>NC_044555.1:133351407-133659094 GCF_007565055.1 Rhinopithecus roxellana | reverse complement strand
TCATTCCACTTTGTTTTGTTGGAAAGATGGAATGAATTTTATATTTAAAAGGATGTGGTTATGACTTAATGCATCAAATGAAGTCATTCAAATCATCACAAATTCTGGAAGTTCAAGATAATAGGGCAAATTTCTTCAGGAAAAAAGGTCCCCCCTAGTGAGATAGGTATATCTAGAAGAGGTATCAGCATTTTAAAGTCATTACAAAACTTACTAGACTGTAAGAAGTTTTCATACTTGCCTCTTTGTTTTTTGGGTACCTTGCCATTTCCAACACAATATCCTCTACTCATTTCAAGGTGGAGTTACTAACAAAGCAGGCACAGTGATTGTGAGTCCAAGCTTTGCAGTCAGACTTTGAGTTCTTCATTTGTGCAACAAATATTTGTTGAGCACTTACTTTGTGTTAGGAACTCCTCTAGGTGCTGGGGTTACAACGGTGATCCAGAATAACAAGGCCTCACCTCTCATGGAGCTTAGGTTTTAGAAAAAGGGTAAGTAGGCCAGGTGCGGTGGCTCACCCCTGTAATCCCAGCACTTAGTGAGGCCAAGGCAGGTGGATCACAAGGTCAGGAATTCAAGACCAGCCTGACCAACATGCAAAACCCCCGTCTCTACTACGAATACAAAAATTAGTGGGCATGTTGGCGAGCACCTGTAATCCCAGCTATTTGGGAGACTGAGGCAGGAGAATTGCTTGAACCCAGGAGGCAGAGGTTGCAGTGAGCTGAGGTCATGCCATTGCACTCCAGCCTGGCGACAAGAGCAAGACTCCATCTCAAAAAAGGAAAAAGAAAAATGGTAAGTAATGACTTTTCAGAGTCAATGATATTTCGCTGATCCCTCAAGAAAGAGAAAGGAAAAAAGTTGGCATGCTCCTGGAAGAGGAATGATATCATACTACTGTTTAAACATTGCAGTGGTGTCAATCTCAAAGAAAAAAGTCTAAAAATCCTCATTATGGGATGCTGATGGATGTCTTCATAGACTCTTGTTTGTCTATGAGTGCAGTCCTGTCTCCAGTTTCCCCTGCTGTATGATGTTCCACACCTCCTTGACATTGCACAAGTTGTGCTCAGGGCCTCTAATTCTTTTCCCAAATTTGTTTCAATTGCTGTTGATTTTTTGAAAGTCAAATCAAGATGATGCTTCTCTTACTTCCTCAAGTAGAACTTACCCCATCCTTTCTTGTGACCCTGCTATATTTGGTAGCTAGATCTACTTTAGCACATATCACATTCTAATGTATTTATCTATTGTCATATCAAGCTTATGTTTAAAACCTGACTGTGACACTTGACTTTTGTGATCTTCAGTCTCCTTAGCAGTAAAGTCAAGTGGAATGGTATCTCGATAAATGGTAGTCACTATGATTATAACTAATATTTTTAATCTTCTATAGTCTCCAAGCTCTGCTTCATATATCCATAGAATGTTGGAACTGATCATGGCTTAGATGGCTTCTATCATAAGCTAGAATTGAAGGGGCCTTGTTAGTGGTTTTTAAAATGTGCTTACAGAAATTTTAGAAGTCTCTAAGAGGAGCTTCTGGAGCTAAACTGGCAGGTATTTGGTCTACCACATTGTTTCACCCAGAGCACCTGTTTATATGCTTTCAATCTCATCTATTAAGTGAGTTGTCATAAGATTCCATTTGCATTTTAAAAATTTTAGCTTTTTAAAAAAAAGTTTGGAAGTCATTCATATCGTCCAATATGTCATTGTCATTGTATAGACAATGACAATGGAATTCTTCCATTGTACAGAATTCCAACTTTCTCAAGGGAACAGAACTAGCTGGTGGCAGTACTAAAATCCAGGCCCACTGGCTCTTCATAAAGTCCTCAAGATAAGAGTAAAATCCCTGTTTTTCAGATCCCAGGTCTTAATTTATATTGAATAAGCAGGTCAAGTGTAGGTCTAGAATCCACTGGAACACTGAGACTCTGGGATTTTGTTTTGTCCTCAGAACTTGTAATTTCAGGTGTCTACTAACAAATTTCCTAACTTGCTTGGTATATTTATTTCCGTGAGTAAAGATATTTATGCCACAGAAAAGGCCACTGAACCAGGAGGTAGATAATGCTAACTCATGGGTGCTCTCTGATGAGAATATAAAGAAAGTTGCCCCCAGCACACAAATCTGGTAGATGCTCTTAGAGAAGGAAGAAGGATTCTTCTTCCTATACTTCTCACTGTATTGGGTGACATTTTCTCAAGCTAGAGGTTATTTGTATTTCCAAGGGTGTTGGAAACCATGATTTTGTCGGTGTCAAGTTTTACAGAGTCTGTTTCAGTTTCAGACTTCAATGCTTAACCTCTAGTACCATTTACATTAAAGTCCATACATTTGTTCCAAATAGCATGCAGTGATTTACTGAGTCATTAAGACAACTGTTGCCTTATTATGTATTCAAGAAAGCTAAACAGAATGCTAGAATTGAAAACTAACCACATTTATTTAGCTTTCATTCCACATGTGCATATATGTTTTCCAAGCAAATGATTCTGTAGTGCAAATTTGCAAATGGTATGAGACAGGAAGAGACTGCTAATGTTTCAGAGGTAGCTAATGCATTGGGATACAATAAGATTTTGACAGCTTGAAGGAATGGCCAATTGAAGCAAAATAATAAAGGAAAAATGTCCGCCATGCCTCTGGCTTCACAAACAAACTTGACAAGAAGGATAGACTTTGAAATGAGAATTTTAATTGATCATAAATTTTTTTTCCTTTTTTTTTTTATTATACTTTAAGTTCTAGGGTACATGTGTATAACGTGCAGGTTTGTTACATATGTATATTTGTGCCATGTTGGTGTGCTGCACCCATCAACTCGTCAGCACCCATCAATTCATCATTTATATCATGTATAACTCCCCAATGCAATCCCTCCCCCCTCCCCCATCCCGATGATAGGCCCCAGTGTGTGATGTTCCCCTTCCCGAGTCCAAGTGATCTCATTGTTCAGTTCCCACCTATGAGTGAGAACATGCGGTGTTTGGTTTTCTCTTCTTGTGATAGTTTGCTAAGAATGATGGTTTCCAGCTGCATCCATGTCCCTACAAAGGACGCAAACTCATCCTTTTTTATGGCTGCACAGTATTCCATGGTGTATATGTGTCACATTTTCTTAATCCAGTCTGTCACAGATGGACATTTGGGTTGATTCCAAGTCTTTGCTATTGTGAATAGTGCTGCAATAAACATACGCGTGCATGTGTCTTTGTGGTAGAATAACTTATAATCCTTTGGGTATATACCCAGTAGTGGGATGGCTGGGTCATATGGTACATCTAGTTCTAGATCCTTGAGGAATTGCCATACTGTTTTCCATAATGGTTGAACTAGTTTACAATCCCACCAACAGTGTAAAAGTGTTCCTATTTCTCCACATCCTCTCCAACAACTGTTGTTTCCTGATTTTTTAATGATTGCCATTCTAACTGGTGTGAGATGGTATCTCATTGTGGTTTTGATTTGCATTTCTCTGATGGCGAGTGACGATGAGCATTTTTTCATGTGTCTGTTGGCTGTATGAATGTCTTCTTTGAGAAATGTCTGTTCATATCCTTTCCCCACTTTTTGATGGGGTTGTTTGTTTTTTTCTTGTATATTTGTTTGAGTTCTTTGTAGATTCTGGATATTAGCCCTTTGTCAGATGAGTAGATTGCAACAATTTTCTCCCATTCTGTAGGTTGCCTGTTCACTCTGATGGTAGTTTCTTTTGCTGTGCAGAAGCTCTTTAGTTTAATTAGATCCCATTTGTCAATTTTGGCTTTTGCTGCCGTTGCTTTTGGTGTTTTAGACATGAAGTCCTTGCCCATGCTTATGTCCTGAATGGTACTACCTAGATTTTCTTCTAGGGTTTTTATGGCATTAGGTCTAACATTTAAGTCTCTAATCCATCTTGAATTAATCTTCGTATAAGGAAAAAGGAAAGGATCCAGTTTCAGCTTTCTACTTATGGCTAGCCAATTTTTCCAGCATCATTTATTAAATAGGGAATCCTTTCCCTATTTCTTGTTTCTCTCAGGGTTGTCAAAGATCAGATGGCTGTAGATGTGTGGTATTATTTCTGAGGACTCTGTTCTGTTCCATTGGTCTATAGCTCTGTTTTGGTACCAGTACCATGCTGTTTTGGTTACTGTAGCCTTGTAGTATAGTTTGAAGTCAGGTAGCATGACGCCTCCAGCTTTGTCCTTTTGACTTAGGATTGTCTTGGCAATGCGGGCTCTTTTTTGGTTCCATATGAACTTTAAAGCAGTTTTTTCCAATTCTGTGAAGAAAGTCATTGGTAGCTTGATGGGGTGGGCATTGAATCTATAAATAACCTTGGGCAGTATCGCCATTTTCACGATATTGATTCTTCCTATCCATGAGCATGGTATGTTCTTCCATTTGTTTGTGTCCTCTTTGATTTCACTGAGCAGTGGTTTGTAGTTCTCCTTGAAGAGGTCCTTTACATCCCTTGTAAGTTGGATTCCTAGGTATTTGATTCTCTTTGAAGCAATTGTGAATGGAAGTTCATTCCTGATTTGGCTCTCCGCTTGTCTGTTACTGGTGTATAAGAATGCTTGTGATTTTTGCACATTAATTTTGTATCCTGAGACTTTGCTGAAATTGCTTAACAGCTTAAGGAGCTTTTGGGCTGAGACAATGGGGTTTTCTAAATATACAATCATGTCATCTGCAAACAGGGACAATTTGACTTCTTCTTTTCCTAACTGAATACCCTTTATTTCTTTCTCTTGCCTGATTGCCCTAGCCAGAACTTCCAACACCATGTTGAATAGGAGTGGTGAGAGAGGGCATCCCTATCTTGTAGCAGTTTTCAAAGGGAATTTTTCCAGTTTTTGCCCATTCAGTATGATATTAGCTGTGGGTTTGTCATAAATAACTCTTATTATTTTGAGGTACGTTCCATCAATACCGAATTTATTGAGAGTTTTTAGCATGAAGGGCTGTTGAATTTTGTCAAAAGCCTTTTCTGCATCTATTGAGATAATCATGTGGTTCTTGACTTTGGTTCTGTTTATATGCTGGATTATGTTTATTGATTTGCGAATGTTGAACCAGCCTTGCATCCCAGGGATGAAGCCCACTTGATCATGGTGGATAAGCTTTTTGATGTGCTGCTGAATCCGCTTTGCCAGTATTTTATTGAGGATTTTTGCATCGATGTTCATCAGCGATATTGGTCTAAAATTCTCTTTTTTTGTTGTGTCTCTGCCAGGCTTTGGTATCAAGATGATGTTGGCCTCATAAAATGAGTTAGGGAGGATTCCCTCTTTATCTATTGATTGGAATAGTTTCAGAAGGAATGGTACCAGCTCCTCCTTGTACCTCTGGTAGAATTCAGCTGTGAATCCATCTGGTCCTGGACTTTTTTTGGTGGGTAGGCTATTAATTGTTGCCTCAATTTCAGAGCCTGCTATTGGTCTATTCAGGGATTCCACTTCTTCCTGGTTTAGTCTTGGGAGAGTGTAAGTGTCCAGGAAATTATCCATTTCTTCTAGATTTTCTAGTTGATTTGCGTAGAGGTGTTTATAGTATTCTCTGATGGTAGTTTGTATTTCTGTGGGGTCGGTGGTGATATCCCCTTTATCATTTTTTATTGCATCTATTTGATTCCTCTCTCTTTTGTTCTTTATTAGTCTTGCTAGCGGTCAATTTTGTTGATCTTTTCAAAAAACCAACTCCTGGTGGGTGACTTCAACACACCACTGTCAACATTAGACAGATCAACGAGACAGAAAGTTAACAAGGATATCCAGGAATTGAACTCATCTCTGCACCAAGCGGACCTAATAGACATCTATAGAACTCTCCACCCCAAATCAACAGAATATACATTCTTCTCAGCACCACATCGCACTTATTCCAAAATTGACCACATAATTGGAAGTAAAGCACTCCTCAGCAAATGTAAAAGAACAGAAATTATAACAAACTGTCTCTCAGACCACAGTGCAATCAAACTAGAACTCAGGACTAAGAAACTCAATCAAAACTGCTCAACTACATGGAAACTGAACAACCTGCTCCTGAATGACTACTGGGTACATAATGAAATGCCCACAAGAGAAAGTAGGAAAGATCTAAAATTGATACTCTAACATCACAATTACAAGAACTAGAGAGGCAAGAGCAAACACATTCAAAAGCTAGCAGAAGGCAAGAAATAAGTAAGATCAGAGCCGAACTGAAGGAGATAGAGACACAAAAAACCCTCCAAAAAATCAATGATCATAAATTTAATAAAAGTTCATCTTAGTGACAGTAACCGGAAGAATGCAATCTAAAACAGGAGAGGTGATAATACTAATATCTTCTGTGCAGATTGGATCTCTGCCTTCAGTCCTGTCTGCAACCAGGTCCAGTGGTGGCCATGTGTTATCCATTTATTTTTTTCCTCCTAAAATATTCATCACTGTCCGCATCCCCCTTTACCCATATTTTCCCTATAATTTGTGTTTTGGTGACATGATATTTTCTCAGTCTTCCATAAGGTGTTTTCCATAAGGTGTTATGCAAATATGGTATCTCTGACTGGAGCCTTTCATTTCAACCAGATCTCTCCCCAATAGCCCCATGTATACAAATTCTGGAGCAACATATTTGGGGAATATAGCCAAATCTGAGCACATTCAAAGGAGGCTATTCAATCCCTTGTCCAGTGAGGAGAAATTTTGAGGATCTGATGATGGTTAATTGGAGGAGAAATGGTGTGTAATGGAGGACGTAGAGAGGAATAAATGTGGAGAGCCTCACTTAGGTAGGGCTGGCCCTGTTTGGGCACTGAGTTCCTGTGCCTTTGTTGCCTGACTAACCCGGAGAGAACCCGGGACAGAGACTGATGTAGCCGGCAGGTGCATCAATTCCAGTATAAGTGTAGAGGATAATGGTTTTACCTCAAGAGAGTATATATTCTGCGATGGAAGGTAAAAGGTTTAGATGTAACTAAAAGAATATACCTCTAATGGGAATTAATCTAACTCTGAGGAGGGTAGTACATCTTTCACAAACAGAGCAATGTGGATTCCAGGCACTCTCACCTCCATCTTAAGGAGTTTACTTCAAATAAAATGATTCTACTGAGAAGGACACATAGTGGGAAAAAGCATATACTGGGGTCTTTAGGAGAGTGGAGGGTGACAGGAGGGGAGAAAATCAGGAAAAATAAGTAATGGGTACTAAGTTTAATACCTGGGTGATGAAGTAATCTGTACCACAAACTCCCATGACACAAGTTTACCTATGTAACAAACCTGCACCTGTACTCCAAACTTAAAATAACAGCTAAAAAAAGGAAAAGGACTGATAAGTATAAGAAATACCTAGCATAATTCTTGCCATGTAATACATGCTAAGCAAGTCATAGTCATCGTTACTATTGTTATTAAGAGCCAACTTGTGTTTAAGGCATTATGAGCAACGTTAGTTGTGATCTTTATGTCTGGAAGTGCCCCAGTCAGCATCCTGACCTGGATTCTATTCCTTGTCTCTGATCCATAGCATCTATGTCTGCCTCCTACCCAGGTCCAGCCAGACAGGTTAGTATCAATGTTCATGCATTCTCAGTCTGTTTGCATTTTCACAAAATTCTGTCCTTAAAGTGTACAAGTCTCCTGCCTTCATTTCACAGAGTTTGGTGACTGCATTTCTAGTACTCTCTTCTTGCTGCGTTTTATTCTTAATTGCAAGTGCACACATCCATGCAATGCTTCCCGGGTCTGTTAACTCCCTTATAATGCTCTGGAATGCCTTCTGTGAATGTGTTAGAATGTGTACCGGTCTTGTACTAGGTAAAGTTTTCTGGTCAGAACTTTGTGATTTTAGGCAAGGAGGCTTTCTGGACCATATTTACTCATTACTCTTTTCTCTGGGTACTTCCTGGCTATTGGGGCAAATATCCCCACAGCAAATATAACATCCGAGTAACTGTCTGGCCCAGTATTTGACTGTTTCATGTCTACCATGTGTACCTTACACCACAGTTATTTGTAAGTAACCTAAATTTTGTGGCTTCATTACCTTTTTAGATAAATTGGATGTTTGCTTTTTGCCCTGACCTAAAAATATCCAAGGACAAGTACTATCTGTCTATAAGCCAACAGCAGATTTTGCTATAATGAACCAGGTCATAAAAACAAATGACCCTGTTATGTATGTTTCAGTAGGAATTCTTAACATTTACTTGGACAAATCAAATCATTTATGTCCTCAATTTTTAAAAGTTTCGTGTTGACTTGTTCAGTTCCACTGCTGCATTTTGTTGCTATTTTATCCTACAGAGGGAGTCTAAAGTCATTTTGTTTGCAACTAGGTTACCCTATGAGAATGTCATTGATTTTTTTTCTCTTAATAACATTGTTTTCTTTTAAAATCTGACCTTTATAGAAAATGTTAAAGTGCAGAAAAATTCTATAACTTTTTTATGATTTATCAACTTAATATTCTATTGTGAACATTTCCCCCATGTCATTAATATAATTCTATAGTGACATAATTTTAAATGATTGGATAATATTCCATATACATTTTTGTCTAACAGTTTAACTCCCTTATAGTAGGACATGAAAATTGTTTCTAATTTGTTACTTTTATAAGTAATGTTATGAAGGAAAATCTGGGAAATTATACAGATAGACCTTTTATTCATTTAGCATAGATTCCTAGAAATACAGTTACTAGATGAAATGGTATGACCATTTTTCAGGCTCTTCACATGTTTTCATTCAGTCAGCACACAGTTATTAAGAATCTGCTATATGCCAGGCTCTCTTATAGGGGTTAGATATGTAGTAGTGGACAAAACCAATAATCCCTGTCCTGTACTCATGGAGCTGACATTTTTGTGAGGAAAAATTGATAATTTAAAAATACATATATGACATGTCAGACGGTGATGTGTATTATGGAGAAAAATAACGCAGAGTAATGAGGTTAGGAGTAAATATTTATGTAAGGTGGTCAGAGAAGCTCTCCCTACTAAGGTGATATTTGAAGGAAAACATAAAGGAGGGGATGAAGGGAGCCATTTATACATCCAGAGAGTAGCATCCCCGGCATAAGGAATTGCAAATATATATGAGCCAGGCACATGTATGGGATATTTGGGGAATCAAAAGGACGTCAGTGTGGCTGGAGTGGAGTGAGTTGGGGAGAACAATAGGCTGTATGGCCAGAACCAGAACAGTGGTGATTGAGCAGGGTTGGGTGATGATAGACCGTGTAGAATCCGTAGGCCTTTCTGAATGTTGACTTTGACTCTGTGGGTAGGTCCTTGGAAATTTTTGAGCAGAGGAGAGATAAGATCTGACTTACATATTAAAATATGGAAAATTTGATTTCCAATATACTTGCACTGACTTTTATCCCCCACTAGCAGTATATGATAGGACTTTAGACAGTCTTGGCTAACACCAGGTACTGTCATAAAAATGAAACCAAAACAGAATAGGAGAAAACTACATTCATTTATTCACAAACAGAATAAGAGAAAACTACTTCCATTTGTTCATTCATTTTTGACAAAAATTGAGTGACTGCCTTGTGCCAGACACCATGCTATGAACTGGATGTATATGGTATTGGTAAATAAATCATATTCTTTACTTCTGTGGAAGTTGTAGACTAGTGGAGCAGATAGACAACAAACAAATGTAGGTATTCTTAAGGCATGTGCTGTGAAGGACACTGCATTGCAATCATGAAGAACAAGTGTGCCTGTTGGAGGTATGTGTGGCTGCTTCAATAAGGCAGCCAGGGAAGTCCTCTCTGAAGAGGTGACATTCAAGCAGAGAGCTAAAAAATAAGATTCCTCATGCAAATAACAATAGGAAAATAATTTTTTTTTAAAAAAGTATGGACAAAGGTGTTTTGTTGGTAATTTGTAAGGTTGAACACAGTGTTTTTCTCATATATACATATATATGTGTGTATATGTGTGTATATACGTGTATGTGTGTGTGTGTGTATGTGTGTATACATATGTATGTATACATATGTGTGTATATATATGTGTGTGTGTATATATATACACATCTATATGTTTTTTGGACACAGAGCCTCAGTCTATCACCCAGGCTGGAGTGCAGTGGCACTATCTCAGCTCACTGCAAGCTCTGCCTCCTGAGTTTACACCATTCTCCTGCCTCAGCCTCCCCAGTAGCTGGGACTACAGGCGCCTGCCACCACGCCCGGCTAATTTTTTGTGTTTTTCTCTTTAGTAGAGATGGAGTTTCATCATGTTGGCCAGGATGATCTCCATCTCCTGACCTCGTGATCCGCCCGCCTTGGCCTCCCAAAGTGCTGGGATTACAGGCGTGAGCCACTGCACCCAGCCCATGGTGTTACATAGTTATTGGCCATTTACATTTCATTTTTGGTGAAATTTTGACTTTTGTATCCTTTATTATTTCTCTTTGGGTAGTGTTTGCCCTTAATGGTTTGAAAAACAATAAGGTCATTAACAATTGCTTGATGTGATGTATTTGTGGCAAATATTTGTCCAAGTTTATTTATTTAAGTTGATCTTGGAGTTGGTGATGTTTCTGCTATTTTCTCCATAATGTATGGTTAAATTTGGTTACTAAATCTGGAAATCCTAAACTCATAGAGTTCATTTTAGGGTTCTACTTTCTGTTGTACTTGTCTGCTAGTACTTTAACAAATACCTGTCAAAATACACTCTTTTGGGAGGGCAATTCTGGACTCAGCCTTCCTCTTTCCAAAATTTTCTTAAATTACTCTCCAATATCCTTATGAATTTTAACCTTTTGTAAAAACTTTAGTTCAATTTTATTGAGGATTTATCCTATGATTCTTATGAATAAGGGAAGAATGGACATTTTTGCTGTATTCTTCCCACCTAAGAATATGGCATATCTTTCCATGTATTCAAATCCTGTATGCTGCCAGTAAAATTTAATGTTCTCTTTATATAGATACCATGTTTTAATTTAGGCTACTGTGAGTGGAATCATTCATTTTTATCAAATGCAAATCTGATCATATTACTTCCTGCATTATCACTGATAATATTCTGATATATTTTGCTTATCATTTTCCAGTGTTTTATTTAGAACTATGTATTTATGTAGCTTTGGTTATTTTCAGTTTACCGTTATTATGAATAATACTATGAATAATGCTGTGATATAATGCTAAGAAATGTGTTTTCCTTGTATTTGTAACAGTTTAATATTAGCTTTTGTGATTTTTTTCTTTTAATCAATGATATATGACTCTCCTTTCCCAGTTTAATGCCTTTTGCTTTGAATTATCTTTGTATGAATTTCATATTGTCAAGCCTTCTCTAAATTTACTTGATGAATCTTTGCCCTTTCTTTTAACCTTGATCAATGTTTCCATACATAAGTGGTAACTTTTGGATCACAATTAAAAAATAGATTGAAAAAGGCACACTATTAAACACAATTATAATTTGTAAGTACTTATTTGTATGAATTAGGACTTGTCTTCATACTGTGAAATCAGAACAAAATTGAGAAATTAATTGGTTATTGAGGAAATATGAGAGGTTATTTAGAACCTTGATTTTGAATTATGTAAATCACAACACCTTCATTTGTAATGTGATCAATAAATACTTAAAACTTTGCTTCTACAAAATAAACAAGTTATAATAACTACTGCTTTTATCTGGTTTATATAGCAAAGTTCCATGTAATGATAGGTTTGACACAGGCTCCGCTGTGTAAGTTTGAAAACCACTGTGTTTAGGGCCTATTGCTTGTTTTTAATCCAGGCAGATGCTTAGTTTCAAACTTGCCCTGCAGATGGCGCCCCATCCTTCACTCGGAGCAAAATTCTATTTTCCCCTTCCAAAACCCCATAGGAGTAAGATGGTTTTTACCTTTATAAACGTATGTGATTGAAATAGGCTAAACTGTCGTGAATTAAGTCTCAGTAATACACCCAAGAAACACTCTAAAATTTCTGATCCCATTTCCTTCTATAAACCATACCATAATCTTCTAGATTATAAAAAAGAAGAATGTCTTTTAGCAGAGAAAGAGAGCAAGCTAAAGAAGCAATGGCATTTAAAATTTTTTTTAAAAATCAAATTATTGCTAGAAAAATGAACGAAAGGCCAAAGGACTACCTAATAAGCAAAAATGTCTGCATCCAGACTCTTGGTTCATGGCCTTTTAGGCCTTCACTGCCCCTTTTAGCCTGGGATTATGAGTCTTCCTCCTTAGGGGCTATAACTGACAGAATCGAGCTCTTCTGCCTTATGCCCCCTTTCTCAGAAACTTCTGCTCCTTGGGATCCTACGCTTTTCCTCACATGATCTCTACCTACTTTTCAAATCTCATCCTCTATGATTTCCCTTCAAATTTCCTCTCCTTCTGATTACAAGCTGCTTGTCATTTCCCCAAACAGTGGGCACCCCGCAGGTGTATCATGACCTGTACTCATGAAGTTCTCTCAGCCACCACTTTTCCCTACTTGCCGAGAAATAAAAACACTATTACTCTTTTAATGTCCAACCAAAATAACCACAGTTCCACTCCAAAGTAGCCCTAGGAATAATTAATCACCTCCTTCAAACTTTTAACCAATATTTAGAAAGCACTCATTTTGCAAGAGACAGTACAGCATAGTGATTAATTAAGAACAGAGTTGAAAACCAGACTGCCTGGGTTCAAGTCCTGATTCTGTCTCTTGCTAACCCTGTGATCTTGGGAATATTGCTTAGTCTATTTGTTTCTGTTACCTCTTTTTCTTTAAAAATGGAAAACATAAAAGTAGTTAATTTATATTTGTCTCTGCACAGTATATTGCCTATCTTGGTTACAGTTTATCTGTCAAATGTAAACAATATCTAAAATAGAGATGTTATCAGGTTTGCTAAAATAAATTATGTACAGCTACCAGTACATTGTACAAGACTGATTACATAGTTGTCTTTCACTAAATAGTAGTTATTTTCAGAGCCTTTTGTATGCCAAATATGAGTCAGCAAAGTAGTACTGGTTTGGAAAAAATAGCACATTTCTGAGGAGTATTTAAATGTGCATATCATGTAAAACTTGTAAATAAATTTTTTAGTAGTTCTCTAGGAAAAAAAGCAATATATTGGAAATTCGCTATTTTATTGTGGCAGAAACTCGTAAAATGTTGTTACTAAAACTCCCAAAGCACCAAGTTCAGAGGCAGACTGAAGGAAACAAATGAGCAGCCTGTTTAAGGTATGGAGGGGATGGACTATTTGTGGGATGGTCAGGAAGGCCTTCCTGGGGAGGGGACGCTGAAGCTGAGGTCAGAAGACACGTGGCCAGCCTCACAGAAAGCTATAATAGCTATAATATTAATATAATTTTAAAGAACTTGGAATGAGATCTTGGTTCTAGTCCCAGATTATCCTCTCAATCGCTGTGTGACCTTGAGCTAGTTACTACCCTTCTCTGGTTTTTGTTTACTTACCTGTAAAATTCAGAGTTGGACTTGGTGATGTAACGGCATTTACAGGCAAAATCCCTGACTCTAGGAAAGATGAAATACAATTACACACTACTTTCTGCTATAGACAGGGATATACCAGCCGTATTGATATTTAGCAGTATTCAGAAATGATTAATAAGCTTGAAATCTTTTCATTTTCTCCGTCTATTCACTCAAAATTACCTCACCTCAAATATTCCTCCTGTAAATTCTTTATCTCAGTAAATGATACCACCTGTTCGCCCAAGTCTGAAAACTGGGAGTTACTACTGACTTTGACCTGACCCATATCCTCTATATTCAATTAATCACCATACTTTGTTAATTCTGTCTTTTTCTTTTCTTTTGCATTTTAGAGATGAGGTTTGCTTTGTTGCCCAGGGCTCTATCATTGCTCACTGCAGCCTCCTGGGCTCAAGTGATCCTCTTGCCTCAGCCTCCCAGTGAGCTAGGACTACAGGAGAACATCACCATGTCTAGATAATTCTATCATTTTAACATATCATTTGGATTAATTTCTTCTTATCCAGCCTCATCAGCAACACCACAGTTTAGGCACTCATTTGAGAATGAGGTAGCCAACACCTATGTGGCCACCCATTGTACCTTTTTCAAATCTTTAGTATTTTGCCTCTTTTTGCTTCAGATTTACTGTTGTTATTTTAGAAAGAAAACATTACTAGACATCTAATTCCGTTCTACTCCAGAAACAAACATTTTTCAGGGTTTGATGTTTTTCTTTCTTATGCATGTCTTTCTTTTAAAATAATATGCACAAATTAGAAATAATGTATCTTACTATGGTTTTAAACATTTTTACATGTCTGTTCAGGTAATATAATACTCTACATAGTTTTCAGCTTGTTACACTCACTTAACCTTATGTTCTTGAGATTTTCCTAGGTTGACATGTATAGCTCTTATTTATTTTCATTATATGTAATTCTATGCTACAATTTATTCTCCTGTTGAAATACATTAGTGTTCCAATATTTTGTGATATTCTGTGTTGACAAAAATTGTCTATGACTCAAGAAAATATTCATGTATATGTCTTTTTGCGCCCACATAGTAGATTTTCTTCTAGACAGTGTACTTAGAAGTTAACTTGCTGACTTGAAGCAAACAAATCTTTACTGCATATTTGCTAATTTGTTTTTTAAAGTGGTTACATCAGTTTATACTTCTATCAGAAAACAATGAGAATTTCAAATGCTCTGCTTTCTTGCCAAAACTAGAAATTGACATAACAAATATTTTTCTCAAATGGTATCACATTGTAGTTTGAATTTTCATTTTCTCATTACTCATGGTATTAAGCACCTTTTCATGTGTTTATTGGTTATTTTCCCTATTATGCTCAGTGTTTGCTAATAATGTTCTTTGCTTATTTTTTTAAACATTTTGGTTGCTTGCCATATTTCTTATTTAGAGCAGACAGTATCTATTCTGAATGCCAAGCCTTGGTTGGTATTCAGTTGGATGTATTGTAGAGTCTTGCCTATTCTGTGCCTTTTTATACTCTTATAAATTATATCTTTTGATACAGACTTTTTACTGTCGCATTAATAATCTTTTTAAATTATGTGTACATCCTGTATCTTATTCAGAAAATCTTTTCCTACACTAAGGTTTGGTAATTTCTTGCAGATGTTTTAAAACTTTGCTTTCTTATTTAGATTTCTAATTCACCTGGAATTGAATTTTGCATGTGGTATGGGGGGGAGGAACCCAATTTCTTTTTTATTTCTGAATGGATAACCAATTTTCCAGGACCATTTTTCCATTGGTCCATCCTTTCCCCATTCACTTGCAATGTTCCATTTAGTGCAACAAACATTTATTGCACATTACTATAACTTAGACACCATGTTAAATATGGTGGAATAAAGTTCATTCCTGCTCTAGTAAGCTTGCATTCTGATGAAGGTATTATACCTCTAAAATGAGGAAATAAAAGTTTCCTTTATGACCTAAGGAATAACATCTTTAACATTACAAATGAGATTACAAATGAGTTGCTAGTGAACACTAGCCTCATCCCATGGCACTCAGTGCTTCAGCCACAGTCTCCTACTGTAGATTCCCTCCTTCTTTGGTTCACAGTGTAGTTTAAGGCAGTGGTTCTCAAGTCTTATTTTTCCTACAAATCACTTAAGACACTTTTAGAAATTCAGATTTTTGAATTCTGTCTTCAGAGATTCTGGTACAGAAGGCGGTTCTGATGAAAGTGGCCTGAGGGATCCCACTTAGAAAATTATATTTTAGGCCTTCTGGAAGAGTATACCTCTATCTTATCAAAATAGTTGAGTGAATCATTTGTTGCTAGTCTGCATGTTAAAAAACTTAACTCTTTCTCTGGACTTTAATGCTTACTTTATAAATTGAAAACCAAAAAATCCAGAGGCAATAAAGATTTAAGAACTCTAGCAATGAAATCATTTGAAAATAACTTTTTTTTTTTTTTTTTTTTTTTTTTTGAGACGGAATCTCGCTGTGTCGCCCAGGCTGGAGGGCAGTGGCCGGATCTCAGCTCACTGCAAGCTCCGCCTCCCGGGTTTACGCCATTCTCCTGACTCAGCCTCCCGAGTAGCTGGGACTACAGGCGCCCGCCACCTCGCCCGGCTAGTTTTTGTATTTTTAGTAGGGACGGGGTTTCACCGTGTTAGCCAGGATGGTCTTGATCTCCTGACCTCGTGATCCGCCCGTCTCAGCCTCCCAAAGTGCTAGGATTACAGGCTTGAGCCACCGCGCCCGGCCTGAAAATAACTTTTAAATCTACACCAGTCCTGAGAAGAACAATCCAAAAATTCTATCAGGGTTTCTGGAATTGATGTGTTTGCATAATTGGAAACTTCTCTGAGTATGTGACACAATTTCTATTTATAGAAAAGAACATTAAACATGTTAGCCAAAACTTGAGGACAAATTGTCCTCAAATAGAAGACGTGTTTGATGAAAAGGTACATTAGATTAATCTGATTGAAGTGGCAAAGCATAGATTTATGATATTGCAGAGAGGAAAGTGTTGTTGATAGTTTAAAAATCCAAATGATATTATGTAAAATGCACAGACTTCACTTCTTTGGAATTCGTAGGCCATTGTAAGGGAAGCCAATGGAGGATTCAAAGAAGGATTCAAACCTTGATGTGAACTACAATGAGATTTGGAGACTATAGTTGCCCAGGTCACTTCCTCCTCATTTCCCTTCTTCCCAAGTCAGATGAGAGCAGACTACTAGGCCACTTTTATCTTTTTGCCTTTTCCTCAGGATTCCCTGCAGCTTACTGACATTGTAGAGACTTTACACAGTTAGGATGTCTGTTATCTTTTATTTTCATGCAGTCTAAGGAATACTTCCCCTTTTTGCTTCCTTGTACAGTTTTTCTTCTACCTTTCAAGTTGTTCATTCTGCAGGTCCCTTTTCATCTTTCTGATCTCTAAACTTTGAAATACTCAGAGGTATCCTTCTCTATCTACTCTTAAGATAATCTCAGCTATATGCATGACATCTTGTACACTTATATATAGGTGATTCACATGAGAGAAAAAGAGAGAGGAGGAGAAGGGAAGAGAGCAGTTAAACAACATTTGAATAATACCTAATAATAATGATTATTGAACAGCCACATTGTGGCAGGTGAGTGTAAGAGTTTTTACCATGTTATCTAATTAAATCATCACAGTCATCCTATACTATGCCATATTATACTATACTATCTTGTATTATACTTGGCCTTCTTTTTTGTGGCCCTTCCATTGAGATTAGATCCTAACCCCTCTACAAAGACATTGTATAAGCAGTTCATAATCATTATATAACCAATTTTGATCCAGTCGATCATGTCTGATACAAACTTGCTGTGATTTCTTCAATGATGAGAATCAACTCTCTCTCTATGCATCCTTTTCACTACCACCTCACTTCTTTGCTCTTTCATCAAACCTCTAAAAAAGAGTAAAACTCTTTTTGCTATTTCTAATTGCTCATCTCTTTCTCTTGAACCCATTCCAATCAAGCTTTCATCCCACTATTTTGCTAAAATGGTTCTTTTCAGGTCAGCAAGGAAATCTACATCGCTAAATGCAATGAACAGTTAGTTATAAGCCCTCATATGACTTGACTATAAGTAGTAATTGATAAAGCTGATCACTCATTCTTTGTTGTAACAGTTCCTTGACTTGGATTTCAGTATTTCTGTTTTATTTTTTCCCATCTCCCTGACTGGTCCATCTCAATCTCCTTTGGTGATACTTATTCTTCAAGAACTCTGAAGGTTGTAGTGCTCCAGGGTTCAGTTTAGTTCTTGGACATCTTTTTCCATCCACACTTATTCATTAGGTTGATACATTAGTTTGTTATTGTAACAAAGTACTACAGTTCTGGAGGCTGAAAATCTGTGCTCAAGGTTTTAACATGACAGGGTTTGTACCTTCTCAGAGCTGTGAGGGAAGGTCTGCTCCAAGCCTCTCTCTTTGGCTTATAGATGGGTGTCTTCATGTTGATGTCTTCATGTTGAGAGGGTATTGTGTGTGTCTGTGTGTGTGTGTCCAAATTTCTCCTATCCATAAGTTCACAGTTTATACTGGAATAGGGCCAACCTAATACCTAATTTTAATTCTACCTGTGTAAAGACACTTTCTTTGAATTAGGTCACATTTTGAGGTACTAGAGATTAAGACTTCAACATATAAATGTTGAAGAGAGCACAATTCAACTCGTAACTTTTGATTTTGTTAAATATCTTGGCTTTAAATGCTATCCATCTGCTGATGAGTACCCTAATTGTGTCTCCAGCCTTGGCCCTTGCCATCAATCCAGCCACCCATTCTGTGACTTCTCTCAGATATCTACTAGACATCTTAGGTTTAATATGTCCATACCAAACTCTGTGATCTCTGTGCCTCACCCAGCAAACACATTCTTGCTCCTCCCAAGCCTTCCTCATTTTAGTAAATGGAAATTTCATGCTTCCAGTTTTTTCAAGCCAAAAATCTTTGTGTCATCCTTAATGCTTCTTTTTTTCATATTCAACATCTAGTCTGTTAGAAAACACTGTCTATTCCATATTCAAAGTTTATCCAGAATTTTACCACTCCCCACTATATTCTCTGCTACCAACCTAATCTGAGTTACCATTCTCTTTCACCTAAGTTATTAAAGATGGTGTCTTCATAGGTCACCCTGCTTCATCTCTCACCCCCATGGCATATTCCAATCACAGAAACCAAAGTGATATTTTTAAACATAAGTCACATCATGTCAGTTTCCTTCTTTGAATCTGCCATTGGCTTCCTTTACAATGGCCTACCAATTCCTTCATGATATTGGACCTAAGTTAGTTTTCTAACCCTATGTCCTACTACACTGCTACCCGCGCCTCCCCCACCCCCGCCCACCCTCTTCTCTCCTCTAGTTACATAGGCCTTCTTGCTGTTTTTCGAACAGGCAGGCCTTGACTTTAAGGCATTTGAGTGAGTCCTTGCCTCTGCCTGAGTGACAGTATAGCTTATTAGCTTAGTCTGTTACCATCTTCAAATCGTTGCTCAAATATCACTTTCACAATGCCTTGCCTGATCTCTCTGCTTGAAATTCCAAACCCCCTTTGGCCTCCCAAGCACTCTCTGTACCCTTGCACTGCTTTTGTTCCCACAGCATTTATCACCATCTACTAAACTTACATATTCACTTTTTTGTTAGTTTCTATACACAAATCATCACGTGTCTCTTAGTTGACAGATTTATATGTGAAAAGCTCAAACTTGATTTGAAGAAACATTCGTCGACTCCTTCACTTTTTCTTCAACTGCCAGTCATTGCATACCTTCTTTTCTGTGCTAGACCTTGTGCTGAACAGTAGAGACACAAAGATGAGTACATCAAGATCTTTGTCCTTGCCCTTGAGGGAAATAACAGTCAAATCAGGTAGAAAGACAGAAGTCCCAGTTTTCCCAGACAGGGAGTGACACATGGCCCTGTGAGTGGAAAACACCGTTGATCTAGAGGGACTGTGCATAACCGAGAATTAACCACTTACCAAGTCAAACTCAAATGTGCCCTTCCCCAAGGCTACTCTGACTTTGCAGTTTTTCTGTATTTATAAAAATAAGAAAAGCTCATCTTCATAGCCTCACCAATTTATATGCTTATGAAGTCATGACTATGATTATGTATGCAAATAAAATTAATTTCAAACTTAATCAGAGTCTTTATTTAGTGTTTCGGAGACTAGGACTCTGCACTACTACTGGGGCAACTCATTTTCCATAGGAGTAAGGTCTAATTTCAAATGCAGGAGGAGAGCTGCTATTTAAGGAACCCTGCTGTGAGTTCTTTTTTAAAGCAGCCTTTTTATTTCAAAGTGAATAATCTCCCCCAATTTCTCTTCTTTGTATGATTTGAAAAAGTCTGATGCATGCACTTCTAATACATGGGAATTTGAGTTTGTGCATGATACAGTTGAAAGAACCTTGGATTGAGTCTTTGAGCATTGCAACTGATTGATTCTTCGACTTCAGACAAAGGTTTTTTTTTGTTTTTTTTTTTTTTTTTCTTTTAACTTTTCTGGTATCTCAAATTTCCCCTTTATTAAGCAAAGGACTGCACTTCCTCTTCCCTAAGTTTATTTGCCATTCATAGGACCCATGATTCTATTATAGTGTCCTTGCTTCTTCCAACTACTTGATTAGCCTCTTCATACAGCCTTGGTTAACAGTGAACTCTGATGGAACCCTATGAGTACCAAATCTAATTTCTGCCCTATGAAAGCTATACACCAAATATTCAAGTAGAACCAGATTTTACTATCATTCCGTTTAGTGACCTATCCTATCCGGATTTTAGGACCTGTTCATTTGAATGGGGCTTTGTTATTCTTAAAGAATATCGGGAATATTCTTTTTAAAGACTAGTAGGAATATTTTTAAATATTTTTAAAGAGGATTAGGAATATAATCAATGGTAATACACATTTAGACACACTTAATGCATTTATATCTCCCCTCATAAAACCCATGGGAGAGTAGGTAGCTTCCAGTTTTGCAAAATAAAATCTACTTCAAATGAGTTTTACATATATTTACTCAACAGACACTTATAAAGCACTTCTTATGCTCCAAGCACAACTCTAAGTGTTTACAAATATTAACTTATTTAATCCTCATTTTACCCCATGAGGACATGACGGAAGAAGGATTGAAGCAGCTTGCTCAAGGTTATAGATCTCTTAATTGGCAAAGCTAGGACTTAGACCTAGGGAAGCTAGCTGAAGATCTCTCACTCTACATACTAAAGTAAGCAAAGCACCTCCTGAATTCACACAGCAGCTCCTTTGGAAGCCTGAATTTCTACATTTTCTTCATGTAAGCCTCTCTCAGCATGCATATCTAAGTGAATCCATGTCCATATCATGTTCCCAGACTATGAGGACACTATACATAAGATTTTCTGTGTCACCAAATGGCATAATCTGTCTGCCTTTGTCAGTTCCTAACAGGAAGGTAAATTTTGCTTCTTGGTGATAGCCTTGTGAATTAATATTGTCTTGGTTAGTGTATTGTTAGATGCTGCTAGTTCTGATGGACTGTCTTAGGTACTTCTTGATTTTCTCATCTATAAAATAGTAGCGCTGAGCAAAATCAGTTGGTAAAGTTCATATAAACTGTGAACATATTTAGAAACCTTTTGAGTTTCTAGATAATTCTGCTTTATAGATAAATAGCTAGTCATGATTGGGAAAATGCACAAATAATGTTACAGGTATACTATAGAATACTACCCAATTGCCACAAGAAATGAATTAGATGCAAATATGGCAACATGGATGGATTTTGAAAAAAGTACAGCATTAAATGGAGAACAGTAACAATGTGTGATCTATAGAATAACATTTATGTAGATAGCACACAAAATGTCAGAATGTACTTCCACAAATATACATATATATCCAAGAATATATATATAAAATACTGGAGTGGATGCCTTTGAGAGTAAGTCTAGGCAGTGAAGAGCAAAACTAGAAATAAAATAGCACAAAGGAGATTACTTTGCAGGAACTCTTGACAGTGAGCCAGGCGGTATGTTGTTATGGTGGGAAGAACACTGGCTTTGTATCCAAGTCTTGCACCCATTGGTTTTATGTCTTAGGCAGGATTATTAATGTCACCAAGTCTTAGTCTCCTGAGAATGTAAAGTGTTTCTTATAAGGATTAAATAAGGAGATAGATATATACACAGGTAGAGATATAGATGTCCTGAAGGAAAGCACCTGTCCAGCCCCAGTTCGTCATCTTGGAAATTCATTCTCAGCTTCTTTTCAATATTTTATTTGCAATAACCTGTGGCTGCTTGCTCCTATGGGAGCCGTAGCTCTGATGCTCTCTGTGTGTTATTGATTCCACTCACTGACTTTCCAAACCACATGCACATCTGACAAGCTGCTTGCCTTAAATCATTCCTAACAATTCTGTGTATTTATAGACTATTCCTTTAAAGTTTTAATTTCATTATGAATGGAATGTTTTTTATTTCAGGGAGGTAGTTTTAAACAAGCATTTATGTAGCAATTTGTGCTTTGCAAAGCATTTTCACATCCATTGTTTCATTCAATCCATGTATTAATCTTCAAAGTAGGTGCCTGTGTTCTCATTTTAGTGATAAAAAGACTGATACTCATAGAGACTAAGTAGCATAAATAACAATATGCAATTTGTAAGTGGCAGGCCCAGAATGGGAATCTTTGTCCTTCTAATTTCAATCCCAGGCTTTTCCCATAGTAGCATGCTACATCTCTTTTAAATGACCTTCACTGTTTATCAACCCAGAATACAGTCCCTTTGATTCACCAGTCACAATAAGATCATGCTAGGATGATAAGCTAATATGATCAATTTTGCTCGTGACTCAAGATGCATGATTATGA
This sequence comes from Rhinopithecus roxellana, assembly GCF_007565055.1. Lineage (NCBI taxonomy): Eukaryota > Metazoa > Chordata > Mammalia > Primates > Cercopithecidae > Rhinopithecus > Rhinopithecus roxellana. Next base: position 133,636,695 of record NC_044555.1, on the reverse strand, counting down.
AATTCAAGTAATCTCTTCAGGGTCCTGTACAGACCTCATCACTGTAAACATTAGCAGACCTGCTTCTGCTTAAAGATATGTTAGTACTGACAACCCGCGTGGGATCTCTGAATCTTCTGCTTTCTGACCTGCAGAATGAGGAAGATGGACTAGATGATCTCTAAGGAACTTTTATCCAGAGATGTTACAAAAGGGAATGTAAAATAAATTAAGAAGTTGGGAGCTGAGGCTGTTATTGTGCTATATTCTGAGGAAGTGATTATATGCAAGTGGGTACTTGTTGTGGAATAATTTATATTAGAAGCACACTTAGAGTTACTACAATCCTATTAAAAGCTATTAATGGAATTATTGTTCTGACAATAAGCTGTTATTAGATTCTTAGTATAATGATATTCATTGCAGCATAAGATTAATGTGGTACTAAAATTTAAGCTCTGACTCTAAGGGCCATTTCAGTATGATAAGAATGCTATGATTAAGAAGAATTTTTTTTTTTTTTTTTTTTTTTAGAATTAGAGGAAAGCATGCAAAGAAAATTTTTTATTTTTTTTTAGAATTAGAGGAAAGCATGCTTCTGTGTGGTTTTTAAAACACTGACAAAAAATTGTCCTCTGTTTTGACCAAAAACTTTTAATCAGCAATCTAAACTCAGTGAAATCTAAACTCACTTGAACTAGGCTCTGGGCTTTTGTAATAGGTTACTTTGTTAAACCAATTGAATTGTAATTAGTTATTTCTACAACTTGTTTGTTTTTTGTTGTTTTCTTTCTTTACCACTGTTTTACCATTTTCAGCCTAAGTACCAATTTTTAGGTGTGATATTCTTTTATTAAAACTCTAATATCCTATTTTTATTAATGCCTCAAATGTTTGCTGGCATATCCCAAACATCCTTTCACTGTTGGACATTGCTGCCTTGGCTATTCTTGGCAACCCCACTCAGTCACACATGACTTTTATTGAAGCACTGTGTCATTGGATGTGGCATTCATTGAAAGTCTAGTATTTAGGGTGATTTGGTGAGGGCAGGGGGAGGGGAATATTTTGTTTTAGATATCACACCATTGCTTCATCACCTGTTTGATTAGGATGGGAACATTTCATTTATTTCTGTACCTCAACAATTATTTATTAAGAGTTATAAATACCATTGTACTTAATTTTTTTTGCAATACCACTTAACTATGAGATGTTTCATATTTTATAGAAGGGTTTAATATACTTTATCTCATTGGATTTTCATGAGAACTCCACAAAATACAAAGGGGAAATCTTGTCCCATTTTATAGATGTAGAAACTAAGGCTCAGAACCAAGAACACACTGCTAGAAAATGACAGAGTCCCAGTTTGCCTGCTGCAAGACCCATGCTCTTTCCACTGTACTACATTGCCTCACCATAAGCAGAGGGCAATTGTGAATTTGGAGAATGATCATTCATTAATGTATTTCTTACCAATATTGAAATCACTGAGTCAAAGTTTTTCCAAATAGGTTTACTTTGCATTTAGCCCACTCTTTAAAAATGCTTACAAGGTTATTTTTATTTTATTTTATTTTGAGATGGAGTCTCACTCTTGTCACCCAGGCTGGAGTGCAATGGCACGATCTCAGCTCACTGCAACCTCCGTCTCCCGGGTTCAATTGATTCTTCTGTGGCAACCCCCCGAGTAGCTGGGATTACAGGTACCTACCACCACACCTGGCTAATTTTTGTATTTTTAGTAGAGATGAGGTTTCACCATGTTCGAACTCATGACCTCAGGTGATCCACCCACCTAGGCCTCCCAAAGTGCTGGGATTATAGGCGTGAGCCATTGCACCTGGCCTCACTTTTTAATTTTGCATGGCATTTTAGCTTTATAAGAATAGCTTCAATCTCATTTAAAGACTTCTAAGCCAGTTCATAGACAAATTACTAGCCATGGATGTTCTCTCTGAGCTGAAAGTCTTCCCAGTATGATGAATGTTCATCTCTACTAGGTTGAATGGATTCTAAATGAAGTGATTAATTAAAAAAATCAGTGAGGAGGGCAAATATTTTACTCACAACAACCTCCTGTTTAGAGTACTCTCCTTCATACAGAGGTGGTTATGTGGCAGTCAAAGTGAACAGGAAAGTACCTAAGTTGGGAAAACAATCCTTGAAGCATACTGACTATTCTTTGCCCAGGAATGGGAGGGAATTTTCTCTGAGCCAACATCTTTCCTTTCTCTGGCCCGCTGAGTAATGAATGCCCTTGACTTGTTCCTTCAGTGTGCTCATGATCTGATTCTGAGATGAAGCATGTATTACATTGAGCACTTCCCGTCTTGTTCTCCCTTTCTGAGTTAGAGAATCAGAAAGTAATATATCATCAATAGAAACACACTTATCTCTACACTGAGACTTGTTCAAATTTCTGAACTTAAGCTCTGTTAGCCTCAGGACATTTTAGAAATGAACACAGTGTCAAAGTTAATGACATGGAGGCAATTAACTTGGCCTTATTTTCTTCCGACCTTAACTCCTATTTTTACAAGCTAATTGATATGGTTAAATTAATCAAATAGCTCTAGTGGAACTAGTGAATCTTACATTAACTGACTTGGTTGATGGCAATGGGGTATACCTTTGCCCTCCATTTCTAGGGGGACCACAGGTCCTGATTTATGCTGTACAGTACTATTTTGATGTTTGCTGCCAATCCAGTCTATTTGCTAATGTCCCTTTTTATCCTCGAAATTGCCCTGGTTTAAGTAGTAAATTATATGGTTACCCTATTTATTACTTCTGTTTTATGTGACTATAACTTAAAATATACAGGGGTATTCTTATTTCCTAAATAGGCTAATTATTTTTATATTTCCTATCTTCTGATACGCTGACCAAAAAGAGATGCATATATGCATTCAGCTTTATCATAAGTAAATATTGTATTAGTTTGCTAGAACTGCCTAACAAAATACCACAAAATAATATAGACTGGATGGCTTAAATAACAGAAATGTATTGTGTCATAGTTTTGGAGGGTACACATTTAAAAGAATGTGTGGAAGCTGGCTTGGTCTATTTCTGAGAGCTGTAAGGAAAGGATCTGCTTCAAACCTCTCTCCTTGGCTTCTCGATGGCTGTCTTCTACCTGTATGTTTACACGGCATTCTCCCTGTTTCCAAATTCCCTCTCTTTTATAAGGATACCAATCACGTTGTATTAAGGACACCCCAATGACTTTATTTTAAATTGAGTGTCTCTATAGACCAAAACATACCCCATAAATGTATACACCCACAAGGTACCCACACAGTTTTTTGAAAGACCAAACAAGATTTCTACATCTCCCAATAAGGTTACATTGCGAGGTACCAGGGATTAGGAATGAATTTGAATGGGAGTCAATTGAAACCATAATAATTATTAATTATTTACAAAATATACAGCATGTAGCAGAAACACGTTTTACAAGAACCATACCATTTACATTTAGGAATACACTTGTAAGTAAGTGCTATCACATCCTCAGTATACAGATGAGGGAACTACAGCTCACTGAAGGTCATTCACCCAAAGATATGCAGCTACCTAAGTGAGGGCACCTGACTGCACTACTAGTCCTGCCACATATAGAGGTAGAAGAGGCTGCTGTGCAGTGGTGTAATTCTGCGCTTGGGTAAGGAATTTAAAAATCTCAAATATTTCCTTTATCTGGGATTTTACTTTTTATGGAAGACAAAGTCTTCTGTCTCCCTGATCAAGAGGAGCCAGCACTTAAGTTACACATTAAATTAAATATGCACTAGTATTTAAGGAGAGAGTAGGGGGAAATTGGGATCTTTGAAGTCATAAACCCCTAAATGTGGAAACAATACCGAAAGAGGGCTGCACACACTTCTTATTTTAAAAGTGTTTCTAGGGCCTACTGTTTACCATTGCTGTTGACACTGTTCCCTAGTGTGAACACATTGTGACAGACTGAGTAGACTACGGGGACCTAAAGTCTTACTTTGGGTGAAGAGGATAGGATCAGACTAGTACGTCTCTTCAGTGGTGTGGGCAGTTTGCCAGTGATCAAACCTGTCACTTTAATTCCTATGTGGAATGTAGAAATACATGTAAATTGAAACAGTTTTCTCTTGTTTTGTTGAGTTTTGTTGCTGTTATCAGGATACTCCGAGGATGCTGTTTCTTACATGCTTATTTTCTTCATAATGTCCTCCCATTCCTGTGGAAACAAGTCCTTTCTCTAGCACTGAGAGACGTTAGTCAATGGTGAAAAGTCTTCATTTGGGCTGGCAGACTTCAGCAATGTAATGAAGAAAGAGAAATGTAAAATATGGAAATTGTTATGGTTTTGTACTGACAGGAATACCTGAGGAAAATCACAAGATTCTGGCTGAGAGACAGATGATTTGATATCTGTTCCCATGTTTCTGCGGTGCTTTTCTGACTTACATAGTGCTGGTTTTCCTCTGCTTTTCCAGTTGGCACCAACATTTCATGAATTGGGGAAATGTGTATAAATTAGGAAAGTGAGCACCGCTCTGGTGACCTTTTCAAAACCCTGACTTTTGATTATTCAGGTTATTTTTCTCCTTGAAGGAGAGGCAGAGCATGCAGACATCTTTCAGTGGAGTCTGAGAAAACATGTTTATACAGTCTTTCATAAAACTATGTGCTAATCTTGATGGGAAGGGGAAAAGACAGAGCAGGTAAATCTTTTCTTGAAAGATAAAACAGACAAGGGAGGTCCAAAAAAAAGTGATGAAATATACAATCCTCCAAGCATACAGCTTCTCTTTGAAGGAACTGGAGAGGAAAATGCCTTTAACAACTGTTTGTAAACCTTGAGATGAAGTACTAACATTTGACTACATCTTTACAATTTTCAAAGCATCTTCCTATATATTGTTTCATTTGATGCTTCATAAAAGCCTTGTGGGGTAGGAAGAGCAGATGCTGTCATTATTTGACTGCTTTGGGGATAAGGTATGTTAGAATCTCAGCAACAATGAGTGGCAAGGAAGTAGAGGAAGTCAGTATAAATTGGAATATAGTCTAGCATGGTTTTGGATGTAACTAATTCATACAGTGTTGCCCCCAATCATGGCTACCTTGGGATACTGTCAGTGTCTAAACCTAGTACTGATGCTTGTCATGGGAACCCTATCTGGTCAATAGGCCATGGTGGCAGAGGTTCTAGTTGTTAGGCAGAATCCAGAGTCAATATGGTCCTGAGTTATCAGCAAGGATGCTTAGAGAAATATGGCAAAGAGGGTTAGTTTGGGAGGGGATATAGACAGGGCCATGGCAAACTGGGCAGATTCACAGTGCCAACATCGCAGTAGGTTGCTTGATAGACAAAATGAGACAGGAGCCTCCTCATAAAAATTGAGTCGCACAGTGCTTAAAATTTATCTCCGGCTCACTGAGCCTTGAGTGAATACAGGGGTTACTTTCCAGGTTCCACCAGTAGACAGGTCTGAGGCTATCCACGCACATGGGCTTGGCCTACGTTAGGTCAGGAATTGATGTGGTTTTAAACCTGTATGTTGGGTTCAACTACAACTCTACTGAAAAGGGGCTGTGGAAAGAAAATTTAGGGAAAATGAGGGAATAGGTGGCAGCCATTATTCTCCCTATTTTATAGAAACAGAGATATGTAAGAATTACAATCACAGAATAAGAGGACAAGTTGGACTAAGAACAAATTTATGGTGACTCCCAAACCAGTGCTCCTCCTTCTACATGTTATGGAAGGGCCCAAGGGAAAGCAGAAATGTTTTATTGGTATTTTACACATTAAGTAACAGGAACAGTTCCAGGATTAGAACGTCAGGCTCAATGGTGAAGTAGAAGATAGAAACTGAAAGAAAACTGAAGTGTGCCACAGAAACAGTGGGATGCTAAGAGCTGAGAAGCTTTGTGTGTAGTGAAAACCTTTGTCCCAGTTGGTTATTTCAATGAAATGACTTGACATAGGCACCTGTTTCAGATTTTCCAGTCATTTGTCTTAGCTTAGCACCCTGCTGCTAAGATTGATGACATATATGATACTTTTGTTCTCTATGTAGATTTTTTCATTGTATACATTAGATCACTGTCATAGATTTATTGCATACATAGAAATTATTTGAACAAGGTAGAGAAGATCTAATATACCCTTCTCAAGAACTGGAAATCTTCATAGTTATGAATTAAAGAGTGTTGATGGGATACGGAATCAGTGACATGGGAATAAATCCTGAGAATGTGCCTCATGTGTTATGGGCAGACATGTGATCGGTGGACGTGCACTCAATGCCATTGTGAGTATTTTATATTGAATTCTCATGCATTTTTAGATGAATAATATGAGATAATTACACGTGTTTAAAACCAACAAAAATACTATGTGCTCAAGAATAGGTAACATGATAGAATCCAAGGCATGCAATGTCTTCAGGTAATCAGAATGTCTGTGCTCCCATAGCTTTTGTGATTTTTTCATGCCTTACATTGGTTCTTTATGTGTCTGCTTTCTTCACTGGAGTAAAAGCTTATCAAAGTTAGGGATTGGGTCTCATTTTTTTTCCTATTATATGAAGCACACAGCACAGTATTCTGAATGTGATGGAGGCTAAGCAAATGTGTGTATTTAGAATTAAGGTAAGCTGGAGAAATGGAAACAGCTACTATTGTCCTTTAATTTCACAGATGGTTGTATTCTAATCTTAAAAGAGACCTATTCTAATCTTAAAAGAGAGTATTCAAACTTAGACGCTTAGAAAGAAGAAACATAATAGAATATGTGGTAGAGAAAAAAGATGAATAAATTGGTGGTCAGAACACTATGGATCTTGTTCTAACTCTACTGACAATTTACTATATGATTCTGAGTGAAAGCCTTCTCTGTTATGGGCCTCTCTTATCCTTGTATTCAAAATGAGCCCACTTAGTTGATGGTCCCTTTAGATCTATCCTACTCAACATTTTGTATCCAAAATAGAAAGCACTGTAAGAAGGGCGTCAAGATGTTGAGATTCTATGAGTTCTATTGGGGATGTATGGGAGCAGGCAGAAAGACAGGTTGCAAGTTTAGAATTATTTTCTAATTATTAAGCAATACAAGTTCATTTCAGCAAATAAAGTATAAAATAAAGAATATAAAAGGCATTAATAATTCTATCCAGGTATAACCACAATGGGCATCTTTAGGTATTTCACTGTAGTTACTGCTCTATGTGGTGGTTGGGGGGTGGGGGGGGCAGTGGGCGGTGTAGAGGAAGGGAGAATGGGAAGAGAGAGGAAGAAAGATTTACATTTATAGTATTGTGCTCCATAAACTGCTTGGAATCATGCATGAACCACTTAGCATTAAATTTGAACATTTTATGTCATTAAATACAATAAGAAAAATGATTTTTAGTAGCTGAATTACATTTCATTGGTGTGCATCATAAATTATTTCACCAATCTCCTGTTGTTGCAATGTGATGCACATCTTTTAGCATAGATCTTACAAGTCTTGGCCTATATTTTAAGATAAATTTGCAGCACATGTACATTTTAAAGACTTGATATTTATTGCCAAGTTGCTCTGTAAAAAGTGATACAATTTATGCTGCTACCAGTTGCATGTGAGAAAATCCATTTCAGTATACCGCCTGCATGGAGGTTATCCTTATTTTCTTCATAACTTTGAAAATTTGGTAAGTACAAATGTTTTATTATTTTAATTATTTTCCTGAATTAGTGCTGAGATATATTATTTTCTATGTTTATGATCACTTTGCCTGTTTGGGGGGAGTTAACTTTTTTCTTGTTGATTTGTATAATTAAAGATACTCTTTGTATGTCATATATTGCAAATATTTTTCCATTTTATCATTTGCCTGCTATTTTTTAATGCTTTGTTTTTGTCATGCAGGAGCTTTACATTTTCAGGTAGTAATATCTAGTAGTCTTTTTCTTTAAGTTTTCTACTTTCGTTTTCTACTTAGAAATGTCTCTCTCACTCCAAGATTACATAGAAATGCAACTGTTGTCTTCTTCTTTGGTGCAGGGGGTGTGGGAGGAAGAGATTAGATACCCATGCTTACTTTGTTACTGTGGAAGTCTTTATGTAAAAACATGTTTTATTGTGCTTAATCAAGTAATCTTTTTTTATCATCCTTGTTTTATAGACACAGTTGCAAGATGGAACATTTTGAAAGTGTTTTAATAAAAAATGTGTAAGCCTATTTGATTCTAGTTCAGTATAATCCCTCAGGCATTTTATTTTTCTTCAACACTTTTAGCTATTTTATCTTCTTTTCCATAAAACATTTAAATGTGGAACTTATGCTGAATTTCTTTAAATTCAATTTGTCTTGTATAAGATTTTAAATACAGATAACTTTTCTCTTGCATTCCTGACCCCAACTTTTAAATGGCTCCTGAGTCTCTCCATGTAGATGCGTTGTAGGCATCTTAGAATCAAAATGTTAAAAAGTGAATTATCTTCTATAAAAAGGAAACAATTATCTTGCTTTTTCTATGTTTTCTGAATTGGTTAATAGCTTCATCATTGGCATATCTGTACAAGGCCACAATTTTAGCATCAGCTCTAAAGCCTCCCTCTTTTCCTGCCATCATATTAAATGATTTACTGAGTTCTGTTGAGTTTTATTCTTTATGAGACTTCAAAATAATGTCACCTATCTATTCCACTTTTGACATAATTTTAGACTTTTTCTCTTCCCTTGGAAGATGGCCACCATGACCTAACTGGTCTCCTCTGCTTCCAGCCTCTCCCCTTTGTAATAGATCTTCCAGTCTCTCACCTTTGTAATAGATCTTCCAGTCTCTCACCTTTGTAATAGATCTTCCCGTCTCTCACCTTTGTAATAGATCTTCCGGCATCATTTCTCTCAAAGTAAATTGTGATCACGGCCCAAAGTTATTGCTGGCTGGGGCTTGTCTGTGGTGGGAGTTATGGAGTTCTATAATGCAGAGGAGGATGGTTCCTTTCAGGAGATTCTCCTAAAGTGGTGCTTTTGGTAGCGAGTTGATGAGGTATAAGTAAAAGATTTGAGAGATGACAGTGGAAAAGCCAGATGACAGCACACATGGAGAACATAGACAAAGGCTGTGTGCTGGCTCCCTCACCCACTAATCACACATCCTGCTTCATGTACTGTTCAAACCCCTTCATGATTGTAGAAACACAAAATTTAAAAAACCTAGAGAAACCCCGTCTCTACTGAAAATACCAAAATTAGTTGGGTGTGGTGGCACGTGCGTGTAATCCCAGCTACTCAAGAGGCTGAGGCAGGAGAATTGTTTGAACCTGGGAGGTGGAGGTAGCAGTGAGTTGAGATTACACCACTGTACTCAGCCTGGGTGACAGACCGAGACTCTATCTCAAAAAACAAACAAACAAACAAAAAAAAAAACAAACAGATTTTACTTCTTATAATATTGCCAAAGACAGAATAACAAGAATACAAATATAATGTGATGAAATATATGAAGAAAGGGGCATGCTGTTAAAGTATTAAAGATGTTGTAATTGGTACATATCTTTCCTTGGTGACTGTGACTTGGTAATACCTATCAAAATAAAAAGAAATTCACCCATCCTTTGACCTGGCAGCATTTCTTCTAGGGATTTATCTTATAGATATATTTGCATACATGTGTAAATAACTTTGTTGGGATGTTTAGTGCAGCATGATTTTTAGCTTAATAAAAAGGAAATTTTGTTTTCGCATAATAGGAGGCCAGACAAATGAATTATGACATATCCACACACTGGAATATTATACAGTTGATAAGATACACACACACACACATATATACACACACACACCTAAGTAGGAAACAGTGTCTAAGATATGCTGTTAAAGGAAATTGAATAAAAAATACATATACACACATATATGTGTCTGGGTGAAAGGTATGCATACATGTATATATGTATCAGTCAATATTATCTACTTATTTTTCCCTACTTCCTTTTACCCTGTCACCCTTTCTCCCATTCAGCCAAAAGCTAAGGCATTTTACATTGCTTACCTGAAGGAAAGAATAGTGCAGGAGACAAAAATAATCAAGTTTCCTGGCCATTGAGTTTGAAAAGCCTAGGTCCTCACAGGGAAACAGGGCAAATATAGGTGTATGAACAAATCAATAGCACTGTGTAACTTCAGGTAATCTAAGAGTGGGGCTTCTAACCAACTCGAGACACTGTTTCCTGGACTAGGCTGGTGGGAAGGAGGGTAGAAAGGGAAACTCAGAAAAAAAAGATATTGCAAGTTCCTTGTGAGTTTCTGTGATACGGTTAATGGGAGTTAAAAACTGATAGAGGATTGTACATCATTTCTAAATTAGAACTTATAGAAGATGCAACAAAGTAGAATAGAAGAAACTATGAGATATGTTTATAACCAGTTAAAAACTTAAATAGCTACAGGTAGCAGGCTAGGAATGTAAATGAATGCCATGGACCTTTCACGGAAAATCCAACTGGAGAATTTATGCTGTGATTACCCACATCAGCCAATGTTTGCCAAGTGAGAATATAGACCCAATGTTGTCAGATCTTTGGATTTTGTAAGAGAAGCTAGAAATCTATACTTGATGTGAAACTTCCTGATGTTCACATGTTGCCAACTAGTTTAAAGTAAACGAGCAACAGACAAACAAGAACATTTTATATAGCCACATGAAATACATTTGCAGGTCACCTCTTTATAGTTCTGGCATAGGCTGTTGGACCTGAGCTGGCCTCATGGTCTTTTCCCTGAATTGTAGGAAGGTGGCAAGAGATAGTATTTCATTGTTCCTTGCAGCAGCACAGAAGTGACAAAAATCCTGAGCCTCTGAATTTCCTGATGGCTTAGCAAGGTTCAGGAGCATCCACCTTCTGATGAGAGAGGGGAGTGGGGAAGACGGGGAGAGGGAGGGAAGGGGGAGGGAGAGGGAGGGAGCGGGGGAGGAGGCAGGGATGTAGGGGAGAGAATGAATATGAATATCTGGGATCAGAAGTAAAGAACAGCAAACCTGCACCAGCAGGAGCAGGAAGAGAGGACTGAAGATGAGATGGCCTTGAAGAATTTTTGGTGACTACTGGAGTTGATAGGTAATAACACAGACCAAATCCCCCCACTGTCCTCTTTCTGGAAGGGTTGAGACCAAGTAAATTTAAATCCCTGGAACTTGGATGCTATATTAATCCATTCTCACACTTCTAAGAAAGACATACCCAAGACAGGGTAATTTATAAAGTAAAGAGATTTAATTGACTCACAGATCTGCATGGTTGGGAGGGCTTCAGGAAACTTATAATCATGGCAGAAGAGGAAGCAAACACATCCTCCTTCACATGGCAGCAGGAGAGAAAAGTGCAGAGTGAAGAGGTGAAAAACCCCCTTATAAGACCATCAGATCTCATGAGAACTGACTCACATCATGAGAACAGCAAGTGGGAACTGCCTCCATGATCTAATCACCTCCCAAGAGGTCCCCCCACACCACCTTGGGATTACAATTTGGATTACAATTCAAGATGAGGTTTGGGTGGGGACACAGAGCCGGACCATATCAGATGCTATCTACGAAGACTGTGTGTGTACCTGTGTGTGTCTATATATATGTTAGGAAACTGTTAATTTAGGTGTGACCAGATTGCCTCTACCTGGTGGAGTGAAGGCTAACATGAAAATTAAGTACTGCTGCTACAATTTGGTATTTTGAAGAACTATCTCTAGACAGGGATTTGGATCCACTAAGTATGTGTATGCATAAAATAGTTGTGGAAACAAACAATATACCAGAAAGCATAAACGGTGATTTGGAGATTAGAAATTAGGAATTGAGTGCTTTTATTTAATGGAAGTTTAAATGGTGTGATTTTTTTTCCACCATATAAACCTAGTATTTTTTTAAAAAGTAAACCTACTTCTTGTAGACCAATCTTTTCCAGCTGTGTAAGTCTACCCTGTGTTTCACCTTATTACTCCATTTTTTCTCTCCATCTCATTTTCTTCTTTACATACTTTTGCTTTTGCAACCTCTACCTCCCACATATTCAATGTCATTCTACCCTTAGCCTAGCAATTCTGAGTTACCTTCCAGAGTCCAGATCAGCAATCACCCCCTTTTTGGAATTTTCCCTAACTTCTCTCAGTATCCAAGCAAAGTATTTGCTCTCTAGAATGTATACACTTTGGTTTATACTGTAAATTATATATGTACCAAATCACCATATGGTTACTGGAATGCGTGCCTGTCTCTTTTGCTGGTCTGTGAATTCTGTGAATTTTCTGAGCATTAAGATATTACTACACCTTTAATTCAATAAGAGAGATAAAAATTTTGGTTCTAAAGTCTACTGTGGTGTTACAGGTCAGTGGTTCCTAAACAGCTACCCATTATAGTCCTCTAGGCTGCTTTAAGAAATTCTGTTGCCCAGGACAGTCAAGTTAGGAGCACTAGAAGTAGAAAACCAGGCATCAAATTTTTTTCCTACAACTCCACAGTGATTCTAATGTGCAGGCAAGTTTGAAAATCAGTATTCCGCAGATTTTAAAATCTGATTGGACACCACAAAGCATTTTGGAGAACATGCTTTGATTCCTGTTGCTTTTGCGCACTTTCTTGCTTTATTTATTTGCCTTTAAGGCTCTTTGGATCCTTGAACTAGCCAACAACTCTGAACCCAGTTTCTATCTGAAAACTGGAGCTAATACTTGTTTTGTTTTACAGGGACATCCTGAGGATTCGATGAGATGATACAGGACAAAATGCTTTGTGAACCAGACCCATATTTTCTTTCTGTACATATTTTATTTCTCTCTTGTAAATGACTTGGCTTCCAAAGAGTATAAAATTTATTTCCAGGACTACTTAAAACTGTCCTATTTTTTTCAATTGACTTTGTTTTATTCCTCTTCCTCTTGAACATCTATAGCTACTGCTTCTACTTTCTTAATGAAATTTGTATTGATCCAAAATACAGACCATTTAAAAACTCTTTTTTAAAAATTGAGAAGAAGGCGAGAGAATGGCGTAAACCCGGGAGGCGGAGCTTGCAGGGAGCTGAGATCCGGCCACTGCACTCCAGCCTGGGCGACAGAGCGAGACTCCGTCTCAAAAAAAAAAAAAAAAAAAAAAAAAAAAAAAAAAAAAAAAAACTTGAGAAGAATCTTTTCTAGGTATTAAGATCATTCATATAACCTTGGAAGAACTTGCAGGAGTTTTTTGTGTGTACACGTGTGTGTGCACGCACATGCGCGCAACACAGTTTTTCTTTGCCTTTGAAAAATTGCTGTGATGTCTGATGAGATATCATCTTTGCTAAGTTCCCCATCAATTTGCATGACAGATACTTCATAGAATCATTTCAGCCCAGTGCTGATCACTGAGTCATTGTCATTTTGATTTGATATCTTTCTTTTGACATATATACACTCGAGTGACATTTAAAATGGAATGAACACTATTCTGGGCAAGGGAGCCAAGCAATAAATTTCTCATGCCTTTGCAACTTTCAGCTTTCTCAAGGTAGCATACCCTCAAATTCAAACATAGGGACAGTATAATTTTATATTCTCCAACAATGTATTTTTTATACTCACGTCTTTAATTTTTTTTTGTGGGGGGTGGATTTCAGAGGAAACATAAGTATAGTAGAGCGGTCTCTAGTCCTCCAAGTCATATGTATAGTAAATATTTGTAGTCACTGTCGAGCTAATTTTTAAAGCGAAACTGGTTTGATGTAAATTGCCATCACAGTGCAATGTCCTTTGTGAAATAAGCATCGTAGTTCCAGAAGGTACATTATAACACTGATGATGCTTGCAGCAAGACTCCCAGAGGTAGGAGACCAGGGATAGACACAAACTCTGCCATGCTTGCTTCACAGGTTGGGTTAAGTTAAAACTTTCTGTGCCTCAGATTTTTCATCTATAAAAGGGTATTACTACCAGATGTGCAAAACACACTGAATGGTTTTATGAAGAAAATTAAATCTCTTGAAAATGACATTATAATATAGTAATACATGATTGAATAGAACTTTTCAGGCTATGGACGGAGTGCTTAAAGACAACTTTATATCTTGATTCTCATTATGGTCTAGTGAGTCAGGGATGGTAACACTATGAGCAAACTGAAGGCCAGAAAGATCGTTTGGATAGTCACTGACACAGCCAGAATTAGAACTTCGTCCTAACCAAGGCCCTTTTACTTAGTAGTATACTTTGTTGCAGGAAAGTGTGTGTGTGCATATACGCACATGAAAGCATGTGTATCTGTGCATGTACATATCAGTACATGTATGTGTTAGTGTGCATGTGCAAATGTCTTTACATGGGTACTGCATGTCTTTATGCATGAGGAATGTGTGTAGATGGTCGTCTACAAGCTTGTATGTAATATGTGTATGTTTATGTGAGTATACTCGTGTGTGCTTTTGTGTGCCTGTGTGTGTGTGTGTGTGTGTGTGTGTGTGTGTCTTTGGTGGAGGTGGGAGGAGGGAGAAAATAAATGATTCCAAGTTAGTACAACTCTTTAATAAATTTTTCTATGTATCTTATGATTTGAACATTAAAATGATATCAATCAACAAAAGTTAGGAAAATGTTTCATAGACTCAGTGGATGACTTCTTTGGCATTTAAAAAATTGTTCCATTTTTTAAAAAATCTGTTCAGAAGTTATAAAGTCAAGTACCAAGCTTGGGCAACACAACAAGACCCCATCTCTACAAAAAATAAAAAAATTAGCCAAGTGTAGTGTCATGTACCTGTGGTTCTAGCTACCTGGGAGGTTGAAGTGGGAGGATCACCTGAGCCCAGGAGTTCAACGCTGCAGTGAGTTACGAGTGCACTCCAGCCTGGGCAACAAAGTAAAACCCTGTCTCAAAATAAAAATAAATTTGAATACCAGATCTGGAAGAAAAATTGGAGATCTTGTTTACAAGTACACCAGAATTGCCTGAGAATCTTGTTAAAACTAAAAATCCTGGGCTTCCCTCCAGCCTAACTCTCTGGGAGTGGGACCCACAGTATGTATTTTGGGGAAGCTCCAGAGAAGAAAGTCATGTACACTCATGAGTTGAATCTTTTATGGAGAATATTTGTTACTAAAAATATCATAGTAATGGTGTCTCTAACATACCTTCTTGGGAACCAGCTGAAAGCAAAAAGAATGGAAAGCCATGAAAGAAAATTGTAATAGTTATTTAAGAGCTGTTCTTTATAAAGCACTAGGCTCAGGAAGATTCACTGATGAATTTTCCTAAATATTTAAGGAACAAATAACTCCATTTTCATTTAAAATTTTTTGGAACATAGAAATAAAATTGTTCAACTTTTTATGAAATCACTATATTTTCAATAGAAAAACTCAACAAAGAACATAAACTATAGACCAATCAAACTTATAAATTTCGCTGTAAACACACTAAACAAAATGTTACAAATAGAATTCATCAGTGTGCTGAAAGAAAAATAGAAGATAGTCATGTGAGGGATAGTATTCATATTAGGGAATTTATAAATATAATTTACTATGCTAATAGATTGAAAGAGAAAATCCACTTAGACATTTTCATGAATACAGAAAACTCTGTAAACATCAATGTCTACTCATTATAAAAATCTTACTAAAATTGAAATTAAGATGACTAGTTAAATAAATGAACACACACACGCACACCCCTTTACAAACACCATCTACACACCCCTTACAATGCATCATGATTAGTAGTAAAATGCTAGAAATATTTTCATTAATGCCATAAATAAGATAAGGATACCCACAGTCACTCTGATACATTTTTTTTTTTTTTTTGAAAATGCCCAGGTAATACTGTTAGGAAAGAGGCACAATGACCAGAAAACAAAAGACAAAGTTATTACATACAAAGGGCCACCAAAAGATGAAAAAAAACTCAACATCAATAATCAGAAATGCAAATTAAAACCAGAGGGAGATGTCATCTCACATCAGACAGAAAACCTTTTTTTAATTCTTATTTTAGGTTCAGGAGTACACGTACAGGTGTTTTATATAGGTAAAGTCATTTCAGAGGATTTGATATACAGATTATTTTGTAATCCAGTTACTAAGCCTAGAACCCAATGGTTATTTTTTCTGTTCCTCTCCCTCCTTCCTATCTCTACCCTCTAGTAGGCCCATGTGTCTGTTGTTCTCGTCTTTGTGTCCATGTGTTATCATCATTTAGCTCCCACTTAAAAGAGAAACATGCTGTATTTGGTTTTTTGTTGTTGCGTTAGTTTGATAAGGATAATGGCTTCCAACTGCATTCATGTTCCTGCAGAGGACATGATCTCAATGTTCTTTTATGGCTGAATAGTATTCTGTGGTATATGCACACCACATTTTATCCATTTTCCCATTAATGGACATTTAGGTTGATTCCACGTCTTTGCTATTGTGAATAGTGCTGCAATGAACATATGTGTGCATGTGTCTTTATAACAGACCGATTTCTATTTCTTTGGGTATATGCCCAGTGATGGGATTTCTGGGTCAGATGATTCTGCTGTTTTTAGCTCTTGGAGGAATTGCCACACTGCTTTCCGTAATGGTTGAACTAATTTGCCTTCCAACCAACAGTGTATAAGTGTTCTCTTTCCTCTGCAACCTTGCCAGCATCTGTTATTTTTTTACTTTGTAATAATAACTATTCTGACTAGTGTGGCGTGATTTGCATTTCCCTAACGATCATTGATATTGAGCTTTTTTCACATGTTTGTGGGTGACATATATGTCATCTTTTGAAAAGTGTTCATGTTCTTTGCCCACTTTTTAATGGGGTCATTGTGTTTTTGCTTGTAAATCTTTAAGTTCCTTTTAGATGCTGGATGTTAGACTTTTGTTGGATTCATAGTTTGCACATATTTTCTGCCATTCCATAGATTGTGTGTTTATTCTATTGATAGTTTATTTTGCTTTGCAGAAACTCTTTAGTTTAATTACATCCCGTTTGTCAATTTTTTCTTTTGTTGCAATTCCTTTTAGTGCCTTCGTCATAAAATCTTTGCCAGTTCCTATGTCCAGAGTGGTATTATCTAGATTGTCTTCCAGGGTTTTCAGAGTTTGAGGATTTAGGCCTTTAATGCATTTTGAGTTGATTTTTTATATGGTGTAAGGAAGTGGTCCAGTTTCAATCTTCTGCATATGGCTAGCCAGTTATCCCAGCACCATTTATTGAATAGTGAGTCCTTTCCCCATTGCTTGTTTTTGTCGGTTTTGTCAAATATCAGATGGTTTTACGTGCATGGCCTTATTTCTGGGCCCTCTGTTCCATTCCATTGGTCTATGTGTCTGTTTTTATATCAGTATCATGTTGTTTTTGTTACTGTACTATCGTTTGAAGTCAGGTAGCGTAATGTCTCCTACTTTGTTCTTTTTGCTTAGGACTGCCTTGGCTATTCAGACTCTTTCTGGGTTCCATATAAATTTTAAAATGTTTTTCTCTAGTTCTGTGAAGAATGTCATTGGTAGATTGATAGGAATAGCATCGAATCTTTAAATTGCCTTGAGCAGTATGGCCATTTTAATGATATTGATTATTCCTATTAATGAGCATGGAGTATATTTACATTTGTTTGTGTCATCTCTGATTTCCTTGAGCAGTGTTTTGTAATTCTCATTGTAGAGATCTTTCACCCCTCAGGTTAGCTATATTCCTAGATATTTTATTCTTTTTGTGGCAATTGTGAATGGGATTGTATTTCTAATGTGGCTCTTGGCTTGTCTGTTGTTGGTGTATAGGAATGCTGTTGATTTTTTGTACGTTTATTTTGTATCTTAAAACTTTGCTGCAGTTGTTTATCAGCTGAAGGAGCTTTCAAGCCAAGACAATGAGGTTTTCTAGATATAGAATCATGTCATCTGGAAACAGAGATAGTTTAACTTACTTTCTTCCTATTTGAATGTCCTTTATTTTTTTCTCTTGCCTGATTGCTTAGGCCAGGACTTCCAATACTATGTTAAATACAAGTGGTGACAAAGGGCATCCTAATCTTGTGCCAGTTTTCAAGGGGAGTACTTCCAACATTTTTCCATTCAGTATGATGACCGCTGTGGGTTTGTCATAAATAGCTCTTACTATTCTGAGCTATGTTTCTTCAACACATAGTTTGTTGAAAGTTTTTCACATGAAGGGATGTTGAATTTTATCAAAAGATTTTTCTGCATCTACTAAGTTGATCATGTGGTTTGTGCATTTAGTTCTGTTTATGTGATGAATGACATTTATTGATTTGTGTATGTTGAAACAACCTTGCGTCCCCGGTATAGTACCTACTTGATGACAGTGGATTAGCTTTTAAAGGTCCTGCTGAATTTGGTTTGCTAGTATTTATTTGAGGATGTTTGCATCAATGTTTATCAAAGATACTGTCCTGAAGCTTTTTGTTTTTGCTGTTTCTCTGCCAAGTTTTGGTATCAGGATAATGCTAGCCTCAGAATAATTTGAGAAGTTCATTCTCCTAAATTTTTTGGAATAGTTTCAGCAGGAATGAGACCAATTCTTCTCTGTACATCTGGTAGAGTTTGGCTGTGAATGTGTCTGGTCCAGGGCTTTTTTTGATTGGTAGGCTATATATTACTGATTCAATTTCAGAACTTGTTATTGGTCTGTTCAGGGATTCAGTTTCTTCTTGGTTCAGTCTTGGAAGGATTTATGTGTTCAAGAATTTATTCATCTGAATTTCCTAGTTTGTGTGGATATAGGTGTTTATAATAGTCTCTGATGGTTATTTGTATTTCTGTGGTGTCATTAGTAATATCCCCTTTGTAATTTCTGATTGTATTTACATGGATCTTCTCTCTTTTCTTCATTAGTCTAGCTAGCAGTTACTATTTTTTTTTTAATTTTATGAAAAAATTAGCTCCTTTTTTATTTTTGAATTTTTTCCTTTTCTCAATTTCTGGTTTGGCTCTGATTTTGGTTATTTCCTGTCTTCTGCTTACTTTGTGGTTCATTTGATCTTACTTCTCTTGTTCTTTTAGTTGTGATGTTAGATTGTTAATTTGAGATTTTTCTAACTTTTTGATGTGGGCATTCAGTGCTATAAATTTCCCTCATAACACTGACTTAGCTGTGTCCCAGATATTGTTATGTTGTATCTTTGTTTTCATTAATTTCAAAAAACTACTTGATTTCTGCCTTAATTTCATTATTGACGCAGAAGTCATTCAGAAGCAGATTATTTAATTTCCATGTAATTGTATGGTTTTGAGCAATTTTCTTTGTCTTGAATTCTATTTCTATATGCTGCGGTCCAAGATAGTGGTTGGTATAATTTCAGTTCTTTTGCATTTGCTAGGGAGAGTTTTATGTCTTATTGTGTGGTCAGTTTTAGAGTATGTGCCCTGTGCAGATGAGAAAAATGTATATTCTGTTGTTTTTTGGTGGAGAGTTCTGTAGATGCCTATGAAATACATTTGGTCCAGTGTTGAGTTCAGGTCCAGAATATCTTTGTTAATTTTCTGCTTCTATGTTCTGTCTAATACTGTCAGTGGTATTTGAATTCTCCCACTATTGTCGTGTCGGAGTATAACTCTCTTTAAAGGTCAGTAAGAACTTGATTTGTGAATCTGTGTGCTCCTGTTTTTGGTGCATATATATTTAGATAGTTAGGATTTCTTCTTGAATTGAACCCTTTACCATTTGGTTACTTATTTGTCTTCTTTGATCTTTGTTGGTTTGAAATCTGTTTTGTCTAAAATTAGGATTGCAACCCTTGCTTTTTTCTGTTTTCCATCTACTTGGTAGATTTTTTCTCCATCCCTTTATATTTTGAGCCTGTGGATGTTACGGCATGTGTAATGGGTCTCCTGAAGAAAGTATAACATAGAGGCTGGATGTGTTGTCTCACGCCTGTAATCCCAGCACTTTGGGAAGCCGAGGTGGGTGGATCACCTGAGGTCAGGAGTTCGAGACCAGCCTGACCAACATGGGGAAACCCCATCTCTATGAAAAATACAAAAATTAGCCAGGCGTGGTGGCATGTGCCTGTAATCCCAGCCACTCGGGAGGCTGAGGCATGAGAATCACTTGAGCCCCACAGGCAGAGGTTGCAGTGAGCTGAGATCATGCCACTGCCCTCCATCCTGGACGATGGAGCCAGACTCCATCTCCGAAAAAAGGAAAAAAAAAGTATAACATCGGGTCTTGGTTCCTTATCCAGCTTGCCACTCTATGCCTTTTAATTGGGGTATTTAGTCCATTTACATTCAAGGTTAGTATTGACATGTATTAATTTTATCCTGTCATTGTGGTGTTAGCTGTTTATTACGCTGACTTGTTTGCATGATTGCTTTGTAGTCTCACCAGTGTGTTTTTCTAGTGGCTGATAATGGTCTTGCCTTTCCATATTTAGTGCTTCTTTCAGGAGCTATGCCTGGTGGTAATAAATTCTCTCAAAATTTGCTTGTCTCAAAGGATCTTATTTCTCCTTCACTTATGAAGCTTAGTTTGGCCAGATATGAAATTCTTGGTTGGAATTTTTTTCTTTGAGAATGTTGAATGTAGGCCCCAAATCTCTTCTGGCTTGTAGGGTTTCTGGTAAAGGTCCTCTGTGAGTCTGATGGGCTTCCTTTTGTAGGTGACAGAACAGTTTTATTAAAAGGTTTAAAAAATACAGGTGCTGGCAAGGCTGTAGAGAAAAGGGAATTCTTATATGTAATTGGGAGGAATGCAAATTGGTTCAACCACTGTGGGAAACAGTTTGGAAATTTCTGAAAGAACTGAAAACAGAACTACCATTCAACTAAACAATTGCATTATTGGGTATATATTCAAAAGAAAATAAATTATTCTACTGAAAAAAGACATGCACTCACATGTTAACCACAGCAGTATTCACAGTAGCAAAGATATGGTATTGACCTAGATTCCCATCAATTGTGGAATAAAGAAAATGGTGAATACATGCACACGTATGTTTATTGCGACACTGTTCACAATAGCAAAGACTTGGAACCAACCCAAATGCCCATCAATGATAGAGTGGATAAAGAAAATGTGGCACATATACACCATGGAATACTATGCAGCCTTAAAAAATGATGAGTTCACGTCCTTTGCAGGGACATGGGTGAAGCTGGAAACCATCATTCTCAGCAAACTAACACAAGAACGGAAAACCAGACACCGCATGTTCTCACTCATAAGTGGGAGTTGAACAATGAGAACACATGGACACAGGGAGGGGAACATCACACACTGGGGCCTGTCTGAGTGGAGGGCTAGCGGAGGGATAGCATTAGGAGAAATACCTAATGTAGATGACGGGTTGTTGGGTGCAGCCAACTGCCATGGCACATGTGTATCTATGTAACAAACCTGCACGTTCTGTCCATGTACCCTGGAACTTAAGGTATGATAATAATAAAGGAAATAGTGAATAAAGAAAATGTGGTATATATGCTTAAGAATACTATGAGCCATAAAAAAAAAAAAAAAAAACAACAGATAATGTCCTTTGCAGGGACATGGATGGAGCAGGAGGCCATTTTCCTAAGCAAATTAGTGCAGAAACATAAAACCAAATACCACATGTTCTCGCTTATATATGCGAGCTAAACATTGGGTACTCATGGACATAGAGATGACAAAAGTAGACACTGGGGACTACTAGAGGGGTTTGATATGGGTGAAAAATTAACTTTTGGTTACTATGCTCAGCACCAGGGTGACAGAATCAATCATAATCTAAACCTCAGCATCACACAGTATATCAAAGCTGCATATGTACCCCTGAATCTGAAAATATAATGTGAAATAATTTTTAAAATCTAATTTTTACAAATCTAATCAAAATTGATCAAAGTCCTGAATATGAGATTAAAATATAAAACTCTTAGTTGATACATAAACCTAAATCTTTTTTTTTTTTTTTTAAAAGACGGAGTCTCGCCCATACTGGAGTGCAGTGGCGCGATCTAGGCTCACTGCGAGCTCCGCCTCCCGGGTTCACACCATTCTCCCGCCTCAGCCTCCCAAGTAGTGGGACTACAGGCACTCACCACCACGCCTGGCTAATTTTTTTGTGTTTTTAGTATAGATGGGGTTTCACTGTGTTCGCCAGGATGGTCTCCATCTCCTGACCTTGTGATCTGCCCGCCTTGGCCTCTCAAAGTGCTTGGATTACAAGCGTGAGCCACCACGCTTGGCAAACCTAAATCTTTATGACTTAGATTAGGCATTGTTTTCTTAGATGAGACACCAAAAGCACAAGCAATAAAATAAAAATAATTACACTTAATTCTAATAATGATTCTACAATGCTAAAATTCATATGAAACCATAAAAACCCCTGTGTACCTAAGGCAATTTTTAGCAAAAGGAACAAAGCTGTATGTATCACACCAACTGATTTCAAGCTATATTATAAAACTACAATAATATGAACAAAATGGCACTGGCACTAAAATAGATAACCAATGGAACATAATAGAGAACCCAGAAACACACCCATCATTTACAGCCAACTGATTTTTGATGAAGGTGTCAAGAACATATGATGGGAAAAAGACAGTCTCAATAAAAGATGTTGTGAGACTGGTTATAGACATGCCTAAGAATGAATTTAGACTCTTATTTCACACTATACATGAAAATCCTTAATGAATGAATTAAAGACTTAAACATATGAGACCTAAAAGTGCAAAACTACTAGAAGAAATCCTAGGAAAAAAACTATGCAACATTGGTCTGGACAATAAGTTTTTAAAGTTTTTTTATTAGACCTCAAAAGCTTAGTCAAAAAATATTCTTTAGTTTGATATAAACCCACAAAGCAAGATTCCACAGAGCAAACAAACCACTAAACAGAGTGAAGAGCCAACCTGCAGAATGGAAGAAAATATATTGTCAGCCATACATCTGATAAGTAGTGAGTATCCAAAATATATAAACAACTCAATGCAATAACAAGGAAACAAATAACATGATTAACAAATAGGCAAAAGACCTGAAAACACATTTTTCAAAAGAGGCAAAAAGGAATGGTATTCATCCATGAAAAGGAATGATGCAACAACATGAATGAATCATGATAACATGTTAAGCAAAAGAACTCAGATACAAAACATTGCCTATTATATAATTCAACTTCAATGAAATTTTCACAAGAACCAAATCTGTAGGAATAAAGTAAAAAGTGTGCTTGTGCTTGCCAGGATCTGAGGGAGCTGGCAATGGAGAATGACTGCAAATGAGTATTGGCTATATTTTGGGGGTGAAGAAAATGTTCTCGAATTAGATAGTGGTGATATATGCACTACCATGTGAATGTTCTAAAAAACACTCAATTATGTACTTTGAGTGAATTTTATAGAATGTAAATTATATCTCCATAAAAAAACACATGAAGAGATGATTGACAGGGAGAGCAGTTTATAAACATGTGAAATGATACTAAGCACTATGCATAATAAATGTGAATTAAAAAAGACCATTTCTACCTATCAGTATAGAACAATACAAATAAGCTCAACATTTAACAGTATTGTTGGAGGTGTAGGAAAAATGACATTTCTTCCTGGTGAAAATATATATTGATGCAACCACTTTGGAGGGCAATTTGTCAGTATCTATCAAAATTTTACTGCATATAAATTTGCATATATGTACAAAGCAGTACGTTCAATGTTATTCACTAAAACAGTTACTTAACAAGGGCAGAAAAAGGAATACCTTGTTGGTAGGAAGCTGAACAATAATAAATTGACTAAATGTTAGTCTGCTTTTATTAGCAT
Organism: Rhinopithecus roxellana; assembly: GCF_007565055.1. Taxonomy (NCBI): domain Eukaryota; kingdom Metazoa; phylum Chordata; class Mammalia; order Primates; family Cercopithecidae; genus Rhinopithecus; species Rhinopithecus roxellana. The sequence continues at coordinate 133,612,951 of NC_044555.1, read as the reverse complement.
CGCATGCATCTAATTCTAAATTATGCCGTGTTAAAACACCACCTGTCAAGGTTTCCTCATTCTTCCCACTGTCCCATCTTATGTTTGGTATGCTACTGCACTGTAGCATTGTTTATAATAGCAAAAGAGTAGAAGCAACTTAATTGTCCACAGAGTACCTTAAAAGGGGACATATCAAATGACAATATATCCATATAATGTAATATGCAGCCATTAATATGAGTCTAGTGATTTATATGGAGATACATTTTAAGTGATAAAATTCAAGGTAAAAAAATATGTGTATAGCATGCTTCAGCATATGATTAGTTTGCATAGAAAATTCCTGGAAGGTGCAGAAGAAGCTTATTAGTTGCCTCTGTGGAGCTGAATTAGGAGAGTTACAGTGTGGAGGGTAGGAAGAAGACTGAGCTTTTACTGTACACCCTTTACAAATTATTTGGATTGTATATCACGTTCATGTATTAAGCAGGCTTTTAAAAATCATGTATGTATTGGGACTTTTTAAAAAATTAAAATGTGTGTGTTTAGGAAAAATCCTTGTCCTGGATGATGTCTTTCTATTACTATGTTGATTGTATTTGGCTGAATATAGGAAACACCCACCCCTACCCTCAAAACAAAAATCATGGCACTTAAGAGCTTTATTTCTTCACATAATAAAGAATATGGAGGTAGGCACTCCAGGCCTGGTGCAACTTTTCTGTCTTTGCTTCTGTCTTTGTTCTCTGCTGTCTCTAACAAATGGATATGGCAATGGTTCAAAAAGGAAAAATATATTAGATTTTAGAAAATACAAGATGATTACATAGCTTAGCATCCAAACTGATTGGTGGATAGCATGAGAGTTTCTTATTAATCTTCCTACTGGGAGAAATGTAGTAAGCATTTTGAAATGAATAATATATAATTTATAAATAAATACAAGTTATACTGTATGAATAAATCTCTGATAAAATTTCATCAGAGATTTCAATTTCACAAATGAGACCAACATTCCAGTGAAGGCATTCATGTATCAGTTTTCTGTTTGATCTTCAATTATGACCCGAAGAGGAACCTGGGGCCTTCTTTTTCCTGGTATCCACCTTTTCAATCTGGATAGTAAGAGTATGTGGTAAACTCGCTACTTTTAAATGGTCCCACCGAAGCCTTAGGGTTGCAAGTGCATCACCAGAGAGAGGCCTGACAAGTCACCACCACAGTCCTTTCTGGAGATCACAATAACAAGTTCTGTAAGTCAAAGGATATGGAGCAATAAATAGATACACCTCTTCGTTTTCTTACCTGGGTGAAGCATTTTACCTTTTCTTTTTCTATATGCTCAACATTGTACCTAACCAATAGGTAGACACACTTTATTTGGCAACACATGCTGTATTTGAGAAATCTCTCGAAAGAGAAGTGTATGTTAAAATAATCATCACTGATTTTAATTGAAAAAGCAACCTCTATGCTGAAAATGCCTATCTTTATTTGATCATAACAACTTGGCTAAGTGTTGGGAATCAGTTGGCAAAGCTCTTTTAAACAGATTTTCTGTTACTATAAGGAAGAGTGGATATAAAGTGAGTATTGAAAACAGTGGCAATGCATACATCTCTCCTAGTCGCTTTACAATTTAACAAGGGAACACATATTTACAGTCCACAGCATGATATAAACCTCTCAAAATAAAAATACATAAACAAGAAATCATGGGGATATAAATTTAACAGTTTATTTGGTAAAAAGCTCTATGATGGCAGAAATGAATCTCTTAATACTCTATCCTTTCTATCTGGCCTAGTGACTGGCATATGGCAGTCAGGGTTCAATAAATAAGTATTAGCTGAATGAATAACCCAAACTTGGTAGGTGAAAACATGAGATCTTACTGAAATAGTGTATATCTTCACTTCCATATAAAGAGCAAGTTATGTTTGATTGCTTCTTAGTTCTTGATTCACGTATCTGGCTTGGCAGAGGAACACTCTTTATTGCACCTCAGACATTCTGCAAGACAATCCAAGACATTTTTCACTTGTTTCTTTTCTTTTTTTAATTGCCACATAATCATTGTACATATTTATGGGTCACAGTGTGACATTTCCAAACCTGTATACAATGTGTAATGATCAAATCAGGATAATTAGCATATCTATCACCTCAAACAACTAATATTTATTTTTTCAGGTTGAAAACATTCAAAATCCTCTCTTCTAGCTATTTGAAAATACAGAGTAAACTTTTATTAACTGTAATCACCCTACAGGGCTATAGAATGCCAGAAATTATTCTTCCTATTTACCTATAATTTTGTAGCTATTAATCTCCCCTCCCCTTCCCCCTCCCCTCCCCTTCCCTCTCCCCTTCCCCTTCCCTCCCCCCTTCCCAGCCTAGAGTAACCACTATTCTACTATCTACTTCTATGAGATCAACTTTTCAGCTTCCACATATGAGTGGGAACTTACCATATTATATTTCTGTACCTGACTTATTTCACTTAGCATAACGTCCTCCAGGCTCATCCGTGTTGCTGCAAATGACAGGATCCTATTCTTTTTGTGGCAAAATAATCCATTGTGTATATATGCCATGTTTTATTTATCCCTGTGTCTGCTGATGGACACTTATGTTGATTCCATATCTTGACTATTCTGAATAGTGCTGCAATAAATATGGGGGTGCAGTTATCCCTTCAATGACTGATTTCCTTTCCTTTGAATAAATACCCCGTAGTGGGATTACAGGATTGTATAGTTGATATATTTCTAGTGTTTTAAAGAAACCTCTATACTGTTTTCCATAATGGCTGTTTCTTTTCTTCTTTTTCTGTATTTAACAAATCACTGAGTCTTCCAATTGCACTTTAGAAAAACCTTTATTGCATAAAACCTTCTGTCCATCCTGTTTGCCACTGTCTTAGTCCAGATCATTATAATTTCACACCTAAATATATTCTTGAAAATATAAATAAATGAATAAAGAGCATTCTAGACAGTCCCTCTGCCTCCAGGCTCTTTTATTTTTTGAGACAGAGTTTCACTCTTGTTGCCCAGGCTGGAGTGTGGTGGCATGATCTTGGCTCACTGCAACCTCTGCCTCCCAGGTTCAAGTGATTCTCTTGCCTCAGCCTCCTGAGTAGCCGGGATTACAGGCATGTGCCACCATGCCCAGCTAATTTTGTATTTTTAGTAGAGACGCAGTTTCTCCATATTGTCAGCCTGGTCTCAAACTCTTGACCTCAGGTGATCTGCTGGTCTTGGCCTGGGCCTTGGTTTCCCAAAGTGCTGGGATTACAGGTGTGAGCCAATGCGCCTGGCCCAGGCTCTCTTTATTCTAATTTATCACCAATGCAGCAGATAATCATGTTGATGTTTGAATAAATTATTTTCAATAGATGCAGATTTTTCCCAAATAAAATTTTAATATGTGACCATTAGTAATCATTTTCTAATAGTCTGGCTCTAAATTTCCTTTCTAATGCTGGTTCTCGTTCTTTATTTCTAGTCTTCTTTCTTGTCTTTGAATATGTCATCCTCTTTGCTGTCTAGAGTCCTGACACATGCTTTTTCATCTTTTTTTGTTTTTGTTTTTGAGACAGAGTCTTGTTCTGTCACCCAGGCTAGAGGACAGTAGTGAGAACTTGGCTCACTGCAATCTCTGCCTTCCAGGTTCAAACCATTCTCCTGCCTCAGCCTCCCAAGTGACTGGGATTACAGGCACCTGCCACCATGCCCAGCTAATTTTTGTATTTTTAGTAGAGACAGGGTTTCCTTATGTTGGCAAGGCTGGTCTTGAACTCCTGACCTCAGACCTCAGGTAATCCACCTGCCGTGGTATTTCATCTTCTTTATTCATTCTTCTCCAACCTTCACCTTGCTATTACTTACTAGTAAGCCCTCAGCTTTAAAAAATAGTTATTCTGTTAAATCTTCTTTTAAGCCTCCTAGGCAAGATCAGACCATCCTGCTATGTAATCACATAATTCCCTGTACTTCTCCTTCTTAATACTTAAAACTATTTTAATACCTTATTGAATGTCTGTCTTCTTTGATCAATTATAAGGGCTGATGCTATATCTGTCTTGTTCATCTCATGTTGCCCCATACAAAATGTGATTGTTATATAGTAGGTACTCAAAAATATTTGTTGAATGAAAGACTGTTAACTGATGTATTAATATATCATGCATTGCCATGACTTGATACCTTTTTATAAGTTACCCTTTCCGCCTGTAGTATCATTCCCCAATTCTCCATTGAAATTTATAACCTTATGAGTAGTCATTGTGCCCTATAATGCACCAGTAACTGTGCTATATTGTGGGGATATAAAGACATGTGAGATATAGATTCTCATATGAAGAAGCAAAAGGTCTAATTAAGAGATACAGGCAGATAAATGAATAATGTTATACTTTGTTATTACTATATTGGCAGAATTTTCTAGTTTTCTACAAAACATAATGGCAGCACAAAAGGATTATATAATTATGAACTACACTGGTTGGGGTGGAGTGAAGGAGAAAATTCAAGGAAAGGTTAACAGATGAAGTTATGCTTGTTTTGATTCTTAGGGGATCATTAGGTATTCACCAGGAGGATAGGTCAAAGAAAGAGCAGCCTGTCTCAAAGAAATAACCAGTGTGGTGGTGTCACAGGTTGAGTTTCCTTGGAAGCAGACTCTGATTTGGAGTTCAGTGTGCAGGTTACTTATTAAGGAGTTCAGTACTTGGGTTCAATACTTATGGAAGGAAGGAGAAAGAACTACTCAGAGGAAGAAACCCAGTTGTGATACACATCTAGGATATACAAGGAGCCCTGAAGATGGAATAGCCTTGCAGAGTTGTAAGTTGACGCTCTTGGGTCAAAGTGTCCAGATACTTATATGCCTGCGTTGGTCATTAGATGTGAGTTTCATCTAGGAAGGGATGTGAACTTGAACAAAGCAGCTCTCTGCAGCTGAGGCAATCCTTGAAAGGGCTGCCAGTTAAGGATTATCCACTCATAGAATTCCTAGCAGCCGGGGCAGCAAGTCCTTCATTGAACAGGATCTGGCTGGTGCATCATAGATGGCAAGGACGAGTAGAATAGCTTTCCAAGGCCAGGCACAGTGGCTCATGCCTGTAATCCCAGCACTTTGGGAGACCGAGGTGCGTGGATCACCTGAGGCCAGGAGTTCGAGACCAGCCTGGCCAACATGGCAAAACCCCGTTTCTACTGAAAATACAAAAATTAGCCAGGCATGGTGGTGGGAGCCTGTAATCCCAGCTACTCTGGAGGCTGAGGCAAAAGAATCGCTTGAACCCGGGAGGCAGATGTTGCGGTGAGCCGAGATTGTGCCACCACACTCCATCCTGGGTGACAGAGCAAGACTCTGTCTCAAAAAAAAATAGCTTTCCAAAATTTAGAAACAAGCACATTTTTTATATATATGCACATATATATATGTATGTATATATATATATATATATACACACACACACACACACACATATGTGTGTATGTATGTATGTGTATATTCACATATGTGTGTATATATATAGGTTCATAGGGTGTTGGTATTAGGCTGAAGGCAAGAGATAATGCTAGTGAGACAAGTACAAAAACAGTCACTAGTGATATTTTTTTGCAGTTTGGACAAGTAGAGAAGCAAGTGTAAATCTCCAAAACAGGATTGAGTTTCTCATTTGTGAAGGAAAGAAAGGGAATTTCAGAAAGAGATCATGGCATTAGACCAGTAGCAATGGGGAAGGAGGAGGAGAAGGAATGGAATAGAGACATAATAAGTGGGTAGAAATGAGGGAATATGGTGAACAATTGAATACGTGTGTATTGGGGGGCTTGATAACAAGAAAGGAGTGAATGAGCATGACACGTGGTTTAGGGATATTAGGTAGATGGTGGACAAAAGAACAAATCTGAGTAGGGAATGAAGGAGATAATGAGCTTAGTTTTGGACAGGTGGTACCTACATGGAAAGTTATAAAAGCTAGTAGTATGGATATAAATCCTATATGTGTGTGTATTTTATGTTCTTTTTATAATTAATGCAAACAATACATCCAGGGAAGTCATTCAGTAGGCAGATAAATATGAGGCCTAGAAACTTAGATCTGAAGAAACAAATTTGGGATCCCTAGCACGTAGATGATAACCAATGCTATGGTACTGTAGGAGAAAGAAGATTTTAGAGTTGAGGACTGTAAGAGAAAAACCCCAACTTCACAGACAATGGCAAGGAGTAAACTTGTTACTGTGGTTGCCTTGACCTGCTTAGTTGCCTATGTGATTAGACAGAGAAACAGCTTAGTATCAAGAGACCGATAAGCCTTGCTGTTTGGCATTGTCAGCAAGAACTTGCAAGGATGCTCAGGGCCCAGGGAGGACTGCCTCTTCCTAAAAGAATGTGATTTCATTTGACCCTCACAAACACAAGCAGGTAGTCAGAATATGAATTTCTGTCCCATTTTGCAAAATAAGAAATTACTCCTGATAAAGGAAAACTTTTTCTTCTCTAGCATGTGAAAAACAAAACAAAAACAAACAAAAAAACCCAACACTGACATCTTGTTCTTCGGACTTTCGTATATGATTTTACTGGTACTTTTGAAGATAAACATAATTCACAATTAGAAATTCAGTGATACATCCAAGTTTGGAGCAGCCTGAATGAAGTATGTCAGACTTAAATGGCAATAATCTTGCATGATTTTTCTGTAGTTTGGAATTCACTCCAGTGGAATTTCCCGGTAAGTGATGCTCTCCAGACTGCTTTAAAATCCTGTGGGGGCAATGCCCAAGGTCAACAAGAGTTGAAACAGAAACATTGTACTTTGCTAACTTGTATATACTTGCCCTTCTAATTTCTCAGCATTTTCTCTGCTGTGATTGCCAGTAATTGTAGAAAGAAACACCACACAGTTTCACACTGAATGCAGTTAATGATTTGATGAAACTTGCATTCATTAACTTTTGTAGAGTTTTACAAAATCACCTTGCTGAAGCCTGCAGAGTACGCCCTAATGACCCATGAACAAGCCACACATATAGTCTTAAAATTCTACAATGAACTTTTAAAACAAACTCGATAGTAAATGCAGAGGCTGAGCTAAAGTATGTCATCTTGCTCTCTTTTAAAAGCTACTTAATTTTTTAATGGAAAGTGCAATTTAGTCGATAGTCACCTCTTTGCTGTTGCACTGGAATAAAACAAATTTAAATGCAGAGAGTAGAATGAACTAAGAAAAGCATGCAGAAAAGTATAAAATATAAAATGTAAGGAACACACAGTTTTCATTACTGTTACTGGATGTTGGTAACAAAGGAGAAAACGAATTAAGTAGGAAAAGCAACTCAGGGAAAACGGAAGTATCTTAATTCGAAAAGACATCATAAAGAGATCTATAAAGACCAAATGAGGTCACACAAACTTTTCTATGTTGGAAGTGATGCCTGATTGGTATTAGAAAAATGGGTAAGGACAGGGGCTAAATTCTGTAAGCCAAACTGATCTATTGATGCAGACTAAAGGAGGTACCAAAACAGCCCATAACAAAAGTTTTGGAAAGTAGGCTGAATGTCAGAAGAGTCAGGCATTAGAACTCAGGAAGGCGAGTGTCAATATCAAGCTGGTGCCACGAAGGGGGCAGGTGGTACTGGGGTGTGATTACAAAAAGATACAAACCCATTGTAAGAGCCCGCATACAAGACTGCAGTGGGGGTACTTATTAATTTTAAGGCTTACTTGATATTTAGCTGGTAAGTGATATTTGATTCTTGATATTTAGCTGGTAGCTTATATACCCTAAGTAGGAGTGGTTTCAGGGTGGAGAACAAGTGTTCCTCTATCTGGGAACTGGATCCCATCTCTACAAATATACAAAAATTAGCCTGGCATGGTGGCATGTGCCTGTAGTCCCAGCTACTCAGGAGGCTGAGGCCAGAGAATTGCTTGAATCCGGGAGGTGGAGGTTATGGTGAGCCAAGATCATGCCACTGCGCTCCAGCCTGGGTAACATAGTGAGATTCTGTCTCAAGATAATAATAATAATAACTAATTAAAAAATAAGATCACAGAGACAAGGAAGAGGTCAAGGATGAATTCCAGTTTTCTTACTTGCATAACTATAACTAGATAGATCAGATGGTACTGACTGCTCAGATACACACAATACAGAAAAAGCAGATCATTGAGGTTGAAGAAAGTGGTGAGTTTAGACACTCTCAGTTTTAGTCTACCGTAGAACATCAAGGTGAAGTACTGTATCACAAAATGGCATCCACGGACAATTGCAGAGATTTTTTTAAATTCTGTTTTTACTGTGATGGCAAATTATAGAAATAAGCATTTTTGAGATCATTTAGTGAAAGTAATTAAATAATAAATGATACATTCAAGCCAAGGGAAAGCCAAGTGATGTCGTGGCAGTTCATTATGTATATAAAAAAAGTTTCATCATGATTTAAAAAGAGAACTGTAGTGGAATTGAGTTATCACAGGGCACACAGTGTAGGCAAGATTAATTCAAAAGAATCTGGCCTTTAGCAGTCAGCACCATATCCACAGTGAAGAAACTGAGTTGTTTTTCTTTTTTAAATTGTCTGTTGCATCATACTGTGACTTTGGAGTCTTCATTGTATTTAATTGGATTTTGTTTGCATTAATTACAAAAAGCACATAAACACATATATAGGATCGATATTTTTAAAGTATCTTATGATATACAAATAATAAGAGTTATAGCACTTAGGCATCTATATGATTTTTTTTCCTCTAGAAAGAATTGAAACATTACTCAAGGTAACAAACCAAGTGTCAGAAACACTGGGTTAAAGTTCAAGACAGATTTAAATTGAAGACACATTGATAATGATAGAGATACTTAGATATCAAATATTTGTTGATGATATTAAAGCCATGAGGCTAGCACTGAGGATAAGCATAGAACAAGAAAAAGCCTGTAATTGAAGCTTGAGGGCAGCTAACATTCAGAACTGAAACAGTGAAGGAGGTGGAGAAAGAGCAGCTACAATGGTAAGGGGACAAACAAGAAAGTATGGTCTCATAAAGGGGACATTTCAAGAATGAAGTAATGGTATGCAGTTGCAAATGCTGCTGTGAGGCCATGTTAGAAAATGATTCGGAATATGACTATCAGCTCTGGCTAAGTTCTTCCAGTTCCCAGATAGAGGAACACTTGTTCTCCACTCTCAAACCATTCCTACTTAGAATATATAAGCTACCAGCTAAATATCAAGAATCAAGTATCACTTACCAGCTAAATATCAAGTAAGCCTTAAAATTAATAATTACCTCCACTGCAGCCTTGTATGCTGGCTCTTATAATGGGTTTGTATCTTTTTGTAATCACACCCCAGTACCACCTGCCCCCTTCGTGGCACCAGCTTGATATTGACACTCGCCTTCCTGAGTTCTAATGCCTGACTCTTCTGACATTCAGCCTACTTTCCAAAACTTGTGTTACGGGCTGTTTTGGTATCTCCTTTAGTCTGCATCAATAGATCAGTCTGGCTTACAGAATTTTATATATTTGCCATGTTGGCCAGGCTGGTCTCAAACTCCTGACCTCAAGTGATACACCCACTTAGGCCTCCCGAAGTGCTAGGATTACAGGTGTGGGCCACTGCACCCGGCCCTCTGTGATCTATAATCAATGAAATATCAAGTTTTGCTGAGTTTACATTCCAAATATCTCTAAAAGTTATCTGACTGATACTGCTGCATTTCATGCCGTCAGTATCTCTAACCTTACAATAACTACCTTCTGCCTGGTTTCCTTGTTTGTGGAAAAACTATGGTGGGAAGTTTGGGTCTTGAACCCAGATCTTCATCAAAATTGATAGACTAGTTCGGGAACTTACTTTTAAACATTTTTAGTTGACACAATAGTTGTACATATATTTATAGGGTACAAAGTGATATTCCCACACATGTAAACGATGTGTAATGATCCAGTCAGTGTAATTAGCATATTCATCACCTCAAGCTATTATTATTTATTTCTTCATGCTGAGAACATTCAAAATCCTCTCTTCCGGCTATTAAAACTATATAATTAATTATTATTAACTATGGTCACCCTCTAGTGATGTAGAACATTGACACTTATTCTATCTAACTGTATTTTTTTTTTTTTATCTTTTAACCAACCTTTCCTTATACCTGTTGTATTAGCTTGTTTTCACGCTGCTGATAAGGACATACCAGAGGCTGGGCAATTTACAAAATCAAGAGGTTTAATGGACTTACAGTTCCACATGGCTGGGAGGCCTCATGATCATGACAGAAGGCAAGGAGAAGCAAGTCACATCTTACATGGATGGCAGTAGGCAAAGATAGAGAGATTATGCAAGAGAACTCCTTTTTATAAAACCATCAGATCTTGTGAGACTTATTCACTATGTGAGAACAGCACAGGAAAGATTTGCCCCCATGATTCAGTTACCTCCCACAACGCGTGGGAATTCAAGATGAGATTTGGGGTGGGGACACAGCCAGACCAAATCATCTGCCTCCTCCCTAACTTTCCCCTTCTCTAGTATCCATTGTTGTATTCTCTGTAAGCATACTTCAGAGATACTGCAGGTTTTGTTGCAGACCACTGCAATAAAGTGTGTCACTCAACCTTTTTGGTTTTCTAGTAAATATGAAAGTTATATTTATACTATACTGTAATCTATTAAATGTGCAATAGCATATCTAAAAAGTGTATGTACTTTCATTTTAAAAGACTTTATTGCTATAAAATGGTAATAATCTAAGCCCTCAGTGAGTTGTAATATTTTGGCTGATGGAGGGTCTTGCCTTGATACTGGTGGCTAATGATTGACTGATTGATGTAGCAGTTGTTGAACATTGGGGTGGCTGTGGCAATTTCTTAAAATAAGACAACGATGAAGTTTGTCACATTGATGGACTCTTTCTTTCATAAAAGATTTCTCCATAGAATGCAATGGTGTTTGATAGCATTTTTCAAAATTAGAGTCAATCCTCTCAAACCCTGTCACTGCTTTATCAACTAAGTTAATGGAATATTCTAAATCCTTTTTTGGTCATTAAAACAGTCTTTAAAGAATCCTCAAAAGGAACAGATTTCATTTCAAGAAACCAACTTTTTTTGCTCATCCATGGAAGCAACACACCATCCCTTCAAGATTTTATCATGAAACTATAGCAATTCAGTCACATCTTCAGGCTCCACTTCTAATTCTAGTTCTCTTGATATTTCCACCATATCTGCAATTACTTCCTCTATGGAAGTCTTGACTCTCCCAAAGGCATTCCTAAGGATTAAAATCAACTTCTTCACTTTGGGAGGCCGAGACGGGCAGATCACGAGGTCAGGAGATTGAGACCATCCTGGCTAACATGGTGAAACCCCGTCTCTACTAAAAAATACAAAAAAACTAGCCGGGTGAGGTGGCGGGTGCCTGTAGTCCCAGCTACTCGGGAGGCTGAGGCAGGAGAATGGCGTGAACCCGGGAGGCGGCGCTTGCAGTGAGCTGAGATCCGGCCACTGCACTCCAGCCTGGGCGACAGAGCGAGACTCCTTCTCAAAAAAAAAAAAAAAAAAAATTCTTTCAAACTCTGGTCAGTGTTTATATTTTGACCTCTTCCTATGAATCACAAATGTTCTTAATGGCATTGAGAATTGTGAATACTTTCCAGAAGATTTTCAATTTACTTTGCTCAGATCCATTAAAGGAGTCACCATCTATGGCAGCTATAACCTTTTGAAACATATTTCCTAAAGATGATTGGAAAGTCATAATTGCTCCTTGATCCATGGGCTGCAGAATGAATGTTATGTTAGCAGGCACGAAAATAACATTCATCCCCATCAGAACTCTTAAGTGACTAGATTCCTTGTCAATGAGCAGTAATATTTTGAAAGGAATCCTTTTTTCTGAGGAGTATGTCTTGATCTTGGGCTTAAAATATTAAGTAAACCATGCTACAAACAGATGTGCTGCTATCCAGGCTTTGCTATTTCATTTACAGAGCATAGTCAGGGTGTATTTAGCATAATTGTTAAAGACTCTAAGATTTTCAGAATAGTAAATGAGCATTGACTTTAACTTAAAATCACAAATGCATTAGCCCCTAACAAGAGAGTAAGTCTATCTTTTGAAACATTAATGCCAGTCGTTGATTTCTCTTTAGTTATGAAAGTCCCACATGACGTCTTCTTCCAATAGAAGACTGTTTTGTCTACATTGAGAATCTGTTGTATAATGTAGCCACTTTCATCAATTGTCTTAACTTGCCGCATTTTCTACATCAGCACATTTTTTTTTTTTTTTTCTTTTTTTCGATACTGAGTATCTCTCTGTTGCCAGGCTGGAGTGCAGTAGCATGATCTTGGCTCCCTGCAACCTCCAACTCCCTAGTTCAAGCGATTCTCCCCAGTGGCTGGGATTATAGGCATGTGCCACCACGCCCAGCTGAGTTTTGTATTTTCGGTAGAGACAGGGTTTCACCATGTACGCCAGGATGGTCTTGGTCTCCTACTTTGTGATCTACCCGCCTTGGCCTCTCAAAGTGCTGGGATTACAGGCGTGAGCCACCGTGCCCGACCCACCTTGCACTTTTATGTTATAAAGACAGCTTCTTTGTTTCAGTCTCAAGAACCAACATTTGCTAGCTTTAAACTTTTCTTCTGCAGCTTTCTCATCTCTCTCATTCTTCATAGAATTGAAGAGAATTAGGGTCTTGATCTGGAATAGGCTTCAGCTTAAGGGAATGTTATATCTGATTAGATCTATCCAGATCACTAAAACTTTCTCCACATCAGCAATATGGCTGTTTTGCTTACTTATCATTCCTGTGTTCACTGGAGTAGCACTTTTAATTTTCTTCGAGAACTTTTCCTTTGCGTTCAGAACTTGGCTGTTTGGTGCAAGTAGCCTAGCTTTCAGTCTATCCTGGCTTTTGACATGCTTTCCTCACTAAACTTAATTATTTCTACCTTTTGATTTAAAATGACAGATATGCAACTCTTTCTTTCACTTGAATACTTAAGAGAGGCCATTGTAGGGTTATGAACTGGCCTAATTACAATGTTGCTGAATCTCAGAAAATAGGAACACTTGAGCAGAGAGAGAGAGAGAGATGGAGGACCAGCTGGTTAGTAGAGCAGTCAGGGCACACATAACATTTATTAAATTCACCACCTTATATGGGCACAATTCATGGTGCCCCCAAACAATTACAATAGTAACAGTAAAGATTTCTGATTTTAGATCACCATAACAGATATAATAATAAAAATGTTTGAAATACTATGAGAATTACCAAAACGCTACACAGAAACATGGAATGAGCACACGCTGATGGAAAAATGGTGCTGATAGACTTGATCTATGCAGGGTTCCCACAAACCTTCAGTTTGTTTAAAAAAAATCTGCAAAGCACAATAAAGCAAAGATGAATAAAACAAGGTATTCCTGTAGTTCTATGAGATCAGCTTGTTTGGCTTCCACATATGAGTGAGGAAACATGGTATTTATCTTTCTGTGCTTGGCTTATTTCATTTAATATAATGTCCTCTGGGCTCATCCACATTGCCACAAATTATGGAATTTCATTCTTTTTTAAATGTTGGATAGTATTCCATGGCGTATATGCACCACATTTTCTTTATCCATTTACCCATTCACACATTGATGGGTACTTAGATTGACTTTTGATTATTGTGAATAGTGTTGCAATAAACATAGAGGTACAGGTATCTCTTTGAATTTCTGATTTTCTTTCCTTCACGTAATATACTCAATAGATTGCTGGATCATATGGTAGTATTGTTTTTAGTTTTCTGAGGAATCTTCATGCTATTTTTCATGACTGTAGGAATTTACATTCCCACAAAAAGTATGTAAGAGTTTCCTTTTCTTCTTGTCAGCATTTGTTATTTTTTGTCCATTTGATAATAGCCATTCTAACTGGGGTGAAATGATATCTTATTGTGGTTTTGGTTTGCATTTTCTTGATACTTAGATATCTTGAACATTTTCATCTATTTTTGGCCACTTAAATATTTTCTTTTGAGAAATGTCTACTTGGGTCATTCACCCATTCTTAAATTGAATTATTATTATAATTGTTATTATTTTGGTGTTGAGATGTTTGAGCTCCTTGTATATTGTGGATATTAATCCTCTTTTGAACTAATGTATTGCAAATATTTTCTCCCATTCTACAGTTGTCTTTTCACTCTTGGTTGTCTCCCTTGCTTTGCAGATGCTTTTTATTTTGATGTACTACTGTTTGTCTATTTCTGCTTTTGTTCCCTGTGTTTCTGAGGTAATATCTAAAAATGTCACTGCCCAAAACAATGTCACGGAGCTTTTCTCCTGTCTTCTTCTAGGACTTTCATAGTTTCATGTTTTAGATTTAAGTCCTTAATCCATTTTAAGTTGATTTTTGTATGTGTTGAGAGATAAAGGTATAGTTTCATTTTTCTGCATATGGATATTCAGTTTCCCCACCACCAGTTATTGAAGAGGGTGTTATTTCTCTAATGTATGTTCTTGGCACCTTTTTTGAAAATCAAATCACTGTAAGTATGTGTATTTGTCTCTGTATTCTCTGTTATTTTCCATTGGTATATATGTCTTTTTTTTTTAACCAGTGTCATGCTGCTTTAGCTATTCTAGCTTTGTAGTGTATTTTGAAGTGAGATAGTGTGATGAAGCCAGGTTTGTTTGTTTGTTTGTTTTTACTTATTATTGCGCTGGTTATTAAAGATCTTTTGTGATTCCATAGAAATTTTAGATTTTTTTTTTCTATTTCTGTGAAGAATGTCATTGGTATTTTGATAAGAATTGCACTGAGTGGGTAGATTGCTTTGTGTAATATGATCACTTTGACAATATTCTTTTAATCTGTGAACATGGGATGTCTTTCCATTTTTGTGTTTTCTTCAGTTTATTTCATCAGTGTTTCATAATTTAACTGTTCCTGTTTACCTATGACATAATCTTATATATATAGAAACCTAAAATCTCTACCTGAAAACTTTTAGAACGGATAAATTCAACAAAGTTGCAGGAGAGAAAAGTCAATGCAGAAAAATCAGTACTGTTGCAATATAGTAGTTGCCAACTAGTTGAAAAGAAATCAAGAAAGCAATGTCATTTGCAATAGATACAAAAAATATAAAAATTTTTAGGAGTAAGAAATCAAGCAAGCAATGTCATTTGTAATAGATACAAAAAAAATAATAATAAAAAGTTCTAGGAATAAGTTAAACCAAGGAGGTGAACGTTTTCAACAATTGACATGTTTTAGTCTAGCATTTCATTTTCTAAATAGGTCAAGTAATGTACATTGCATAGTCTTTGCAAACCAATGAATTTCTTGAGTGATTTGTGATTGCCTTTTAGTGCCTTTGTTCACTCTAATGAAAAAAGTAATGGGGAAACTACCATAGATTATCTAATAGTAATATTTAGATTACTTGCTTCATTGTTGGAAATCTTTGGGCAATTAGGCTTGTTTAAGTAGTATAAAGATTACTCCTTTAATGGAAATAATATGATGGTACTAATTTTCTAGGTCCTACAGTACATAAAGGTTATAGTATTTCTCTTCTACACCTTTAGATGTAATCTCTTGATTTGAAGAAGTTGGGGATTGGTAGAGGGAGAATAGAAGAAGGCTTGAGAGAATGGCTTAGGGAATCCATTGGATTGGATCATAAAGTCTCCATGCTTTTTTCATGCTGTTTGTCCCTTCATGTGACATAGTACCTAGAATACAGAGACACTCAATATTTGTTGAATAAATGAATTTGCCATCTATATAGTTGGCTATTCATGACCTCACTAGTCAGAAATCTGGTAAATGACAAAATCATAAAGTCGTAGAAAATTGAAGATGGCAGAGGCTTTCAAGAACATTCAATGTAGGAATTTTTACACTGTGGTCTGTTGACATTGTGAGGCCGTTGACTAGGCAGGGGTCTGGGCCCTCAGGCCTTCACTTCAACCAGAGCAGAAATTCCCCAATTTATGTTATATACTTATGTCTGTAGATTTGGAAGGAACACATGTTCTCACTCATGAGTGGGAGTTGAGCAATGAGAACACATGGTCACAAGGAGCGGAACAACACACACTGGGGCCTGTCGGGGTGGCGGGTAAGTGGAGGGAGAGCATTAGGAAAAATACCTAATTCATGCAGGTCTTAAAACCTAGATGACTGGTTGATAGGTGCAGCAAACCACCATAGCACATGTATACGTATATAACAAACCTGCACATTCTGCACATGTATCCAGGAACTTAAAAAAAAGGGGGGGGGGGGAATTTGTTCTAATTTTCACAAAAGGGCTACATAAGAAAGCTGCAGCATTAATCAAGGAAGATATTTCTGAGAAGGTGGCATTTGAAATTTGACTTCAAAGATGAAAAGGAGTCCATGTGATCATCTGCATTTGAAGTAGAAAGAAGAGCAAGAATGTGTCTGGCTGTCTTTTAGTTGAGAGTGTACATGGTGTGTTTGAGGAATAAGAAACAGACTAGTGTGGCTAGAATAGAAAACACGAAGTAGAGAGGAAGAAGAGATGAAGATAATGAAGTAATGAGGGCCAAAGTGGTAAAACATTCCAAGCCATTATAAATATTTTGGCTTTTCCTTTGAGTTGGATAAGATGTTATTGGAGTGTTATCATGGCTTCTCTGGTTGAAATACCTACCACCAGTGGCATGCTGCTAAATGTTTAAAAACTATCTGGTTGCATATTTCTGTGATGTAAATACTCCCATTACAAGCAATTTTACATTACTGAATGTGGAGTTGAGAGTAGATGTTAACAATTGGCTTTAGGTAGTGTGAGCAAGTTGCAGCAACTCATTTTGCAGATAGAATACCTGCAGAGATCAATAATGGTCAGATCAAGGAGGACCTAGTTTACCAAGCTAACAAGTATAGTCTTCATCTTGTATGCATTAGGAAGCCACTGGTGGATTTTAAGCAGAGAAAACTTGATTCAATTTGTGTTTTTACAAAGTGTTAGATGCAAATTGAAGGTAGTAAATGTGTTTATATTGATGTTATAAATTAGAAAATGAGCATAGGGCTGTTAAATATATTATTCTAGCAAGGGCATCTGAAGAGAAAAATTGGCAAAACCGAAACACATGAGTTCATGGCAAAACTAAACTTTAAACTTAGGGTATTCAAAAACCCCATTTGATAAAATATTACTAAAAGGGAAATAGCCAAGGTATGCTTACTTCATCTGAGATTTTTAATAAAATAGCAGTAAAAGAGCATATGGGAGGGCTGCACTGGCAACAAAAAAAGTGTCTTGTCAATAGTCCAATAAAAATGTCACTGTTGAAAATGGGTGACTCTAAAAAGCTGAAACATCTCCAAGAATTTTGAAACAGTAGAAAAGTTGGAATTAAAACAGAATTAGTAATTGCACCTCTTTATCTCCTTCCTAAAGGATAAGCAAATGGCTGAAGATTGCTACTCATAATACAGATCTATTGATAAATTATTTAAATTCAACACTAAAATAGTCCTTAATTGTGTAAGTTTTAATAGTGTGTAATCAACCTGACAGAGAAAATAGAGGTAAATTTTAGTAATAGACCAATTATTTGACATAAATCAAGGATAAAAGACCCTCGTCAACTTATTGAAATATTAGTATACTATTTCTAAATTATTTGACTACTTCTATATTTCATTATGTTAACAATGAAATACCAGGGTTCCAAGTTGTGTGTGGCTAAATGACCACAATCACTGGAGGAGTGCTTTCATAAAATATTGGTTTCTTCTCATGGGAAAAAATATATGAGTTTAAAATTATATATGGTTTTTTTCGGTTGGCTGAAGCCAGTATCAAGAGGCATCTTAAACAAAGTGAAATTTGTCATTTCTCTTGGAATACAACCAAGGAGAAGTAATTAGCAGGAAAAGTTTTCCCCTGCAGAATGCAAAATTAGTCTTGTGGTCAAAATAAATGATAATGAGAAAGTTGGGTTATTAAGTCTAAGCACAGTTTCCAAATGATAAATATAAAAGGTCATCAAACAGAATATTATCACAGAGAAGATTTCAAGCTTGCAGATTGAGATTTAGTTAATACAAGTCGCAGAATTTTTTACAAATTTGCATCATATACATTTCCTTCATCTCTACTGAATCATTAAATTAGAAAATATAAGCTCCCAAGGCATTTTAATGCGAGTGTTGAATTTACAATGTTCTGGTGTCTTAATTTTTCAATAGCAAAGTGTGATTAATTGTCAAGAAACCATATCCTGATTAAACAGAATTGGAGCACTTTCTATAATTTTTAACAGTGAGTAAGAAATTCATAATTCTTTTTACCTTCTACTTGTCTTTCATTCATAAACTACGCAAACATTTATCGAACATTGTTTCAGTCCATTTTCTGTTGCTCTAACTGAATGCCAGGAACTGGGTAATTTATAAAGAAAGGAAAGTTATTTCTTACCATTCTGGAGACATGGAAGTCCAAGACATGGAAGGCCAAGAAGCCCAGAATCCGGTGAAGGCCTTCTTCCTGAAGCATAACAGGGTAGAAGGCATCAAATGGTGAGAAAGCAAGAGTGTGTGTCAGCCCAGGTCTCTCTTTCTCTTCTTATAAAGTAACCAGTCCGATCATGGCATCCTCAACCTGGTAACCTTACCTAATCCTAACTACATTCTAAGATCCTAATCTCCAAACAAAATCAATACATGAATTTAGGGATTAAGTTTCTAACACATGAAATTTGGGGGACAGATTTAAACCATAGAAACATCTATTTTGTGCAGGGGACTGTGATAGGTGCTGTGTTCAATGCAGCAATGAATCCATTAAGGATCCCAAATTTGTTAAGGATGTAGCTTAGTAGGGGAAATATAACACATTGTTCAATTTGCATAACACAATAACAGATGTTACAAGTGTCATATGAGAAGTACAAATAAAATATTCTAGGGGGCCTGAGGAGGAAGATGTTACTTCTACTTGGGACAAAAGAGAAGGCTATTAGGTAAACATAAGAAAACATGGAAAGGAGTGGTGGGAGGGCATTCCAGGTGGAAGAATAAGTTTGAACAAAGGCTTGAAGCTGGAAAGGTATAGAATGTGTATGAGGAGAATGTAATTCAGTGAGGCTGAACTCTGGGATGTGTATCAAGAAGAGTATTGGTGAATGGAATAGAAATGTAGGTTTGTTAACTAATCCATTAATCAATAGCTATATAGCGAGTACCACCTATGTGCCAGGGACTGGTCTAGATAGTAGGGAAAGAATAATGGACAACACAGTCTTAAATCTTATGTAATGTTGAGAAATTCCTTAGATGCTAAATACAGAGTTTTGATAATCTATAGGCAGGAGAATCGTCAAAAATATGACAGCTACATGATCATAACTCTTCAGAAGTGACATGTTAGTTGTGGTAGTAACTTGAACTACTAGAAAACCTGTACTATTACCAGTTATTTGTAGAAATCAAAATAATTGGCATAACATCTATGTATAAGTTCACATTGTAAAGAATTAATTTCACATCTGTTATTTCATTTGCTCCTTCTGTCAACTCCATGAGGACAGGTATTATAATTTCCATTTTATATACGACTCTTAGAGACTAAGCGACTTGCTGGTGAGCACGTGGCTTTAAATAGCTGATGCAGGATTTGATCCTAACTTTGTTGTCCCTTCAAATACTCTAGTATTTTTCTATAATTTTCAGCCTCTACAGAATCAAAGTTTCGAAAAACAATCTCCCTGTGCATATTTTTTCCTATCTGATTATTACAACACTAGATGCAATGCAATGCTAAAGAGATTATTGTGGGCATAGATTTCTGAAAATCTTTTCAACTTTCAGTTTTGATTTGAATTAAAAATAATATGGAAATTACATGAACATGTCTCAAGGCTGCATCTCAAATGCATTATAAATGTTGGTTCTTTGACTTCTGGGGGGTCATCTGTATAATGTTTTACAACATTTCTGGATTGTTCTGTGTGAGTCTGACAAAATCTATTGTTGGTATTCTTTTTTTCTCATCACAATGCTCCCCCATATTGATTTAGTAGATCTTTCATAAAAGTAATTTCTTTCAATGGCTACTGCAGCATTTGTCTTTCATGGACTGCTAGAGCAGCATTTCCCTCAAGAGGAGCACTATTGATTATTTATTATAGTTTTATCCCAGTGTTGCTGAGGTAGTAAGAGACTACAAAGGGAGAGCGAGGATTTAGATACCCATTTGGAAGGTTTGGAAGATAGCAGTAACATACTCATGAATTCTTTTTGCTGACACAACAGCCTCATTAAATATCACTGAGACGTCTAGGCAATTGCATGCCAATTTCATCGAAGAGGTCTTCCAGCAACATACAAAGCAAACCATCTGTAACAAATACTATCAACTTGGTTCTCACCACAACTATGGGGAACCACTCCACACCACTCAGATGCATGATCTTGTTGAATTCTCATAACCGTTTTATGAGAGAACTGGTATTATACTTCTGTATTGTAGATGTGTGACTCTTGGTAAACAGACCCTCTGCTTTTGTAGGAGGTGGTTTCTATGGGTTCCGTGTCTGGACATAACCCTACTCTCTGAAGCTTTCCATTATTACACTCTTTTCCACTCATTCTTTCCATAACATGAAGGGCTAGCATTGTGCTGGCCCTGTGCTAGGCATTTGGGATACAATAGAGCAGTGAAGAAGTGAAACAAGGGTCCTGCCCTAACTGAGATATTTTTCTAGCGACAATATCTTTGTTTTGTTATAGAGACAATAAACAAAACAAAGAACGCAATAATTTTCAATTGTTCTATGTGCCATGAAGTGAAGAAAATAGGGTTCTGTGATAGGGAATATGAAGGGGTGGTGAGTGTGTGATCAGAAAGGTTTCCCCCATGCCACCACCTCTCTACCTTTCACTTGCATTGTTCCATTCACTGCACTCTACTGGACCTGTTGGTTTCCTTGGTTTCTCTTCCTAACAGTCTGTAGACTTCTTGACCAAATACATCCTGTTTTCTTTTCCTGAGTCCACTAGTGCAGAGAAAGCACTTCAAAAATGTTTGTTCAACTAACTTGAGGAAACTTAGCTCTGGACAATTAAGTGACTTGCCTAAAGTCATACCTCTAGAAAAGGTATAGATTAGGATTTGAACCTGGCCTTTCTCATACCAGGTGTAGTATTCTTTCCCCTATGTTACAACTTCCTTGCAATGTCCTTTTCATGACCCCCTAGGGCCTACATAATATGCACCACTACCACCCTCATCCCCCCACCTCTAACTTCATCTCCTACTCTCCATACCTCAGCTCCAGTCCAGTGGCTTCCTTGCTGTTCCTTGAGCGGGCCAGGCATGCTCCCCACTCAGGATCTGATTCTACATGTTTTCTCTGCCAGGAATGCCCTTTCCCCACTGCTCTCTCCCACATAGCTCCTCGGCCAACTCCTTTGTCTCCTTCATGTCCTATGTCATACATACATCATATTCTCAGTGAGAGCTACCCTGTCCTCCTTATTTAAAGCTCTAACCTTCCCCCTCATTACTACTGATTCCCCTTAACTGGTCTGAATACCCGCCTCCATGGCACTTATCATCTTCATTACTAGGTAGCTGCATTATTCCTTATATGTATGCATTGTTTATTGTCTTTCTCCCAAGCTAAATGTGAAGGGTATGATCTTGTTCTATTTTATCATTGTATCTTAAGGTCCTAGAACATGGCCTGGGTCATAATAGTCACCCAATAACTATTTGTTGGATAAAATTGATGTTTAATCAGATATGCCTCATATATGATTGAAGAGTAGTCTCTTGACATCAAAATTGAATGCAGGCAGCAAGGAAAGGTCATTCTGTATTACCACTGGATGCTTGGATGCTGTTGTTTCAATGCCAAGTATAGCATAGTGCTGGGACTTGAGTGGATAACAGAAAACAGGACACATCCTTCAGGGTAAAAGATTGCATCATTTATATTTGTTGGATGTATTTCTACTTGATCATCAGGACAGAGGTCATGTCTTAGCCCACTTCTATGTACTCTGCTGCTAGCACTTTGCTAGGCACAATGGAAAGAGTTTTTCAGGAGTGTTTGGTGAATGGTCTTATACATATCAGCAACTGGTCATTTGTTGTGTTCTCTTTTAATACCTCCCAAGGTGTTTCCTCTAAAAGAATAGCAGTACATAGTGCTCCACCTGGCTCATGGGTTTGATCTGGGCTACTTTCCACGAGACATGGGGAGCTAATGGTGGTGATGGAATCTGTATAAAACGATCCTTTCTATGCCTATTGATTTTGCTTTTCTATTTATCTGTGGAAGTCCTGCATCTGATAGCAAAGCAGCTACCAAGATAGACTGTCTCAAACTTGGCAAGCATAGCCATCTTCCTTAGCCAAGTTGTATTTAGATAAATAGATCCTGACTTCTTAGCTGTTTGCTCATCATACTTCATTTGTTTTGCAGGGTGATTTTAGAGGGTATCAAAATTTTATTTAAATGCTGCTGCAGCATAAACAGTACTACAAAATAGAATTTTGAAACATGAGATATTTTCAGGTATGAGCTTTGGGTGGATATATTCTGAAATCTTCATTTACTTTTGAGAATTTGTCCTAGAACCAAGGGCTTTAAGGACATGGTCGTTGAATTCAAATTAGGCACAACAGAATCTCATTGCTATGAAAGTTTAGAATCTGAAGTCCCATCTGCTCATTGTTATCACCCTGCCTAGTTTGGCCTCTCCTCACCTGCCATTTCCACATAACTACTTCATGGCAGTATAGCTCACCATCTCACATAATTCCACAGAAGTGTAGTTCGCTTGCACGAGACTCATATCCATATAGAAGTCCTTATAAATACACAGCCACACTAAATCTCATTCTCAAATTCATAAATCTCAGATACATAACTATACAAGAGACTTCTCAGACACATGGCCATGCTATAGTATGATACATGTATGAGTATAATAAACATAACCACACACCCACATATTCATGCCACATGTACTGCAACCCAGCCCAATTTTCCCCACACTCAAATACAAACTCACTAGTACTTGAATGTTTTCTCTTTCCTTTATAAGAGTCTTATCCATGGTAAAAGGTGCAAGTCATTTTTCAGATCAACTGTGTAGGAAATGATGGACATAAGAAAAATGAGTAGAGCATTTTAGAGAAATACTAAAATAATATGAGAATAAATTATGTGTTTACTAGACTAATATCTACAGCATAATAATTACCATAAAAATACTCAGAATCTGAGCAGTTAAGCATTTACCTTGTTTACTACATGTATTTATGGGATAATAGTATTTTTTTAAAAAGGAATTTATTTTTTCTGAAGTAGTAATCAAAACTCTCCAGCAGCAAGTGTCTTTAAGGCATATGCCACATTTATACAGCAGTAAAGAAGTAACAGTAACGATTATTCTCAGATATACACAGATATAACTCTGCAGTTCTGTGGAGAGTCTTCCTTGAGTATTCAATGTAGTATAGATAAGCACTTGTGTGTGAAATTACCTGAGTCCAGGAAAAGAACCATCCAATGGCATGAGATATAATAGTTTCTGAATCTCAAGTGGGCTGTTAATAGTGCCTGTTCTCACCATCCGGATGGGAAAGTCTTAAGATTCACAGACCATTGGGTAGCATACTCAGAAGGGTTTTGCCTGAATAATGGGGAATGATTAGCCATAAACACTTGTCTTTTCCTGCTTACCAAATCGTAAGAAAGACCTGAAAAGATGAAACTGTTTCCAACTAAATTAATTGCATCTGAGAACAATCTCAAAAATATTTATAGGAATACAAACATATCTAAAACCAAACAAGGTACAATTCACAATGACTGGCAACCAATGAGAACTTTTCAGGCATACAAAAAAGCGGGAAAGTATAATCTGTAATAAAGAGAGCTGATATATGTTAGGTTTAACAGAAAAGGATGTTTAAAAGGTTATTATAACTGTATTGAATATGTGAAAAAATAAAGTAGTAACATGAGAAATATAAAACGGACCAAATTTGAACAAATAAAGATGAAACAAAAATGTTTGAAATAGAAAAATAGACCGGATGGGATTAACAAAAAAATAGAGAGCACAGAAGAGAAGATTGATGAACTTGAAAATAGCAACATTGTGGAAGACAGTGTGGTGATTCCTCAAGGATCTAGAACTAGAAATACCATTTGACCCAGCGATCCCATTACTGGGAATATACCCAGAGGATTATAAATCATGCTGCTATAAAGACACATGCACACGTATGTTTATTGCAGCAGTATTCACAATAGCAAAGACTTGGAACCAACCCAAATGTCCATCAATGATAGACTGGATTAAGAAAATGTGGCACATACACACCAGGGAATACTATGCAGTCATACAAAAGGATGAGTTCATGTCCTTTGCAGGGACATGGATGAAGCTGGAAACTGTGATTCTCAGCAAACTATCACAAGGACAGGAAAAGCAAACACTGCATGTTCTCACTCATAGGTGGGAATTGAACAATGAGAGCACTTGGACACAGAGCAGGGAACATGACACGCCGGGAACTGTTGCAGGGGGTGGCGGGGGGGGGAGGGATAGCATTAAGAGCAATACCTAATGTAAATGATGAGTTGATGGGTGCAGCAAACCAACGTGGCACATCTATAACTATGTAACAAACCTGCATGTTGTGCACATGTACCCTAGAACTTAAAGTATAATAATACTAAAGAAAATAGCAACAATCTATCTAAAGTGAAAAATAGAAGCAGCAGCACTTAAAAAGAAAATAAAAGAGCATGTAGTGAATTACAGGACAACTTCAAGCAGCCTGATACACATACAAGTGGAGTCCCTGGTTGGGGGGTGCAGTCCAGAGAATATTTGAAGTAGTGATAGCCAATTATTTTCTAAATTTGATAAAAGTTAGAAACTCATAGATCCAAGGGTCTTAATGAACCCTACACAGAAGAAACAAGAAAATGAACCCAAAGCAAATTACAACTAAATTGCTCAAAACCAGTGATAAAGAAAATCTTAAAATCAGCTGGATGAAGGATGACCCATTCCATATAGTAGGTCAGAGATAATAATGACAACAGGTTTCACACTGGAAACAATGCAAGCAAGAAAACGATAGAGCATACAGGAACTTATTATCCAACAAAAATACTTTTAAAAGCTGAAGCCCAAATAAAGACTTTTCCAGGTATATAAAACGTGAAATAGTTTAGCATCAACATACTTGCACTACAAGAAATGTTAAAGGAAGCTTTTCAGAAAGAAGAAAAATGACGCCAGGTAGAAATATGTACTTACCCAAAGGAAGTAAGAGCAATAAAAAAAAGTTAACTACATGGACTTCTGCTTCCTGATGCTTGTCTGAAACCTGTTATAGGCTATAGGGTAGAATTTCTCTCAACAAGGAAACTCAGACTCAGACTCAGACTGGAGTAGAAAGGAGTGTACCAGGTACTTTATTGATATTTCAAAGAACAGCTTCTTGGCTTCTGAGCTAACATCTCTTAGATACATTTCAGCTTGTATAAGTGGACTAAGGATTTCCAGGACACTTTGTAGTGCCCAAGAAGACATACTTTATTAAAGTAGGCTGTTGACCCAAGATCTAGAGAATTACATGGGAGGGACTGAATAAAGTCAGAAGGAATATTTATTTGTGGTTATTTGTTTGGACCATAGTTGGTATTATTTTTAATACTATTTTATGAGTATATAAGGAAACTCTTTAAAAACAACCTCCTTCTAACCACAATTTAGTGCATAATGTTTTATAAATTGACATGAATCATTTTTAAACAGCTGATTGTTACTGACCCCTCAGGATTCCAAAACAATTACATTTACTGATTCTTTTTACATTTCATGGCAATATCATTATTTGTACTGGTTCATTGAGAATATGTTCTCCTTTTTACCAGGTTATGATTGGCCCACTTAATTGTGCAAAAAAGTTCCTTAGGGTTTTCCAGAGAAACAGAACCAATAGGTTTTATATATATGTATTCCTCTCTTTCTCTTTATGTGTATATATACACACACACACACACACGTATAGATATACACACGTATATACACACATATGTACATGTATACACACATATGTATATACACACATGTACATATATACGTATATACACACATGTACATATATGTGTGTATATGTACATGTTTTATATGTATATGTGGGTATATATGTACATATGTGTGTGTATATATGTGTGTGTGTGTGTTTGTATATTCATTCCTCAATAGATTGGATAATGTCCACTCATACTGGTGAATGTGATCTTACTTAGTCTTTTAACTCAAATGCTGACCTCTTAACTCTCACGGACACACCCAGAAATAATGTTTTGACAGCTATCTCTCTAGGCATCCCTTAGTCCAGTCAAATTGATGCCTAAAATTAACCATTATATCTGGAGTGATATATTTGATAATGATCTTCTTGTAGTCAGATGTGAAAAACTCAGTATAAAGAAATATATGGGCTTAATGCCTACAAAGTCTTTCCAGGAAAGTGCTCTTGTACTTGCCTATAGGATGTCAGCCTCACAGGTAATAACGATGGTCACTTCCTGACAGGACAGGGACATTATCAATATTGGAGGACCTCAACAAGAGGGTATTTCACCTAAATGTACAGGGACTGTGCATGTATCTTGGGTTTGGTTTCCTAGCCTTGGCTGGGAGAACAACAATAAGCCTTGTAAGACCAGTTTGAGGTTTCTTATATAAACTTGTGGACAGAAGTTAATTGTGGCCTTACTAGTTGCTCAATATTGTATGGTATTACACTTGCAGACAAAACTCAGGAAGGCCTATGTGATTAATTAGCATTCTTATTGCACTTGTAAACAGGCCAAAGCTGATGAAGTAAACCTTTTAAAAATAGACTTTGGAGATTGATTTTGATAACAAGAGTGGGTACTGTCAGATAAAAAAAATTCTGAGACTTGGAACTAAGACACATCTTTTCAATATCAGATGGGAACAAAGAGCACTCATCTTAGTGATTCTCTCATTAATTATTTGATTAAAGTCTTTCTCAATGTTAAAAAGAAAGAAAACAAAAGGAAAAGAAAAAAGATTAAACCAGCTGAATTCTATAATCCCTTATCAGCTCTTATCAGTTTGGAATTCTGTATCCAGAGTGTACTATTGAGAGTCTGTCATTTACTTCGGAGAATCTCAGAAGAAATTAAAAGATGAAGGCAGAGGTAGGCTTTTCTATTTGCTGCCTCTCAGGATGCCAGTTCCTATCGCCTTCCTGTTTAGTGTGAGGTATATACAGAGAACAGTGAAGCCTCCATTAACATCACATATTCTCAAACTTTGACACTAAAGAATAATGTGAAAATTACTTGCATATGTAAGTCGCCATGTTTCTGACAAATACACTGATTTCTTCTGCTCTTTAAAATTTATTTTTAGAATGCTTTGGAAAAAAATATTTTAGAGAATGTGCTTATTATTCCTGAGAAAGCAACAGAAAAGGTGCTGGTTGTAGAGGAAGATGGTACTGATTATTTAAAAAGTGGTATTTAAATTAAGTACATTCTTATGTTGGACGTATATCTCACATAACTGCTAAGAGAATGATTAGGCAGCTATGGGTGTCCCAGGTCACTGCTATGGAGAATTTCCTTGGGTTTAAAGTGAATTCTGAACAGAAAATAAATACTCAGAGAAATTTGCTGTACCTGGGGGTGTTTCTTATTTCTTGGTGAAAATCACCATTAGTTCCTCACTGTCCAAGTCAAGTATCCCAAGGCGAGTAGGAGGAAAAAAGAATATGCACTAGGGAAGTAGAGAGTTAAACGCATGAGTAAAAGTGTCATGTTTTGCCTTTTGCTTCCACTGGTTAGTGAGAAGTGGCTAGTTTTCACTTGGTCACTATTTTAGTTGTATGAGTTCTACCCAACCCATACTGCTCCCAGCTTGTTAGCCTGATTTGATGAACTCAAAGCCTTCTATTGATAAGCCTAGGTTATTTCCAATAAATGAAAGTAACATGGAATATAAAGGTTTGAAATTATTAGGAAAAACTTTTTTTCTGAAAACAGTGTGTTCACAAGAATTGAATAAGAAGGGCAAATATATGAATATGCAATATGTGCATCTCAAAAATATACAAGGCAACATACATAGAGGTATGAATTTTCCAAGAAAAAAATACCTTAATGTTGGATAAAATACACCAAGCGACAGAGGGAGGAGAATATATTATAGTATAAGAAATGCTTTCTGAGGACATCTATTGTGAAATTCAGATCTAAGCTTCTTAGAATCTACAGCAAACAGTGAAACATTCATCATGATGTTATCCTTGTTTTAGTTTAAGTATATAAATCCATTAGGTAAAATATGCATTTTTCCCACAAACTTTAAGGTAAATCTGTTAAGAGGAGTTCTAACAGGAATATTAGCAGTGATATCATTGAAGACATTCTACATGTGCTTAGTAACAGACATGGTGCTTAGAAAATTCAAGGGCAAGGTGTTTTGTACTTCCTACAATGGTGACTTTTTAGGTACCAGAGGGATGTAACCCAGGTATGGAGTTTTCTTGTCACCTGGCTAAATATGCAAACAAAATATATGCCTTTCTCAAGAATTATGTGCTTCTAAGGGATTTCATCTTTTTTTTTTTTTTTTTATAGTATAGCAGTCAACGAACAAACAATTTGATCAATCAAACATGCTAAATAGGGCTGAGATTATGGCATCACTAGCTGCTATAACAAATATACACTCAAGTGGAAAGAGCTAAAATGGTTCACAGGATGCAGCCTGTAAGAGCTTCTCACACTGAGAGTTCTACCCAAGCCAAGACTGGCATACTCTGAGCCAGAGACCCTCAAGACTGGCATATTCTGAGCAAATCTTCAGAAGCAAGGAATTTGGAGTGGATGAAGGAAGTACACAAAGCCTGGGCTAAAGGAGGAAGAAGCTGGGAACCTGCACAGGGTTTCTGAGCTCCAGGACTCATTCCTGGACCCAAGTGATTCCTGAGGAAGTAATGAGTAAAATAGGCATGGAGGAGCTCACTCTCATCACAGACCTCTGGAATCCTAGCTGCAGGAGCCCCTGTGATCCACATGGACATTCAAACTGGCAGGGAGAGCTACATGGAGAGTTGGCAGGGACAGGACTCCAGCCTGCATGGAGCCCAGAGGGTTTGGCATGGGAATGGCTGCAGTGGAGCACAACAAAGGTTACCCATTCCTCAAGACTTGCCATGTTCCTGTAGGTGACTGTGGCTTTTGCTAACTGTTGGACCTGGACAAAGCAGAGCTGTCTGGCTTGTGGGATGGGGCCAGTCTAATCTGAGCCTCATCCCCCCACTCCCCACCCTGCACCCCCCAACCCCACTGCATCTGCTGGCTTCTTCCAGGATCCCTGCCTGGCAGCACCCACTTGCAATGCAGCCTCAGGTACCCAACCTGGGCACTTGCAACTGGCCACCACCATAGCTCCTTTGCCAGCAGCACCTGCCTAACTGTCAGAGAGCTTCTGCAGACAGACATTTGCCAGCATGCACCCACCTGTAGCATTCAACCACAGCTTTGCTGGTGTGCGGTCAATTGTAGCCTCCCCTCACTGCTTTGTTGATGCATGTATGTGGACATTGCAGACACTCCACCCCCACCGGTGCACAGGTGCAGAACCCTCTGTCCTGCTGCCATCAGCACATATGGATGAATGCAGACCCCACAGCCAGCACCTCCCATCAGAGTGTTGTTGCCAGTGGACTGGTAACACCTCGGGTCCCCCAGCATAGCAGGTGCTTAACCACAGAGGCTACAGAACAAAGCCATGGACCTGGTCCCAGCCCCCTAGTTAGAGCATGCGACCAAGGAGTGCTAAGTTGAGCACTGGGCCCCTGAAATCATCCAGAAATGAAGCTAGTTAACTGAACGCATAATATGCCACAGTCAAAGCCTCAAGGACATTAAAGAATATAAAAGCAAGAAGCCCCATCCAAAGGACAGCAACTTCAAACATTAAGGAATATCAGCCCACACAGATGAGAAAGAGCCAGTGCAAAAAATCTGGCATATCTAAAAGCCCTATTGGCTTTTTACCTCAAAATGATAGCACTAGCTAATGGTTCTTAAGCAGACTAAAAGGCTGAAATGACAAAAGTAAAATTCAGAATCTGGATGGCAATGACTTCATAGAGCTTCAGGAGAAAGTTGGAACCAAATCCAAGGAATATAATGAATCAAAACCATACAAGAGCTAAAAGACAAAATTGCCAAGTTAAGAAAGAACCAAACTGATCTGATAGAGCTGAAATACTACAAGTATTTCATAATACAAATGAAAGTATTAACAGCAGAATAGACCAAGCTGAATAAAGAATATGTGTTCAAAGACTGATTCTTTGAATTACCTGTCTGAAAAAAATTTTAGAAAAGGAAAGCGAGAGTGAACAAAACCTCTGAGTAATATGGGATTATGTAAAGAGACTAAACCTATTACTCACTGGCATCCCTGAAAGAGAGGGAGAGACAGCAAACAAATTGGAAAGCATATTTGAAAATATTGTCCACAAAATTTCCCCCAACCTCACTGGAGAGGTTGACATTCAAATTCAGGAAATTCAGAGAACCCCTGTATGAGATGCTATACAAGAAGATTACCCCCAAGACATGTAGTCGTCAGATTCTCCAAGGTCAATGTGAAATAAAACATATTCAAGGCAGCTAGAGGGAAGGGGCAAGTCACCTACAAAGGGAACCCCATCAGGCTAACAGTGGGCCTTTCAGCAGAAACCCTACAAGCCAGAAGAGATTGGGGGCCTATATTAAGCATTAATAAAAGAAAATTCAACCAAGAATTTTATGTCCAGCCAAACTAAGCTCATAAGCAAAAAAGAAATAAAGTAATTTTCAAAAAAGTAAATGTCAGGGGTCCTTACCAGACCCTTGCCAGACGTCCTTAAGGGAGTGCTAAACTTGGAAACAAAAGATTGTTACTGGCCATGAAAATAACCCACTTATGTACATAGACCATTGGCAACATAAAGGAAGTACATAATAAAGTCTATTTGCTTCAAACAAGCAAATGCCAGGGGTCCTTACCTGACCTACCTTACCAGAGGTCCTTAAGGGAGTGCTAAACCTGGAAACAAAAGATTGTTACTGGCCATCAAAATAACCCACTTATGTACGTAGACCATTGGCAACATAAAGCAAGTACATAATAAAGTCTACATAACAACAAGCTAACAACATGATGGCAGGATCAAATCCTCACTTATCAATATTAATCTTGAGTGTATATGAGCCAAATGTCCCAGTTAAAAGGCACAAAGGGGCAAGTTTGATAAAGAAGCAAGACCCAACAGTACACTGTCTTTAAGAGATACATTTTACACGGAATGACACCCATAGGCTCAAGGTAATGGAATGGGGAAAGATTTATCAAGCAAATGGAAAACAAAAACTAATGGGGGTTGCTATTTTTATTTTAGTGAAAGCAGACTTTAAACCAACAACAATCAAAATGACAAAGGCATTACATAATGTTTCAATTCAACAAGAATACTTAATTATCCTAAATATATATGCACTCAACACTGGAGCACCAAGATTCATGAAACAAGTTCTTAGAGACCTACAAAGATAATTAGATAACTATACAGTAATAGTGGGAGACTTCAACACCCCACTAAGAGTATTAGATCATCCATGCAGAAAACTAACAAAGATATTTGGGACCTAAACTCGACACTTGAGCAAATAGACCTAACCGACACCTAACAGAACATTCCACCCCAAAATAACAGAATATATGTTCTTCAAATGTTCATGTTACATACTCAAAAATCGACCACAAGCTCAGCCATAGAGGAATTTTCAACAAATTAAAAGAAAATCATACCAAACACACACTTGGACCACAGCACAATGAGAACGTAAATCACTACCAAGAAGATCTCTCAAAACCATACAATTACATGCAAATTAAACAGTCGGCTTCCAGATGACCTTTGGGTAAACAATGTAATTAAGGCAGAAATCAAGAAATTCTTTGAAAATAATGAAAACAAAGATAAAACATACCAGAATCTCTGGGACACAGGTAAAGCATTGTTAAGAGGAAAGTTTATAACACTAAAGGCCCACATCAAAAAGTTAGAAAGATCTGACATTAACTACCTAACACCATGTCTAGAGGAACTACGAAAACAAGAGCAAACCAACTGCAAAGCTAGCAGAAGAAAAGAAATAACCAAAGCAGAACTGAACTGAAAGAAACTGAGATGTGAAAAATCATACAAACGATCAACAAAAACAAAAGTTTGTTCTCTGAAAAAATAAGATTGATAGACCAGTGATAGACTAATAAAGGAGGAAAGATCCAAATAAATACAATCAGAAAAAAAAAAGAGGTACTTTACCATTGACTCCACAGAAATACAAAAAAAAAAAAAAAAAAAAAAAAAACACTCAGACTATTACAAACACATCTATGAACAAAACTAGAAAACCTAGAAGAAATGGATTAACTACTGGAAACTTTTACAACCTCCCAAGATTCAACCAGGGAGAGGATGAAACCCTGAACAGACCAATAACAAGTTCTGAAATTGAATCAGTAAATAAAAGACCTACCAACCAGAAAAAGCCTTGGACAAGACAGATTCACAGACAGTATCTACCAGATGTATAACAAAGATCTGTTCCCAATTCTATCAAAATTGTTCCAAAAAACTTAAGAGGGGGGACTCCTCCCTAACTAATTCTGTGAAGCCAGCATCATTTTGATACCAAAACATAGCGGAGAAACAACACAAAAGGAAAACCTCAGGCCAATATCCCTGATGAACAGAGATGCAAAAATTCTCAACAAAATACAAACAAAATCTAGCAGTACATCAAAAAGCTAATTCATCACGATCAAGTAGGCTTTATTCCTGGGATGCAAGGTTGATACAACATATACAAATTAATAAATGTGATTCATCTCATAAATAGAACTGAAAACAAAACCATATGATCATCTCAATAGGTACAGAAAAGACTTTCAACATTGCTTCGTGTTAAAAAACCCTCAACATTTTGGCATTGAAGGAACAACCTCAAAATGTTAAAAGCCATCTATGTCAAACCCACTATCAACATCACACTGAAGGTGAAAAAGCTGGAAACATTCCCCTTGAGAGCAGAACAACATAAAGATGCCCACTCTCGCCACTCTTATTTAACATAGTACTGGAAATTATACCCAGAGCAATCAGGCAAGAGAAAAAAATAAAAGGCATCCAAATAGGAAGAGAGGAAGTCAAGCAATCTCTCTTTACAGATTATATGATTTTATACCTAGAAAACCCCACAGTCTCTGCCCTAAGGCTCCTAGATTTAATACACAACTTCAGCAAAGTTTCAGAAAACAAAATTAATGTACAAAATCAAGTAGCATTACTATACACCAAAAATGTCCAAGTTGAGAGCCAAATCAAGAATGCAATCCCATTCACAATTACCACAAAAACAATAAAATACCTGGGAATCCAGTTAACCAGGGAGTTACACTTCATGCTCCTTGATAGGGAGAATCAGTATTTTTTAAATGGCCATACTGCCCAAAGCACTTTGAACACTATTCCTATCAAACCACCAACAATATATTTTACAGAATTAGAAAAATCTCTTCTAAAATTCATATGGAACCTAAAAAGAACCTGAATGGCCAAAGCCATCCTAAGCAAAAAGAACAAAGCCAGGGGCATCATACTACCTAACTTCAAACTAGAATACAGGGCTAAATTAACCAAAACAGCTGGTACAAAAACACACATAGACCAATGGAACTGGTTAGAAAACCCCAAAATAAAATCACACACCTAAAACCATCTGACTTTAGACAAAGTAGACAATAACAAGCAATAGGAAAGGACTTCCTATTCAATATGTGGTGCTTGAATAACTGGCTAGCCATAAGCAGAAGAATGAAACTGGATACCTTCCTTTCACCATACACAAAAATCAACTCAAGATGGATTAAATACTTAAATGTAAAACCTGAAACTATAAAAACCTAGACAACACCATTCTGGATATCAGCCTTGGGAAAGAATTGGTGACCAAGTCCTCAAAAGCAATGGTAAGAATAACAAAAAATGTCAGAATCTTTAAAAAGATGCCTGACATCTTATTAAAGAGCTTCTGCACAGCAAAAGAAACTATCAACAGAGTAAGCAGACAACCTACAGAACAGGAGCAAATAATCACAATTTGTACATATGACAAAGGTCTAACTTCAGAATCCATAAGGAACTTAAACAACAAAGAAATAACAACCCCATTAAAAAATGGGCAACTGACATGAACAGATACTTCTCAAAAGAAGAAATACAAGTGGCAAACAGACATATTACAAAATGCTCAACATCGCTAATCTTTAGAGAAATACACATCAAAACCAAGATGAGATACCATCTTATACCAGTCAGAATGGCTATTAAAAAGTCAAAAAATAACAGATGCTGACGAGGTTGTGGAGAAAAGGGAGTGCTTATGCATTGCTGGTGTGAATGTAAACTAGTTCAGTCATTGTGGAAAACAGTTTGACGATTTATCAAAGATCTTAGAACTACCATTCAACCCAGCAATCCCATTACTGGGTATATACCCAAAGGAACATAAATTGTTCTACCATAAAGACACATGAACATGTATGTTTATTACAATACTATTCACAATAGTAAAGACAATCAACCTAGATGCCCATCAGCGGCATACTGGATAAAGAAAATGTGGTACATATACATGATGGAATACTACACAGCTTAAAAAAAAAAAAAAAAAAAGACTGAAATCATGTCCTGCAGCAATATGGATACAGCTGGAGGCCATCACCCTAAGTGAATTAATGCAGGAATAGAAAACCAAATATTGCATGTTGTCACTTATTAGTGGAAGCAAATCATTGAGTACTTGTGGATACAAAAAGGAACAACGGACACCTGGCCCTACTTGAGGGTGGAGAGTGGGAAGAGGGTGAAGATGCAAAAACTACCTATCAGGTGCTGTGTTTATTGTCTAGGTGAGAATGTAATCTGTACACTAAACCATTGTGACATACAATTTACACATGTTACAAACCTGTGCATGTTCCCTTGAACCTATAACAAAATTTGGAAGAAAACAACAAAAATACCCAAATATTACACTCAAATGTATAATGGCTTAGTCAGACTATAGATTTATTTCTTGCTCATTTAAAAGTGAACAATGGATGTTTCTGGTCGGGGAAGTTGGTTCTCCTCCACACAATCATTCAGTGGCCCAGGCTGCCAAAGACTTGTCATCTTTATGCTTGACCTCCTTGGTCTCTCCATAGTAATTTCCATCCAAATAAGCTAGAAGGGCGAAAGAACATAAATATACTTGAGAGATTCCGATGGATCTGACGTGTATTTGGCACACATCATTTCTTCTCACATTTTGTTGGCTAAATTTCATTCTTATAACTACACAATGCAAGTGAAGCTGGGAAATGCAGTCTACCATTATGTGAATTGTTCGTAGTTTATGCCATGTTTTCCCTTCTAGTTAAAATATTTCATTTTTTTCTGACGTGTAACACACGTTTGACATCTCTTTGAATGAGACACCCCCAAATCTCATGCAATCATTGAATCTGGCTCAATCAGCTCTTGATATGGTTCCTTAGGTTCTGGCTACTCATGACCTCAAATGACAAGCTGAATTATCAGTACTTCCTCCCCAGAATGCCCAATGTACCATGATGGAGTAGGGCAGATTGATCACATTAAAAAAAAAAAGAAATCCCATTCACAAAGGGAGACCTAGGATACATGTAGCAGTCACTGATCCAGAGCAATGATGGAATTCTGCTGGACAGGCATTGTGAGATTTCTTTGCCATGGCAGTGAGAAAAGTTCTATGATTAGCTCCTGATTCTTCTGTTTTGGAGGAAGTCCTTTGTCCATTACTCTCAGTGGCCCCTGGCTACACATTCTGGGATGTTCTTCACTGTTCATTATCTTCATTGCCACATCTGAAGCGGGTGAGAAAGAAACCGCCCTGACAGCTGACAGCTGGTAGCAAGCCTGGTAACCAAATTTAGGCCTAGTGTTTACTTGCTAAATAGCTAGTCCATGGTGTTCCCTATGGAAATAAACAAGTCTACACAATATCAACAATATTTGAAAAGAGATCACTCCATGACCTTGATGAAACAAGACAAAAACAAGACCACTGAGTAATCATGACTAAACACAGACACAAAGCAAGAACACCATGCACAAAAATATAATTAAATATCTTCCATCCCTGGTAAAATGACTACCAATGGTAACTGTGGCCCCACTTCATTTATTCTACCACCTAAATAAAACTTAAAATACTAAATACATAAGGACCCCTCTTTCCTGACAAAATTCAATCCAGAACAGAACCCCACTTCTTTAAAGGCACAAACCCAAACATTTCCAACAGTTATGGAATGAGTGTTTGTCTCATCCCAAATGCATTTGTTGTAGTAATCCCTAGTACCTAGTCCTAACCCATAGTACCTCAGAATGTAACTGTGTTTGGATATAAAGTCTTTAAAGGAGTGATTAAGTAAAAATGAGGTGTTTCGTGTAGGCCTAATCACGATGACTGGTGTCCTTATAAAAAGAGGAGATTAGGACATGTAGACCTCAGACACTTGTATACAGAAGAAAGTCCATGTAAGGACACAGAAGGAAGGTGGCTATCTGCAAGTCAAGGAGAGAGCGCACAGAAGAAACCAGCCCTGCTGACGCCTTTAAATGAGTAAATACACTGCTGCTATTTAAATCACCCAGTCTGTGGTGTTTGTTATTGCAGCATGAGAAGGCTACTATCCTAACTTCCTCTTCCTGAGACATCCTGTGGTTCTTCATGATGTGCAGTCTTCCTTGTTGCAGCAAATTTGAAACCTAATTTATTATAGGAGTTTCTCTGGTGGTCTTTGGTACTTGGCTTTATCATGGATGTAGGGGGAACATTCTCTTTCATGGGAGATGCCCAGGTTTTCCAATATGCTTTTTGCTGGTGCCAGTTTAGGACCCAATAGTTTTTCATAGATGAATACAAATAAGTAATTTTTGGAAAATTTGCAATGCTCTTCTGAGCTCATAATTTTCTTGTAATGCCTAACTAAACGTAGCAAGTTAATATCACCTTGCCAAACACAAGAAGCAGCCATGAATACACACTAATGCTTTTAAAACCATTTTTTAATAGGTACATGTTGTGTCTTACGAGTTATCATAGGCAATAGTTTTGCTCAATATTTTGTTCTGGAATGATACACCACTCCAGTTTGTTTAGCTTCTTACATCTAGCTCCTCATCACCTACTGCCTGTTGTTTACCCTCTAAACCAATGCCAAATATTTTAAGATTTTGTTATGGTATTTAAGGTTTGTTTAGTACTACTTCAAAGTACTAAATTTTCTATTAGAGTAACAGTAGTTACTGTAACAGCAGATAAAGTTTGTCAGAAATAATGGTTTAACAAACCAAACTGGTTCTTTCAATTCTTGTTTGGTTTAAGAAAATAACTCTACTTGGAAAGTTATGAGTGTATGTGAAGTCAAATAGGGAGGGACATACACGCTGTCTATCGAATTGATCTTCAGTTCACCTCTTTTCCCAGTATCTTTCTTCCTTTTCTAGGTTGCAGTGGTCTTGGGCCAGGTCTTTTTACAGGTACTACAGAACCCATTTTCACATTGTTTGGTTGAGTGTTTATCTTTTCGATTCTGTATTTACTCTTCTGTTCAAAAGCCCGGGGCAGCCAAACAAAAGGATAATGCTTCATATCTCATTTAAGAGTAAAAATTACAATTTAACTATCAGAAATGCTCTGGGACACAGCTGCCCCCATGGGACCTGGGCTGCACTGTTTCCATCCTCCCAGGAAGAACCTTGGGAACTTATTCACCCTCTTTGGTTTTGGCAAACTCACTAGCCTGAGGCTATGCAATGAAGATGAAGTTAGTTGAAATACAGTTGTTTATATCTGTTTTCATAGGGATGATTAAGACATCTTTTCTCATGGGGGCTACAGCAGCTAACATTTTTTAAAAAGACTTTAGTTTTTGCAAAAACATTATTGTTCTAGGTATACACCCTGCGTCTCTTTCATTTTTACCTTTTCTATTGGCTCCAGTTTAGTGTCCATAAAGTTAGAAAAGATGGTGTGTGTGCTTGCACAGTTTCTAGAGTAAAAACCTTTCATCTTAGAGACATGTGACACTTGGTAAATACAGTTTTTCCTATGTGTTAATAGCAGTTGTTTGCCGTCGATTAGTCTCCTCTGCCTCCGGCTTGCTTTTGTTCTCCCTTGTCCTAGAATTGACAGATAAAGAGGGAATGGGGTCTTCCAGCAGCAGTGCTTGGAGATGGAGGTGCACTCAGTGAGTGCTCACCCTAAAAGGATCATAAACATACTGGGTTAAATCAACCTGATTATCGCTAAGCTGCCTTGGGTATTGTGTTTGCTCTTGTTTTGTTTTCTTTTAGCTGCACCATGTGTGATTCCTCGTGCCATTTTCTTTTGTCTATTATTTTTCTTGATGACCCTGAGCTATGGCTTCCTCCTTGGTTCCAACACTATTCAGCCTTCGTTGTTTGACTCATTTTGCCAATGTAGGCCTTAAAGAAGAAATGGCAGAAGAGCACAAGGTACATGAGTGAGGACCAGAAGATGTTCTGAAAGTGAGAGTAGCACATATTTTCTATATTTTTGTGAATTCCAAAAGGAAATCGCAGGGGCTCTTCCTTGATATTGGGTGAACACTGTGTTTCTGCATCATCTGCGTTTGCAGTCCACGCAATGGCGAGGTGTTTAGAGTGCCCTCTGCTGGCTGAGTGGCGATATTGTAACAAACTTCATGACAAGTTCAGCTGAAAACAGTTGACAGCAAAGGGCCCCCCTATTCACTTATCCCTCAAATTTTAAGGGAAATGAAATACTTGTCATATCTTTGGCCAAACCAGAAAATATTCATCCTGCTTCTAGTCAGCTTAAGAAATTTTTTAAAAGGGACCTTCGCTCTGGAACTCAAAATCAATTTACTAAGAACCTTAAAAAAAAAAAAAGTGGATAATATTATCTATAATATTTCAGTCCCTTACAAGCCAAATGCATGTGTCAACGTTCCTAGTATTTCAAAGAAGCAATTATGTAAAATTGTTCAATGTG
Source organism: Rhinopithecus roxellana (assembly GCF_007565055.1). Taxonomy (NCBI): domain Eukaryota; kingdom Metazoa; phylum Chordata; class Mammalia; order Primates; family Cercopithecidae; genus Rhinopithecus; species Rhinopithecus roxellana. Next base: position 133,573,676 of record NC_044555.1, on the reverse strand, counting down.
ACATAATAGTATTATAATAGGTTACGTAGCTTAATGATTAGGCAAACTAGATGAAAAGATTAGGGGCTTCTACACTGCATAGATGACACACACATAGCTGCACATACATGTGCACAGATGTACGGTACACTGGACTTCAAAGCACAAATTAATAGAAACACATTTTCTGACTAGCAGAAAACAAAACTGTTTCTCTTTCTTGTTTTGAGAGTGTACGGTAAAAGGGATTTATTTAATTATTTTAATATTATTTTAGCTTTTTTTTATTTTCTTTTTTACAATACTTTAAGTTCTAGGGTACATGTGTATAACGTGAAGGTTTGTTACATATGTATACTTATGCCATGTTGGTGTGCTGCACCCATCAACTCGTCAGCACCCATCAATTCATCATTTATATCATGTATAACTCCCAATGCAATCCCTCCCCCCTCCTCCCTCCCCATGATAGGCTCCAGTGTGTGATGTTCCCCTTCCCGAGTCCAAGTGATCTCATTGTTCAGTTCCCACCTATGAGTGAGAACATGCGGTGTTTGGTTTTCTCTTCTTGTGATAGTTTGCTAAGAATGATGGTTTCCAGCTGCATCATTGTCCCTACAAAGGACACAAACTCATCCTTTTTTATGGCTGCATAGTATTCCATGGTGTATATGTGCCACATTTTCTTAATCCAGTCTGTCACAGATGGACATTTGGGTTGATTCCAAGTCTTTGCTATTGTGAATAGTGCTGCAATAAACATACGTGTGCATGTGTCTTTGTAGTAGAATAATTTATAATCCTTTGGGTATATACCCAGTAGTGGGATGGCTGGGTCATATGGTACATCTAGTTCTAGATCCTTGAGGAATTGCCATACTGTTTTCCATAATAGTTGAACTAGTTTACAATCCCACCAACAGTGTAAAAGTGTTCCTATTTCTCCACATCCTCTCCAACAACTGTTGTTTTCTGACTTTTTAATGATTGCCATTCTAACTGGTGTGAGATGGTATCTCATTGTGGTTTTGATTTGCATTTCTCTGATGGCGAGTGATGACGAGCATTTTTTCATGTGTCTGTTGGCTGTATGAATGTCTTCTTTTGAGAAATGTCTGTTCATATCCTTTGCCCACTTTTTGATGGGGTTGTTTGTTTTTTTCTTGTAAATTTGTTTGAGTTCTTTGTAGATTCTGGATATTAGCCCTTTGTCAGATGAGTAGATTGCAAAAATTTTCTCCCATTCTGTAGGTTGCCTGTTCACTCTGATGGTAGTTTCTTTTGCTGTGCAGAAGCTCTTTAGTTTAATTAGATCCCATTTGTCAATTTTGGCTTTTGCTGCTGTTGCTTTTGGTGTTTTAGACATGAAGTCCTTGCCCATGCCTATGTCCTGAATGGTACTACCTAGATTTTCTTCTAGGGTTTTTATGGCATTAGGTCTAACATTTAAGTCTCTAATCCACCTTGAATTAATCTTCGTATAAGGAATAAGGAAAGGATCCAGTTTCAGCTTTCTACTTATGGCTAGCCAATTTTCCCAGCACCATTTATTAAATAGGGAATCCTTTCCCCATTTCTTGTTTCTCTCAGGTTTGTCAAAGATCAGATGGCTGTAGATGTGTGGTATTATTTCTGAGGACTCTGTTCTGTTCCATTGGTCTATATCTCTGTTTTGGTACCAGTACCATGCTGTTTTGGTTACTGCACCCTTGTAGTATAGTTTGAAGTCAGGTAGCGTGACGCCTCCAGCTTTGTCCTTTTGACTTAGGATTGTCTTGGCAATGCGGGCTCTTTTTTGGTTCCATATGAACTTTAAAGCGGTTTTTTCCAATTCTATGAAGAAACTCATTGGTAGCTTGATGGGGATGGCATTGAATCTATAAATAACTTTGGGCAGTATGGCCATTTTCACGATATTGATTCTTCCTATCCATGAGCATGGTATGTTCTTCCATTTGTTTGTGTGCTCTTTGATTTCACTGAGCAGTGGTTTGTAGTTCTCCTTGAAGAGGTCCTTGACGTCCCTTGTAAGTTGGATTCCTAGGTATTTTATTCTCTTTGAAGCAATTGTGAATGGAAGTTCATTCATGATTTGGCTCTCTGTTTGTCTGTTACTGGTGTGTAAGAATGCTTGTGTATTTTGCACATTAATTTTGTATCCTGAGACTTTGCTGAAGTTGCTTATCAGCTTAAGGAGCTTTTGGGCTGAGACAATGGGGTTTTCTAAATATACAATCATGTCATCTGCAAACAGGGACAATTTGACTTCTTCTTTTCCTAACTGAATACCCTTGATTTCTTTCTCTTGCCTGATTGCCCTAGCCAGAACTTCCAACACTATGTTGAATAGGAGTGGTGAGAGAGGGCATCCCTGTCTTGTACCAGTTTTCAAAGGGAATAGTTTTTGCCCATTCAGTATGATATTAGCTGTGGGTTTGTCATAAATAGCTCTTATTATTTTGAGGTACGTTCCATCAATACCGAATTTATTGAGCGTTTTTAGCATGAAGGGCTGTTGAATTTTGTCAGAAGCCTTTTCTGCATCTATTGAGACAATCATGTGGTTCTTGACTTTGGTTCTGTTTATATGCTGGATTATGTTTATTGATTTGCGAATGTTGAACCAGCCTTGCATCCCAGGGATGAAGCCCACTTGATCATGGTGGAAAAGCTTTTTGATGTGCTGCTGAATTCGGTTTGCCAGTATTTTATTGAGGATTTTTGCATCGATGTTCATCAGGGATATTGGTCTAAAATTCTCTTTTTTTGTTGTGTCTCTACCAGGCTTTGGTATCAGGATGATGTTGGCCTCATCAAATGAGTTAGGGAGGATTCCCTCTTTTTCTATTGATTGGAATAGTTTCAGAAGGAATGGTACCAGCTCCTCCTTGTACCTCTGGTAGAATTCAGCTGTGAATCCATCTGGTCGTGGACTTTTTTTGGTGGGTAGGCTATTAATTATTGCCTCAATTTCAGAGCCTGCTATTGGTCCATTCAGGGATTCAACTTCTTCCTGGTTTAGTCTTGGGAGAGTGTAAGTGTCCAGGAAATTATCCATTTCTTCTAGATTTTCTAGTTGATTTGCGTAGAGGTGTTTATAGTATTCTCTGATGGTAGTTTGTATTTCTGTGGGGTCGGTGGTGATATCCCCTTTATCATTTTTTATTGCGTCTATTTGATTCCTCTCTCTTTTCTTCTTTATTAGTCTTGCTAGCGGTCTGTCAATTTTGTTGATCTTTTCAAAAAACCAACACCTGGATTCATTGATCTTTTGGAGGGTTTTTTGTGTCTCTATCTCCTTTAGTTCTGCTCTGATCTTAGTCATTTCTTGCCTTCTGCTAGCTTTTGAATGTGTTTGCTCTTGCCTCTCTAGTTCTTTTAATTGTGATGTTAGAGTGTCAATTTTAGATCTTTCCTGCTTTCTCTTGTGGGCATTTAGTGCTATAAATTTCCCTCTTCACTGCTTTAAACGTGTCCCAGAGATTCTGGTATGTTGTATCTTTGTTCTCATTGGTTTCAAAGAACATCTTTCTTTCTGCTTTCATTTCGTTATGTACCCAGTAGTCATTCAGGAGCAGGTTGTTCAGTTTCCATGTAGTTGAGTGGCTTTGATTGAGTTTCTTAGTCCTGAGTTCTAGTTTGATTGCACTGTGTTCTGAGAGAGAGTTTGTTATAATTTCTGTTCTTTTATATTTGCTGAGGAGTGCTTTACTTCCAATTATGTGGTCAATTTTGGAATAAGTGCCATGTGGTGCTGAGAAGAATGTATATTCTGTTGATTTGGGGTGGAGAGTTTTATAGATGTCTATTAGGTCCGCTTGGTGTGGAGATGAGTTCAATTCCTGGATATCCTTGTTAACTTTCTGTCTCGTTGATCTGTCTAATGTTGACAGTGGAGTGTTGAAGTCTCCCATTATTATTGTATGGGAGTCTAAGTCTCTTTGTAAGTCTCTAAGGACTTGCTTTATGAATCTGGGTGCTCCTGTATTGGGTGCATATATATTTAGGAGAGTTAGCTCTTCCTGTTGAATTGATCCCTTTACCATTATGTAATGGCCTTCTTTGTCTCTTTTGATCTTTGATGGTTTAAAGTCTGTTTTATCAGAGACTAGGATTGCAACCCCTGCTTTTTTTTGTTCTCCATTTGCTTGGTAGATCTTCCTCCATCCCTTTATTTTGAGCCTATGTATGTCTCTGCATGTGAGATGTGTCTCCTGAATATAGCAGACTGATGGGTCTTGACTCTTTATCCAGTTTGCCAGTCTGTGTCTTTTAATTGGAGCATTTAGTCCATTTACATTTAAGGTTAATATTGTTATGTGTGAACTTGATCCTGCCATTATGATATTAACTGGTTATTTTGCTCGTTAGTTGATGCAGTTTCTTCCTAGCCTCGATGGTCTTTACATTTTGGCATGTTTTTGCAATGGCTGGTACCGGTTGTTCCTTTCCATGTTTAGGGCTTCCTTCAGGGTCTCTTGTAAGGCAGGCCTGGTGGTGACAAAATCTCTAAGCATTTGCTTATCTGTAAAGTTTTTTATTTCTCCTTCACTTATGAAACTTAGTTTGGCTGGATATGAAATTCTGGGTTTAAAATTCTTTTATTTAGGAACGTTGAATATTGGCCCCCACTCTCTTCTAGCTTGTAGAGTTTCTGCCGAGAGATCTGCTGTTAGTCTGATGGGCTTCCCTTTGTGGGTAACCCGACCTTTCTCTCTGGCTGCCCTTAACATTTTTTCCTTCATTTCAAGTTTGTTGAATCTGGCAATTATGTGTCTTGGAGTTGCTCTTCTGGAGGAGTATCTTTGTGGCGTTCTCTGTATTTCCTGAATTTGAATGTTGGCCTGCCCTACTAGGTTGGGGAAGTTCTCCTGGATGATATCCTGAAGAGTGTTTTCCAACTTGGTTCCATTTTCCCCCTCACTTTCAGGCACCCCAATCATTCGTAGATTTGGTCTTTTTACATAATCCCATACTTCTTGCAGGCTTTGTTCATTTCTTTTTCTTCTTTTTTCTTTTGGTTTCTCTTCTCGCTTCATTTCATTCATTTGATCCTCAATCGCTGATACTCTTTCTTCCAGTTGATCGAGTCAGTTACTGAAGCTTGTGGATTTGTCACGTATTTCTCGTGTCATGGTTTTCATCTCTGTCATTTCGTTTATGACCTTCTCTGCATTAATTAGTCTAGCTGTCAATTCTTCCACTCTTTTTTCAAGATTTTTAGTTTCTTTGCGCTGGGTACGTAATTCCTCCTTTAGCTCTGAGAAGTTTGATGGACTGAAGCCTTCTTCTCTCATCTCGTCAAAGTCATTCTCTGACCAGCTTTGATCTGTTGCTGGCGATGGGCTGCGCTCCTTTGCAGGGGGAGATGCACTGTTATTTTTTGAATTTCCAGCTTTTCTGCCCTGCTTTTTCCCCATCTTTGTGGTTTTATCTGCCTCTGGTCTTTGATGATGGTGACGTACTGATGGGGTTTTGGTATAGGTGTCCTTCCTGTTTGATAGTTTTCCTTCTGACAGTCAGGACCCTCAGCTATAGGTCTGTTGGAGATTGCTTGAGGTCCACTCCAGACCCTGTTTGCCTGGGTATCAGCAGCAGAGGTTGCAGAAGATAGAATATTGCTGAACAGCGAGTGTACCTGTCTGATTCTTCCTTTGGAAGCTTCCTCTCAGGGGTGTACTCCACCCTGTGAGGTGTGGGGTGTCAGACTGCCCCTAGTGGGGGATGTCTCCCAGTTAGGCTACTCAGGGGTCAGGGACCCACTTGAGCAGGCAGTCTGTCTGTTCTCAGATCTCAACCTCCGTGTTGGGAGATCCACTGCTCTCTTCAAAGCTGTCAGACAGAGATGTTTGCATCTGCAGAGGTTCTGCTGCCTTTTTGTTGTTTTTTTTTTTTAGCTGTGCCCTGTCCCCAGAGGTGGAGTCTACAGAGACAGGCAGGTTTCCTTGAGCTGCTGTGAGCTCCACCCAGTTCGAGCTTCCCAGCAGCTTTGTTTACCTACTTTAGCCTCAGCAATGGCGGGCGCCCCTCCCAGCCTCGCTGCTGCCTTGCGGTTAGATCGCAGACTGCTGTGTTAGCAATGAGGGAGGCTCCGTGGGCGTGGGACCCTCCCGGCCAGGTGTGGGATATATTCTCCTGGTGTGCCCGTTTGCTTAAAGCACAATATTGGGGTGGGAGTTACCCGATTTTCCAGGTGTTGTGTGTCTCAGTTCCCCTGGCTAGGAAAAGGGATTCCCTTCCCCCTTGAGCTTCCCAGGTGAGGCGATGCCTCGCCCTGCTTCAGCTCTCGCTGGTCAGGCTGCAGCAGCTGACCAGCACCGATTGTCCGGCACTCCCTAGTGAGATGACCCCAGTACCTCAGTTGAAAATGCAGAAATCACCGGTCTTCTGTGTTGTTCGCACTGGGAGTTGGAGGCTGGAGCTGTTCCTATTCGGCCATCTTGCTCCGCCTCCTCTATTTTAGCTTTAATTGTGCTGTCATTCATGAAACAGAGCTGTTCTACTTTTCTGTCAGATGACAAGGGCTTTTTCAGCATCTTGTTTATGTGTGGAATTTAAAAAGAATAAAGTTTTATTTCACTCAAAAAAAAAAAATGAAACTCTAGAATCTTAACATGTTCAGAACTAATCTCAACAACTCTTACCCTCACCTGTTCTTCATCTAGTATTACCTATCTCAGTAAATGAATCTATCATCTACCAAGTTCCCCAATCCAGAAACATTGCTCTCTCACTGCCAAACCATACACAGAGCCCTGTATAACTTGCTGATGTAGCCCTCCTCATTAGCTATATGCTCACTAGCCTGGATCACATATAAACATCTAAGATATTTCACTCTTTTACTCTTAGAATTAATTCTACACACAGAACTTCAATGCTACTCTTAAAATGTAAATAATATGCTACTTTCTGCTATAGTCTCTATGTATCTCCTGCAAATTCACATGTGGAAATTCTTTTTTTCCTTTTTTTTTTTTTTTTTGAGGCGGAGTCTTATTCTGTCACCCAGACTGGATTGTGGGGCATGATCTCAGCTCACTACAATCTCCACCTCCCGGTTTTAAGCAATTCTCTTTGCCTCAGCTTCCCAAGTAGCTGGGATCACGGGTGCTCGCCACCACACCTGGCTAATTTTTGTATTTTTAGTAGAGATGAGGTTTCGCCATGTTGACCAAGGCTGGTCTTGAACTCCTAACCTCAGGTGATCCACCCGCCTCAGCCTCATATGTTGAAATTGTATCCTCCAAGATGATTGTATTAGGAGGTGGGTCCTTTGGAAGCCATGACTAGGTAATGAGAGTGGAGCCCTCATGAATGGGATTAATACCCTTATAAAAGAGGCCCAAGAAGGCACTCTTTTGCTCCTTTTACCATGCAAGGACATAGCAAGAAGGTGCCATCTATGAACCAGAATGTGGGACCTCACCAGGCACTAAATCTAACAGCACCTTGATCTTGGACTTCACCTTGATCTTGGATCTCCAGAACTGTGAGAAATAAATTTCTATTGTTAAAAGCCACCTAGTTTGTGGTATTTGTTATACAAGACTGAATGAACTCAGATACCTTCTTCTCCAAAACCAAATGGCTTCCTATCACCATTACACTACAACTCAAACTCTACTGTGGCCTGCAAGGATTTAACCATCTGGTCCCTGCCCACTCCTCTGACTTTATGTCCTCTAACTCTTCCCATGACCTTCCTATGAGCCACAAAGACCTATTTGTTTCTCAATATGGAGGCCATGTCCACTCTCATGTGTCAGCCTTAGCACATGATGACTTTTCCACTTAGAATTTCCTGTTCGTTTAACTTCTTTCTTGTTCTGGACTACCAGCATCTTTTGGGCCTTAATTTAAATAACTCTTTTTCTCTTAATCTATTGCCCCCATAAAAATTCTGAGTTAGATCTCCCCCTTATGTGTTCCCATATTACTTGAATTCTACCATTTTAGCACATATTAGCCCTCCGAAATATTTGTAAAGCTACAATGATAAGAGTGATGGTAATAATAACAGTAATAGTAATATCAACTGACATTTATTGAATACTTAAACCATATGAGGTACTATATTATATCCTCAGAATATAATTGTGAGCAAAATAGATATGGCCTTTGTCTTAAGAGATAAAGGACAATAAAAACAAGTATGAGTTAAAAATGTATTAGGGCGAATCAGGTGAAATTATTGACATTTGACCATTTTGACCTATAAAAATGTCAATTTCACATAGTTGGCCTAATATTTATAAATTTTGATAACTGCTAAGTCACAATACAACACATGAGAAGCACAGGAAGGATGGAGTGACTTATTTCGAGGTGGATAATCAAAGAAAATCTCTTAAGGAATTAATATATGAACTGAGAATAATGAAGTAGACTCAGCTGCATTAAGGTTTGGGGATAAAAAATTTTCTATACAAAGGAAGTGCTCATTGTGCTGTTTGATAATTACCTGTTTTAATTATTTCCACTAAGTATAAATATTGCAATGCCAGGGGTTGAGACTGTTTGATTCCTTTTTGTGAAATAGGAGGTATGCAATTAAAAGCTTATTTAATGAATAAAGGGATGCAGGAAAAAAATGAATGAATGGATCTGGACTCCTAGGACATCTCCAACACTGCATCTCATCCCCCTTTTTTTCTCAAGCTGTATCATCTTGTGGTTCTAAGAGGTTTTTTTTTTTTTTTTTTTTTTTTTTTTTTTTTTTTTTTTTTTTTTTTTTTTTTTTCTGTAATCAAAATATTCATTCCTACTTTTCTACTTTTTCCCACTGAAGCTCCTTTTGCCTGGACAGCTCTCATTTACTTGGCTAATTTTTACTTGCCCTTCAATATTCATATTATGTGTCCCTTCCTGTAGGAAGAGTTCTCAAACCACTTTCACCAAATCCATCACAAAACTTCACAAAACCCAAGAGACTTCTCTCTGTTCTCTCTGACATCTCCAACTTCCCATTATCATGGCAAGTACCACATTAAAAAAGAAAAAAAAAAGTGAATCAACATACACATTTCTCTTCCCTATAAGATTGTAAAATACTCTGGAGAAGTTCCCAAGTTGTTTTTTTTTTTCATTTTTTTTACACATAGTAAGTGTTCAAAAATGATCGCTGATTGTTGCACAGAGAATACCATATTAGCAGTTCACAGAGAAATGAATGTATACTCAATAATGCATTTATTTTCGGTAAAAGCTGCCAAATTTTTTGTATATAGAAATGAACCTAGGGAAAACCTCCTCAGTATGGTTTTTGAAATTGGTTTTTGAAATACGTCCGGGCCTGATGGCTCATGCCTGCAATCCCAGCACTTCGGGAGGCCAAGGCAGGCAGACTGCTTGAACTCAGGAGTTCGAGACCAGCCTGGCCAACATGGCAAAGCCCTGTCTCTATTTAAAAAAAAAAAAAGAGAGAAAAATGTCAGGCTAAATTCAAATAAGTCATAGTATTTCAGTATTTCAGATGTCATTTCATTTATTTGCCTTAGCTCTAGAAAAATACATATATTTTGAATATAACCATGATAACCTTGAATGAACAATTATGAGTTGGAGGGTAAAGAAGATGGCTAGTGTAAATAATTCAGAAATACCAACTTTATTATCTTGAACATGACTAGCCAGCATTTTCATTGGAGAAAGTTTCAGACTGAATTGATACTGGGGATTTTTGTGTGCCCATCCAAGAAAGTGAGAACCCAAAGCAAAGCTACAATTCACATCCAGGCAGGTGATGGCATATAAATATATAAATAGCACTAAGAGAGTACATAGGAGCCAGTTAATTCTCATATCATTATTACTGCATCTTTCTCCAAAGAGAACATTTGAAGGCCTTGGTCTGGTTTCTGGGTCATGTCCTTGTGTTTGTTAAGATTACAAGACCCTGAGCTAACCCTGGGTTAGTGCCAGATACTTCGGACTATATGCACAATAAACTTGGTGTTTATGGATGAGGTTAATCTCATTCTGCTATTGAAGTGATGGCACGGATGAACACTGCTATCACTTTTTCTTGGTCTTTTGTGTATTTTTCCTGAATGTATTCCCTATCAGGATTGACATTGATTTCTTCAGATTCTGTCAGGCACTATTTTTCTTTTTTAAAGTTTGTTTGTATTTTGCTTTTAAGTTAGCTATCATGGCCTTCACCATTCTGCCCTTTTACGCGATTCTTTTTTAGATAATTATGGTGATAATAGCCACTTATTCTTGAGGACTTACTGCATGCCAAGTTCTTTGTAAGATATTTATAAGATATTATTAAATATTTGAAAGGCAGGCTTGCATGCTAGTTAGGACCACAAACTCTAGAGTCAAACTGCTTGGGTCAGCATCCTAGATCCATCACTTAGAAACTTTGTGGACTCTGTGCCTCAGTTTCCAAACACTGTAGAGGCACTGAGATTAACAAGATGCATAAGACATGATCATTGACCTTATGACTAGGAGTGCTCAGTCTAGTACAGGGATTGGCAAACTATGGGCCCATGGGCCAAGTCCCTCCCATTACCTGTTTTTGTAAATAAATTTTTATTGGCATACAGCCATATACATTCATTTACATATTGTTGGTGTTTGTTTTCAAGCAACAGGGGCAGAGTTGAGTAGTTCACAGACAACTGTATGGCCTGAAAGACCCAAAATATTTATTATTTGACCTTTTATAGAAAATGCCAACCCCTGCTCCAGTGCAATGGCTTCAGGTAGTTAAAATCCAATGCATACTGGTGAAGAGCATGGTCTTTCATGTCAGATTTGGGTTCAAACACTAGCTCACTAACTTACTGACCTGTGTGATATTGAACTAGTTAGTCCCTGTACTTCAATGTCCTCATCTGCAAAATGAAGATGATAATAATAGCTATCTCATTGGGCAGTGTAAGTATGTGAGGATTAAATGAGGTAGTCCTTGTAAAGAGTTTAGTACAATGTCAGACACATAGTAAGTGCTCATTTATTTTATCTGTTACTATTTTTTTTTTTTGTTTCAATGGTGGTGGTGCTAAGCTTCTTATTGGAACCCCACTGGCTTTGCTAGAGCAGAAATTTGTGTATGGGGTATAATAGAGTATAAGGATGGAAAAGAAGTGGTCGTGGAATCCTCAGTGTGGGACAGATAACAGAAGCCACTGGCAGACTAAGAGGTTCCATTTAAACATATGGAGAATAGGGAGATATTGAAGGTTGATAAATAGGGGAAGGGGGAAAATAGCATGATGAAAAATGTTACTGAGGAAAGATCATGTGTGTTTTCCTCTTTTTCTTTTTTTCTCTATAGCACTTATAACACAATATGATTTATATATTATGTGTATTTTTATTATCTCCTGCTAGAATGTCAGTTCCAAGGGTCAGGAAACTTTGTTTTGATCATTAATGGATCGCAAGTGCATAGGATGCACGCAAGTTGCTCAATGTCTATTAAATGTTTTTGGCCAGAAATGTGCATGATAGACTGCATGAAGGAGAACCACTTTGGAAATCACTGCACTCACCAAGATGTGTAAGGGTGTGGGTGCTGGTTTAGGGTGAAGGCAATGCTTATAGAAAGATAAGGAAAATAATGTTGCTTTGGTTTGTTTCAAAATAATTTTCAGGATTTAGCAACTAGTGAACAAGAGAATTCAAGGAAAAGATTGTCAAAATAAAGTGTTTTTATTTCTGAAAAATTATACACAGAGGTATTACACTTGATTGGATCCTTAGACCAATTAACAGGTGTAATTTGGCAGTGAGGAAATGCATTCATGAGAGGAAATATTTTCGTGGCAAACAACTCATACTGTTTTTGATAAAATGAACCGCTTGGTGTGTTGTCCTACCAACATTTAGAGGTGAACTGTTTCTAACCTCTTATTCCCATGATAAATGCTGAGATTTATGCTACAACCTGGATAATTTTAATATTTCAGTGTAATTTCACATGCATGTTGCAGTCTTGATGACTTGCCGTGTTTTAACATGACTCTTTTTTGAAGTCTAAATACCTCAATATTTATAAATATACATTAAATTGCTAATATAGAAAAATGCTAAAGGTGGAATTTAATTGCTTAAAATTTGCTGATGGAAATGTTCTCTTTGAAAGAGTTTCTTATTTCAGATCCTAGGGCAAATGAATGTGCTGTCTCAAATGGCCAATTTCTGCATCAGTAATTGCTTTATGTCTTCTGTAACTCTAGTTCAATGGTAGATCAACACGCTTGTCTGCTTCTTGTTACAAATGTGAAATAGACTGTCCCTTAAGCTCATATTTAGTTGACCCCTTTATATCTTATTTCCCTGCGGAAAACAGTTTCATTCAATTCAGCACGCTACAGGTTCCTGAATGAATACATTCCTGTCATTTTGAAAATACCATGGTCATTTTAAAGCATCTCTCTGTTTGCTTTATCTTGCTATAGGAACAAAGAACAAAAGTGATTTTGGTGTAAAAGGTAATACATTGTTTTCAGAACCTCAATTGAGAACCAAGGGGAAATTAGGGAAAAAACAAGGCAAAGAGGCAGAATGGTCAGAAGGCCTATAGTAAGAAGAAAAAACCACCACAAGACACATTATTGAAGAAAATGGAAGGTGTTTGTTGATCTTTAGACAATTTTTCAACTAGTAGCACCATGTACTCACTAAACATAGATTTACCCTGATTCTGAGGAATTAGTCCACGGAAGTTCTCTTTACCAATCTGGTACCTATTAGGCTCTCCAACCTTTCACCTTTGCAGTAACATGGATGTAGCTGGTGGCCATCTTCTTTTTTTTTTTTTTTTTTTTTGAGACAGAGTCTTGCTGTGTCGCCCAGGCTGGAGTGCAGTGGTGCGATCTCCGCTTACTGCAAGCTCCGCCTCCCGGGTTCCCGCCATTCTCCTGCCTCAGCCTCCGAGTAGCTGGGACTACAGGCGGCCGCCACCTCGCCCGGCTAATTTTTTGTATTTTTAGTAGAGACGGGGTTTCACCGTGTTAGCCAGGATGGTCTCGATCTCCTGACCTCGAGATCCGCCCGCCTTGGCCTCCCAAAGTGCTGGGATTACAGGCGTGAGCCACCGCGCCCGGCCGTGGCCATCATTTTAAGTGAATTCATGCAGGAACAAAAGCCAAATACCTCATGTTCTCACTTTTAAGTGGGAGCTAAACTTTGGGTACACATAGTTTTAAAGATGCCAACAATAGACACTGGTGACTACTAGAAATGGGAGGATGGCAGAGGAGCAAGGGTTAAAAAAAACTAACTATTGGGTACTTTGCTCAGTACCTGGGTTACAGGATCAGTTGTCCCCCAAACTTCAGCATCATGCAATATACCCAGAAAACAAACCAGCACATGTACCTTTGTAATCTAAAATTAAGGTTGAAATTTTGAAAAAACATCCTTGCATTTGCATGTATATTGGTGCACAAATATATTTATTATAGCATTGTTATAATGATGGAAAATTTGAAATAATTGTTATCATTTACTGAGGATTTACTATGAGCTAGACCCTGTTCTAAGAATTAATTCATTTGCTCCTCCTCATGGTCTTTAATGCTTTTCATCAAACATTTCCTGCTGTCCATCTTTCAGAAGCAGATACAGTGCATTTTCTGGTTTCCGTCTGGTAAGATGGGATCACGTGACTGGTTCTGGATAATGAGTTGGGAGTCAAACTGATGTATGCCACTTATAGGATGGATTATTTACGTGCTATTTTGAGTCCTTTTCAGGATTCCATCTCCTTTACAGATGGAAATTTTCCAGATGGAAAAATTAAAGACGGTGGTTTCTCCATTCACTGGAAACCCTGGGTTACTAAGAGGAACATAGATCCACTCTTGACCTGTGATGGGCATGAAATATGAGCAAGACAGATTGTCGTTTTAATCCTTTAAACTGGGGATGATTTATCACTGAAGAATAATCCAATCTATGCTGATTTTCGATCCTCATGAAATTCCTATGAAAGAGATACTATTTTAATCATACTTTTACAAATGAGGAAGTTGACACATACTGAGTTCAAGTGATTTTTCTAAAATTACAGTTAGGAGGCAGTAGAGCCATAATTTACACCTAGGTAGTTTGGCTCCAGATACAGCATTCTTATCTGCTACATATACTACCACTCACAGATCTATGTCTATGAATAGGGCAGTTTTTTTTTAATTAGGTTATATCTAGACTATGAAATGCCTTGCATCTATTAAAAATAATGAGGTACCCTATAGGTATTAATATTAAGAAGCTCTCCAGAGCATATCTTTTCGTTAGAAAAAGTAGTGGAAGTATATAGGTAAAAAGCCACTTATGTAAAAAAAAAAAATTATGCTATGATCCATTTGAGTTAAAAAGTGATATACAGTTGGCCCTTTGTGTTTGCAGGTTCCACATCTGCAAATTAAACCAACCAGAGATCAAAAGTGTAGTTAGGCCTATGATGGTTACATTTCTGGTGAACGTGTACATACTTGTTTTTCTTGTCATTATTCCCTAGACATTAAAGTATAACAACTATTTATGTAGCATTTTCATTGTATTAGGTATTGTAAGTAATGTAGAGATGAATTAAAGTATACAGGAGGGTGTATATAGTTTATATTATGGCCATTTTCTATTAAGACTTTAAGCATCCATAGAATTTGGTATCTGAGGAGGGTCCTGGAATCTATCTGTATATACTAAGGGTTAACTGTATATTAGCATATACAAATGTACATATGAAAACATGTATGTGTGTATTGTGTGTATATGCATACATACACATATACATATGTATGTATTGTGTAATACATATGCTGGTATGTATGTAATGAAATGATTAAACATACCCAAACCATATGAAATAATGTCATCCATCTCTTCTTCCCTTGCCAAGAGACCACATACATATTCCAGATGAAGTAGTACCAAATAGTGGAAGGCCATCTAACCGACATCAGATCAGTGTGAATGAGAGAAAATAAATTTTTATGGTGTTAAACCTGTAGAATTTCAGTGATTGTTGTGGGAACTAACATTGATTATCCTATCCAACATACAACTTCCATTAAAAAATTCTGCTAGTGATTGAGATAAGTTAAAAACAAGATTTACTTGGTTGGATATACTAGCTTAACCCTACTCATATATATTTGTTGTTCTTCTATATTTTAAAGTATGCAGCATAGTCTTCAAATATGGCTTTCATCAATTTCTTCCCTACCTATATGTATGTACCACTTCTTACACCTAAAGTTCGACTCTATTTTCCCTTGTATTAAATCTGAGCTACCCTCTAACTTACTTTGACTAACAGAGTACAGCAGAAATAATGATGTGCCTGTTACAGGCCTAACATTTAACCAAAGGGGTAGCTTCTTTTCTTGGAGGCTGGTCACCATGTGATGGTTGCTAAACCTGGGTGTGAAACCCAAGCTAACTACATGGAGAGATGCTTGACCAGTCCCCAGTTGTTCTAATAATTCTAGATGAGGCATCTATCATGAGTTAGAAAGCCATCTATCTTAATCCATTAGTGCTGCTATAATAAAATACCTGAGACTTGATTGATAACTTATAAAAATTAGAAATTTATTTCCAGTAGTTCTGAAAGCTGAGAAGTCCAAGATCAAGGCACTGGCAGGACTGATGTCTGGTGAGGGCTGTTCTCTGCTTCCAAGATGGTGCTTTGTTGCTGCATCCTCTAGAGGAGAGAAATGCTGTGTTCTCACATGGCAGAAACTGAAAGGGCAAAAGGACCAAACACTGCATGAAGCATCTTCTAAAAGAGCCTTAATCCTATGAGAGAGGTGGACCTTATGACCTAATCACCTTTTAAAGGTCACACCTCTCAATACTGTTGCCTTGGGGATTAAGTTCCAACATTAAGTTTGGAGGGAACACCGTCATTTCAACCATAGCACCATCTTTGACATTCCAGACCCAGGAGACAACGTGGAAGCAAAATAATTGTCCAGCTAATTCTGCCCAGATTGAAGAATTCTTATAAATAATACATTGTGACTAGCCAGAAAGTTTGGAGTGATTTGTTAATCAGAAATTGATAACCAAAACCATGTGTAAATTTCAACTGTCAAATATGTGAAAGATAAAGCTATAATAAATTGTTTTTAATTGATATGTCATAATTGTAGGGTACAGTGTGATGTTTTGATATATGTGTACATTGTGTAAAGCAATCATGGTCATTAGCATACCCACCACCTCAAACACTTGTCACTTCTTTGTGATAACATTTGAAATTCCACCTTGTGCTATTTTTAAGTACACGATACATTATTGTTGATTGTCGGCACTCTAGTGTGCAATAGAACACCAGAACTTATTCCTCCTACCTAACTGTAATTTTGTCCTCATTGAGAAACATCTCCTGGTTTCTGCCATCCTCCAACCCTCCCCATTCCCTGATAATCAACATTCTAACCTCCACTTCTATGATTCAACTTTCTTATATGCGTGAAATCATGCTTTCACATATGCGTGAAATCATGCAATATTTGTCCTTCTGTGTGTGGCTTATTTCACTTAATGTCTTCCAGGTTCATCCATGTTGCCCCAAACAATAACATTTCATTTTTTTTTTCTGGCTGAATAGTACTCCATTTTGTGTGTGTGTGTGTGTGTGTGTGTGTGTGTGTGTGTGTGTGTGTGTGTGTGTTTGTGTATCTCACATTTTCTTTATCCTTAATTTATGTGTTGATAGATACATTGATTTCATGTCTTGTCTATTGTGAATAATGTTGCAATAAACATGCAAGTATAGCTGTCTCCTTGATATACTGATTTAATTTCTTGTATGTGTCTGTGTGTGTGTCTGTGTATCTAGTAGTGGTACTGTTAGACCATATGGTAGTTCTATTTTTAATTTATTGAGGAACATTCATACTGTTGTCTATAATGGCTGCACTAATTTACATTCCCACAACCAGTGTATAAGTGTTGCCCTTTCTCTCTATCTTTACCAGCATTTGTTATTTTTTTACTTTCTTCTAGTAGCCATTCTGACTGAGGTGAGATGATTTCTCACTGTGGCTTCGAATTGCATTTCCCTGATGATTAGTGATGAGCATTTTGTCATATACCCACTGGCCATTTGTATGTCTTCTTTTGAGAAATGTCTATTAGGATCATTTGCCTGTCTTTAAATTGGATTATTATTATTTGCTATTGAGTTGTTTGAGTCACTTATGTATTCTGGATATTAACTCTTGTCAGATACATAGTTTGCAAATATTTTCTCCCATTCTGTAACCCATCTCTTCACTCTGTTGATTGTTTTACTTGCTGTGTAGAAGCTTTTCCGTTTGATACAACCCTGTTTGTTTATTCTTGCTTTTGTTACCTATGCTTTTGAGGTCTTACCCAAAAAATCCTGAAAAAGAAATCAAGAAAACAATCCCATTACAATAGCTACAAAAACATTAAAATACCTAACAATAAATTTAACTAAGGAGGCAAAAGATCTCTGGAATGAAAATTATAAAACATTGATGAAAGAAATTGAAGAGAACACAAATAAAGGAAAAGAAATCCCATGCTCGTGTGTTGGAAGAATTAATATTGTTAAAATGTTCATACTATCCAAAGCAATCTACAGATGTAATGCACTCTCTATCAAGGCACCAGTTACGTTTTTCAGAGAAACAGAAAAAACAAATCCTAAAATTCATATACAACCATAAAAGATCCTGAAAAGCCAAAGCAATCCAGAGTAAATCAGAAAAAAACAAACAAAAAATGAGAAGCATCACACCACCTGACTTCAAAATGTACTGTGGAGCAATAGCAACCAAAACAGCATGGTACTGGCATAAAAATAGACATATATACCAATGTAACACAATAAAGACCCAGATATATATCCATGCATTTACAGCCAACTAATTTTTGACAAAGGTGCCAAGGACATACACTCAGGAAAATAAAATCTCTTCAGTAAATGGGGCTGGGAAAACTGAATGTCCACACGCAGAATGGAACTAAATCCCTGTCTCTCCCCATATATCAAAATCAATTAAAACTACATTAAAGACATAATTTTAAGACTCAAAACGATGAAACTACCAAGAGATATAACATAGGAGAAACACTTCAAGACACTGGTTTGAGCAAGTTATTGTGCCTTTAAAATCTAGAATCCCCACACTTTCTTTTTTATAGTTTATTTTCCTCTGTTGTGAGTCCTAATTGTTAACTAATTGTTAGCACATTACCCTCTAAATATTTCAACATGTTTTTCTTCAGTTCTTAAACATATTCCTGATGGCTGTTTCAAAGTTATTGCTAAATTAAGTATCGAGGTACTTAATGTTGACTGTTTTTTTCTCCTGAATGAGTTACACTTCCCTTTTTGTTTGCATGTTTAGCAATTTTTTGGTTGAAAATGGGTTATTTTACATAATAGAGTACAGCTTTTCTGGTTTCTGTTGTATGCTTTTCAATTTTTTAAACAATTTGTTTTAAAAATTTTGTTTTAGTAAGTTATCTGGACTATTGCGGAGTCTCTTTCCTGCATCTGTGCAGCTCTTGATGTCTCAGGTAACATATTTTTATTTTTTTAAAGATATTACATACATTTTTTAGTCTTCCTAGGGATTGCTCCTGTGTATGCATAGTCAGCCTCTGAATTGGAAATAGTTTGTGGTTATACACCTTGAGGCCATTAGGCCTCCATCCTTTTGCAGATTGAGATGTGTCATTTCAGGAACATTCAAAGATGCATCCAGTTCTCATCTCTTTTTGCTTTTATTTTTTATAATTGTGTATATTTAAAGTATAGGACATAATGTTTTGATATACATAATAAGATGGTTGCCAGAGTTAAGCCAGTTAAACTGATCGTCTTATATAGTTACCATTTTTTTTTTTTTGTGGTACGAGCACTTAAAATATATACTTTTAGAACACTTCCAATATACAGTACAGTATTATTATTAACTGTAGTCTTCATGTTGTACTTTAGATCTGTAGATTTTTTGATGGACACTTCTGCATCTCTTCAGTGCACATGTGGGTTGGCAGTCATCCAGGGTTGTGTGAGTTGGTCTCAACCTTTTCATGGCTCTCTAATTTTCAGGATTACCCCCTTAATTTTTGTCTTGTCTCCTATTCACCCTGAATCATTTCAACATGGCTGGACTAACAAGGCCTTGGGCATTTCCTCTCTGCTCTGAAATGAGTCTGTCACTCTTAAGCCAGCAAAGGCTTCAGTTTTCTACATACATCCTCCACTGCAATTAGAGTTCAGGACCACTGGCTGCAAAGATGCTGTTTTTGGTGTCAGTCTCAAATCACTAAAGCTACAGCTCTGACAGCTGAGTGGAGGGTGTTTGGATGGGAGCAACCCAAGAAAAAAAGTTTATAGATTCACAAGAGTTTCCTGGTGCCATTCTTACCCAATGTTGTTAGAGTTTTTAAAACTAAATGATTAATTATTCTCAGTGTGTTTTGTGTTTTATTTTCTGTGCCCTCAAACAGTTTGAAGGGTTTTTTTCTTAAGTTTTATACTTGTTTTCTGCAAGGGAGCATCATTTTACCTCCCCACATTGCTATTACCATGAGTCCTATTTCCTGTAGTTGATTTTTAATTTTAAATTTACTTTATTTTATAAATATACAGGTTATGTATTTTTTTAAGTGAGCTTCAACAGTATTATATTTATCTTTCATAAACTTTGTTTCATTTAGGTTATCAAAATTATTGACATGAAGTTGTTTATAATGTCCTCATGTTTTTTATTTATTTATTTATTTATTTATTTATTTATTTATTTATTTATTTATTTATTTATTTTGTGATGGCTCTTGTTGCCCAGGCCAGAGTGCAATGGCGTGACCTCGGCTGACCGCAACCTCCACCTCCAGGGTTCAAGCGATTCTCCTGCCTCAGCCTCCCAAGTAGCTGGGATTAGAGGCATGTGCCACCATGCCCAGCTAATTTTGTATTTTTAGTAGAGATGGAGTTTCTCCATGTTGGCCAGGCTGGTCTCAAACTCCCAACCTCAGATGATCTGCCCACCTCAGCCTCCCAAAGTGCTGGGATTGCAGGTGTGAGTCATCGCACCCAGCCTCCTTATCTTTTTTTTTTTTTTTTAAAGCTAACCACAGTTATTCATTTTCAACAGCCTCATTGAGGTATAATTGACATAAAATATACACTACATCTTTAAATACACATTATATCCATCCCTATCAAGGGTTTTCTTGTGCTGCTTCGTTATTCCTCCCTGCTGTTGCCCCTCGGCCATACCATTTACAGACAATGACTAATGAACTTTCTGTGAATATAGATTAATTTGAATTTTCTAGAATTGTACATAAATTAAATCATATGTACCCTTTTATCTCTGGTTTCTTTTAGAGAACATAGTTATCTTCGGATATATCCATGTTAGTACCCATATCCATAATTAATTTATCTTATATTTTGAGTAGCATTGTATAGATATAGAACAGTGTGATTATACAATCACTTGTTGATGGACATTTGGGTTGTTTTTATATATATATTTTTACTATTACAAATAAGTCTGCTATGAATATTTTACTGTGGTTTTAACTCGCATGTCCTTAATGACTAACAATGCTGAACATCTTTTGATATGCTTATTTCCCATCCCTATACCCTCTCTGCTGACATACCTATTCAAATCTTTTGCTCATTTTTTTTTTCATTGGGCTGTTGGTTTTCTTTCTGATAAGTTTTGGGGGTTCTTTATATATTTCAAATGTAATTTCTTTATTAGATAAATGTTTTGTAATATTTTCCTCTCAGCCTATTGTTTATCTTTGAATTCACTTAACAATATATTTTGAAGTACATAAGTTTCTAGTTTTGAAAACATTCAACTGACAAATTTTAAAATGAATTTTCCTTTTCATGTCGTAACTTAAAAATATTTGCCTAAGCCAAGGTCATACTTATTTTCTCCTATATTTTCTTCTAGATATTCTATAGTTTTAAGTTTTGCATTTAGGTCTATAATTCATTGGGAGTTATATTTTATGTAGGATGTATAATATAAAGTATTTCTTTTGTTTTTATGTATATCCAATTATTTGAGCACCATTTGCTTAATAAACTATCTTTTCTCTACTGAATTGTCTTTGTGCCTCTGTTGAAAATCATTTGGTCATCTATGTGTGGTTCTATTTTTGAAATTTCTCTTCTGGTCCATTGTAATATTAGTCTACCTATATATCAGTAACATACTGTGTTGATTACTGTAGCTTAAGAACAAGCTTTGAAATAAAGTAGCATAAGTCCTAAAACCTTATTCTTTTTCAGAATTATTTTGGTCATTTGAGTTCCTTCACATTTCCATACACATTTTAGATATGTTTATCAAATTTCACAAAACAAATCCCTGCTGGAATTTTGATTGAGTTTACATTGAATCTATAGATCAATATGAGGGAAACTGATAGCTAAACATTGAGTTTTCTGACACATAAACATATATGTCTCCATTTATTTATATATTTAGTTTCTCTGAACAAATTTTACACTTTTCAGTGTATAGATATTGTACACATTTCATTAAAGTATTTGATGTTTTTTATTGTATCGTAAATGGCATTCAAACATTTCAGTTTTCATTGTTGCCCGTATATGAAAATACAATTTATCTGGTATATTGATTTGTATCTTACAGCCTTGTTAACCTCAAGTTTTAGTTCTAGTAGCATTTCTGTAGATTCCATCAGTTTTTACATGGATAATCAAGTTGACTGTGAATAAAGAACACTTCACTTCTTCCTTTCTAATCATAATTTCCTTTACTTATTTTTCTTATGTTATTGTACTAAGTAGCACCGCCAGTTCAGAGTTGAATAGTGATAGTGAAAACTATCCTTGTCATATCATGGATATATAGAAAGTCATTCAGTCCTTGGCTAAGTAGTATAATAGCTGTGGGTTTTTTAGAGATATGCTTTATCAGATTAGGAACTCCCCTTCTATTATTATTTTGCTGAGATTTTTCTTTAACTCAAAAAGATACTGAATTTTTTTCAAATGTGTCTGTGTCTACTAAGATGTTTATGTGGTTATTCTTCTTAGGTTTGTTAATATAAACCTCCCTCGGTCATGATATATTATGCTTTTATATAATGTGGAATTCTATTTGCTAACATCTTGCTTATATTTTCATGTAAATCCAAGTATATTTGTCTGTATCTTTTTCTTGTAATATATTTGCTTTTGGTATCAAGATGGTATAGGTCTTACAGTTAGTTTGGAACTATTTTTTTCTTTTCAACTTTCTACAAGAGTTTACGTAGAATTGGTATGGTTTCCTACTTAAATGTTTGCTAAAATTCATCACTGTGCTATGCCAGGAGTTTTCATTGCAAGAATTATTTTTACTAAAATAATTTATTTAGTAGATATGGAACTATTCAAATTATCTATTTCTTCTTAGGTATTTTATGTTAATTTGTCTCTTTCAAATAACTTGATAATTTTACTTACATTGTTAGATTTCTTGTCATTAATTTGTTCGTAATATTCCCTTTTGTATTTCTTAATATCTTTGGAATCTGTAGTTATATCTACTCCCTCATTTATGATAAACGGTAATTTTTTTTCCAAATCAATCTGGCTAAGGTATGTTAATTTTATTGATTTTTTTTTAAAAGCGAGTTTTTTATTTCATTGTTTGTCTATCAGATTTTCTGTTTTCTCTTATATTTATTTCCACTGCTGTCTTTATTGTTTCCTTTTTTCTGCTTATTTTATTTTTAATTTACTCTTCTTTTTCTATTTTCTCAGGTGAAAGTTAAAGTCCTCAATGTGAAACCTTTCTTATTTTGTTTCTTTAAACTAATTTGAAGTAAGCAATAAGTATAACTTGCCGTAAGAGGTATTATTAGTAATGCATATATACATATAATGCTTATAAATATAATTTTAAATTTCATTACATATATGATGTTTATATATATATATATACACACACACACATATATAATTTCAACTTTTTAGATTCAAGGGGTGTATCTGCAAATTTGTTATATGGGAATATTGTGTGATGCTGAGGTTTGGGATTCAAATGATCCTGTCACCCAGATAGTGAGCATAGGACCCAATAGGCAGTTTTTCAGCCCTTACTCCTCTGCCTGTCTCCCCTCTTCTGACCCACATGGAGGGTGGGTCTTCCTCTGCCAGTCCACTGACTCAAATGTCGATCACCTCTGGCAACACCCTCACCGACACACCCAGAAACAATACTTTACCAGCCATCTAATATCCTTCAGTCCAATCAAGTTAACACCTAATATGAACCATCACACTTATCTTCACTAAAAGTTGGCCTTTTTGTGAACAGTACTATTTGTTTTGACAAATGCATGCAGTCATGTAACTACTACATAAACCAAGATATAGAACCATTGTGTCACCCTCCAAATTTCCTTTGGTACCCACTTTATAGTTTAATTTCTCCCCATCCCCATCTCAACTGCTGGCAATCACTGATCTGTATCTATATTTTTGTCTTTTTGAGATGTTCTAGTATGAAATGTTACAGTGGTCTTTTGAATATGGCTTCCTTATCTCAGCATAATGCATTTGAAATTTATTCATGTTGTTACATGTATCTCTAAATCTTAAGCAATACTTGTTATTATCTGTCTTTAGGTTACAGCAACCCAGGTAGGATAACATCTGGTCTTGATCTGCATTTCCCTAATGTAATAATGTTGAGTATCTTTTCATAAGCTTGTTGGCCATTTGTATATCTTTCCTTAGAGAAATGTCTATTTAAAGCCTTTGCCTATTTTTAAAATTGTTTTTATTGGCCCAGCTTAACATCATAAATATTTATTTGTTTCTTCTAAGAGTTTTTCTAGATTTTGCTCTTTAATTTAGGTGGATGATCCATATTGAGTTAATTTCTGTGTAAGGTATATGTTTTGAATCCAAATTCATCATTTTGCATATGGATAGCCAATTCTCCCAGCACCACTTTTTTGAAAAGACTACCCTTTTTCCACTTAATTGCTCTGGCACCTTTGCAATACCATATGCATTTTAGAATCAGCTTTTTTATACATTTCAGCAAAAAAAATGCAGTCAAAATTTTTGAGATATCATTAAATATGTAGATCAATTTGAGGAGTATCATAGTAACAATATTAAGCCATTTTTCTTCAGTGGGAAAAATTCACTGTTGAGCTTTTCTTATAGGTCAGCTTTGATGGAATACATTTTCTTTATTTTTTGTTAAAAGGTGTTCATTGTACTTTTTTTTCTTGAAGGATATTTTTGAACTGTCATCATTCAGCAGTTTAAAGATGTTTCTCACTCTCATGAGGCCTCCAGGGTTTCTGATTCAAAGTGAACTATTAACTGGATCACTTGTTCTGCTCTAAGTAATGTGTCATTTTTCTCTTGCTGCTTTCAGAATTTTCACCTTTTCTTTGAATTTTTAACAGTTTCAACATGATGTGACTCAGCATGGTTTTCTTGAGAATTTATTTTGCTTGATGTGCATTTGAATATCTCGTAGTAAATAATTTTCTGCCTTTCATCATTATATTTTGGAAGTTTTCAGCGACTATTTCTTCATTTTTTTTTAATTCATTCTGTTTCTCCTCTCTTCCAGGGATTCCAATTACAAGTATGTTATGCTGTTTTATATTATCCAACAGATCCTTCACAATCTGTTCTGAAAGATCACAAAATGACCACTTTTAAAATATTATGTGCTATTTCTAAAATCTGTTTCATCTCAGTGTCAGACTTGATTGATTTTCCTTCTTTTGATGTTTTCCACTAGTTCCACTGGTTATTTTGGAAGAATCATGGATATTATAAATACTAATTTGTGAATATTCTGAATTCTGTTATTTTAACCTGATGAGTTTCTCTATTTGTTTTTATGCTGGTGATTATCTTGACTGAACTTGTACTATAAACTTTGTTTATTGGACGTCTCTGTCTCAGTTCAGATCATTATCTTTTGATTTTGTCTTCCCTTTGTTTCTGTTCTGCACATGTGTGTGTCAGAGGTCACACAGAGACGTTGGTATACATAATTTTGAGATATTTTCCTTTTGGTATTCTGTGGTGTTGTATTTTTTTCAGCAGCCATGATTTCCTTAGATTCAGTTCTGTGTTTTTGTTGGCCAAAAAGATTCTGTTCCTCTAGTGATGACTTCAGCTATATACACAGGGAAGAAAGATTTCTGTTTTTATTCCAACTTCTGGAATTATCTGTCACTTAACATTTGGCAGAATTTCTCTCTAGCCCCACCTGAATCCTTTTCACATTCCTCCATGCTTATTGACTTGTTCAGGTGTCTCATTGTTGAAGTAATTTTGGCAATATTGTCTATGTTCCCAAGATTTTCAATTTCAGTTTTTATAAAATGTTACACAAATATATCCTGATGAACAAACACCTCTTTTACAACTGTGCCTATTTCCTCCTCCATTCCAATTTTGTGTATCTATGTACCCTATAATTTTCTTGAATAGACTGGCTAGAGCAGTAGTTATTAATCAATGGTGTGAGATACAAAATTACTGTTTAATTTATAATTTCAATGATTCAAAACACATATCTGTATGAGCAAGTTGTTAGTACTTAATACAGATTGCCCATTTATAACTTCCTGGTGCAAGATGTTTTAATATCTAAATAATTATGGGTTAGACCTCTAATAAATATAAAATTCTTATGTTAGTGCCTGAAAAAATAGCAAATATCCAATAGATAATATTAGGGCCATGACCACAACAATGCTACCTCAGTTAAAATTTCCAACAGCCCTAAGATAAATTTTAACCCTATTTTATGGAAATACGTTTCAAAGCTCAGAAATGTTATGGAATGTTACAGAATTGTTTAGTAGGCTGCAGTCCTGGATTTTGAAACTAGGTTGTTGTAACCATTATTCTGTCCTGTTGGTGTGTTACAGTTGGTTTTATTATGCGTCATTATTATGACTCCCCTGTGCCTTGTTATATGTGCTAGGTTCTATCATGGGAAACTAAGAAGGTGACAAATTCTCCGGCTTTGGAGCTTATAGGCCACAGAGGAGGTAAACACACTCACAAATTTCTAAAACACAAGTGAGAATACAGTAAGACCTGTGAGAGTCCCAGAAGCAGTGATACGGATTTCAGAGAAGCAACAAAGTACTCCTCGTAGCCAGAATCAAGGAAGGCCTCATGCAGGAGGAGTATTTCAGTGGGGGCCTAAAGGTTACTTTGAATTTAGACATTGAAAGAAGGGATACAGTTATAATTTCATGCAAATAAACAACATGAACAATGGCAGAAAAGGAGCTTGTGTCAAGAACAGTGAGTTTTGTTCCTCTATTTTGTCAGATGCACAAGATGAAATAAGAAGGGAGAAGGCTTGGAAGAGATATGTAAATAAAATACGAAAATACCTTACGTAATAGATGAATGAGTTTTGGTGTTATTTAGTAGCAAATGTGGAGACAGTTGTAGGTTTTGATCAGAAAAGTGACATGATGTGATTTATCATTTTTTATATTGTATTGGTGTAATATTTTGTATTGATTTATAAGAGCTGCTTGATTACAAATGTGTTAATATTAATTTGTATTGCAAATATTTCCACAAATGATCCTGTGTCCATTTGACCTTATTTGCTTTTTACCTTTCAGTCAATTTTTAAAAATAATAATTTTTAGATGATTTCCACTTTAATATTGTATTACATAAAAACCAGTACTGGCATACCTCAGGAATGTTGAGGATTTGGTTCCAGATCACTGCAATAGGAGTGAATATCACAATAAAGAAAGACAAATTTCTGTGATTCCCAGTGCATATAAAAGTCATGTTTATACTATACTGTAGTCTAATAAGTGTGCAAATAGATACTGTGTAAGAAAAGTGCATACCTTAATTTAAGAATACTCTATTGCTTAAAAAAAAAAATAAAATACGCTAATGGTCATTTGAGCCCTCAGCAAGTTATAGTATTTTTGCTGGTGGAAGGTCTTTCCTCAGTGTTGATGGCTGCTTGACTGATCGGGGTGGTGGTTGCTGAAGGTTGGGGTGGCTGTGGAAATTTCTTAAACTATGACAACAATGAAGATTGCCACATCAATTGACCCGTTTTTTAAACAAAAGATTTCTGTTGATGTTGATATTTTGACCTCCTCCCTTGTATCATGAATGTTCCTAATGTCATCTAAAATAGTGAATTTTTTTAAAAAGGGTTTCAATTGTTTTTGCTAAGATCCATCAAAGGAATCACTGTTTATAGCATCTATAGCCTTACAAAATATATTTCTTAAATAAGACAAATTGAAAGTTGAAATTACTCTTTGATCTATGGGTTGCAGAATGAATGTTGAGGTAGGAGGCATAAAAGCAACATTCATCTCCATCAGAGTTCTTGGGTGTATTGTCAGTGGGCAGTAATATTTTAAAATCATTTTCTAAATTCTGAAATTGAAATAAAAATATGTAAAAATCAATAAAACAAAGAAAAATGGTGTTTTAAAATACCAACAAATTGACCAAACTTTAGCTAGACTAAGAATATAAAAGAGAGAAGACCAAAATAAAGATGAAAAAGGAGACATTAGAACTGACATTATAGAAAGTCAAAAAATCATTAGAGATTACTATGAGCAACTATATGCCAATGCTTTGGAAAACCTAGAAGAAATTGTTAAATTCCTAGACACATAAAACTTGCCAAGATTGAACCAAGAAGAAATTCAAAATCTGAATATACCAATAACAAGTAGTGAGATTGAAGCTGTAATAAAAATGTCTTTGAGCAAAGAAAAGTCTGCGACCTAATGACTTCACTGCTGAACTCTACCAAACATTTAAAGAAAAAATAATACCAATCCTACTCAAACTATTGTGAAAAATGGAGGAGGGAATACTTCCAAACTCATTCTATGAGGCTAGTAATATTCAGATACCAAACCAGACAAAGATACATTAAAAAAAAAAAAAAAAAAAAAAAGACTACAGGCCAATATCCCTGATAAATATTTATACAAAAGTTCTCAACAAAACACTAGCAAACCAAATTCAACAATACATTAAAAACATCATTCATCATGATCAAGTGGGATTTATCCCAGGAATGCAAACATAGTCAACATACACAAACCAATCGATGTGATACATCTTAACAGAATAAAGTACAAAAGTCAAATGATCATTTCAATTGATGCTGAAAAAGGATATGATAAAGTTTAACATCTCTTCATGATAAAACATTCTCAAAAATATAAGGTGTAGAAGGAACGTACCTCAACATAGTAAAAGCTGTATAGGACAGACCCACAGCTAGTATCATACTGAATTTAGAAAAAGTGAAAGCCTTTCCTCAAAGATCTAGAACATAGCAAGAACGCCTACTTTAACCACTGTTACTCAACATTGTATTGGAAGTCCTAGCTAGAGCAATCAGAAAAGGGAAATAATGGCATCCATATTGGAAAGGAAAAAGCTAAACTATCGTTGTTTGCACATAATAGGATCTTATATTAGGAAAAACCTTAAGACTCCACCAAAAAAAACTATTAGAAGTACTAAACAAATTCAGTAAAGTTGCAGGATATAAATTCAACATGCTAAGATGACTAGTGTTTCTATATGCCAACAGCAAACATTCTGAAAATAAATCAAGTAATGACATTTACAAAAGCTATAAATAAAGTAAGATAGGAATAAACGTAACCAAAAAAGTAAAAAGTCTCTATAATGAAAACTATAAGACATTGACATGTGCAAAATTGAAGAGAGGACACAACAAAATAGAATGTTACTCTGTGCTGGAATTGGAAGATTCAATATTAAAATGTCCATACTATCTAAAGCAGTCTACAAATTCAATACAATTTCTATCAATCAAAATAACAATGATATTTCTCACAGCAATAGAAAAAATCCTAAAATTTACATGGAACCACAAAAGACCCAAAATAGACAAAGCCACTCTAAGCAACAAGAAAAAAATCTAGGCTCATGCCTATAATCCCAGCAATTTGGGAGGCCGAGGCTGGCTGGATCACCTGAGGTCGGGTGTTCGAGACCAGCCTGGCCAACATGGTGAAACCCTATCTCCGCTAAAAATAGAAAAATTAGCTGGGCATGGGGGCACGAGCCTGTAATCCCAGCTACTTGGGAGGCTAAGGCAAGAGAATCGCCTGAACCTGGAAGGCAGAGGGTGCAGTGAGCCGAGATCCAGCCACTGCACTCCAGCCTGGGCAACAGAGTGAGACTGTCTCAAAAAATAAAAAGAATGAAACTGGAAGAGTCACATTATCTGACTTCATATTATGCTACAGAGCTACAATAACCAAACAGCATGGTACTGGCATAAAAACAGACACATAGCCCAGTGGAACAGAAAAGAGAACCCAGAACCATATTCACACAACTACAGTAAACTCATTCTCAACAACGATGCCAAGAACCTACATTGGGGAAAGGACACTCTCTTCAATAAATGGTGCTGGGAAAACTGGATATCCATATTTAGTAGAATGAAGCTATACCTATTTGGGATAAGTCCATAGAGTAAGATGAAAGCAAGTTTATTAGAGAAGTAAAGAAACAAAAGGATGGCTACTCCATAGAGCAGCAGCGTGGGCTTCTTGACTGTGTATACTTATAGTTATTTCTTGGTCATATATTAAAGGGTGGATTATTCATGAGTTTTCTGGGAAAAGGGCAGGCAATTCCCAGAACTGAGGGTTCCTCCCCCTTTTAGACCATACAGAGTAACTTCCTGATGTTGCTGTGGTATTTGTAAACACTCCTGGTGCTGATGGGAATGTCTTTTAGCATGCTAATGCATTATAATTAGCATATAATGTGCAGTGAGGACGACCAGAGATCACTTTCATTACTATCTTGGATTTTTTGGGTTTGGCTGGCTTCTTTACTACATCCTGTTTTATCAGTTGGGTCTTTATGACCTGTATCTTGTGATACTAGTCCTGTGAACCTCCTATCTCATCCTGTGACTAAGAATGCCTAATCTCCTGGGAATGTGGTCCAGAAGATCTTAGTCTTAATTTACCCAGCCCTTTTCAAGATGTAGGCACTATGCTTCAAATGTCTCTGACACTGTGGGTGTCAAAAGAACATCTTTCGACAAATTAAACAGAATTGAATTGCACAAAGAATTATTAGTGAATCAGGTAACCCTTAGACCAGAATAGATTCAGAGAGACTCCAGAGCTGCCATGTGGCCAGAGAGGATTTAAGGAGAGAAAAAGAAAAGTGAAGTACAGAAAATGGAAGCTAAGTACAGAAACAGCTGGATTGGTTACAGTGTGGTGTTTGCCTTATTTGAACATGGTTTGAACAGTTGGTCACCTTTGATTGGCTGAAACTCAGTGATGAGCACAACAGTAGGTTACAATCTATTTATATACCCAGTTAGATTACAGTTTACTATGTACAGAAACCTTTAGGCTGAACTTAAAACATGGAAAAAGGCAGCTCTGTGCTAAACTCAGTTAGACGTGGATCACATCTCAGAGCTTTTCCACTGGAGCAGGGGAGCAGGGGTACTTATATTTCTATACCATTCTGTCATTAGCCTAGGGATACATGTGAGGAATGTAAATTCCCAGGTACCTCTTGATCTTCTTGGTGTGGTCAGGGATGCAGCAGCCTGAGGGGATTCCTCCAGCAAAGAGTGCACCAACAGTAGTGCTGGCTTTTGGAAGTTAAAACACACCAGGAGCCTGTGTGCATGAGAATTGGCAAAGGGATCCAAAGGAATGTGGGCAGAATGACAGAGTCTAGTGTAGGACTCCAAATACCAAATTTATTTCCTGAATTAGTTTTTAGCTTGAGATGAGATAATAGCTGAAGTTGTTACTGGTGGAACGTATCTGGGTCACTGGTGGCAAACCCATACGAGTCTACAGCAACCTCAATTCTTGCTTCCTCAATTCTTGCCTCCTTATACCCTTCAAGTGAGGGGCATAAGACAGAAAAGAGACCTTGATCCTAGGACTTTATGGGCTGGCTCCTCTCCCATGATTCTTTCCTTAGGATGGGCTGGCTGCATGTGCAGTGCCCCTGTTACCCTTGGGAAGTGAGCATATGCAGTGTGTTTAGGAAGTTGTATCCATGCCCATCTGAATCTTTCTTCCCTTTTCCAGTAGTGTGTCCCTGGAAGGTCATGCTCTGCCATTTTGTCTCTCAATCCACATGCCCAGGAATTTGCATCTCCCTGGCATCTACATTCAATTAACACTTGAGTGCAACAGGTGTGGACCATCAGGAAATGGCCTCTCCCTGAGGCTGGCTGACAATTTATCACTTTTAGAGAGCTGTTGTGATAATTGCAGAACCATCATCACACAACATTCCTTGTGAGTGGGGGAAGAGCCCTCTCCTGCCTTGCTTGTGGCTGTGTAACTACAAGTAACAAAGTCATTATCTCTGAATCAAAATATTTTATTACCTTAACAAATACTGAATACCTTCCATGTCAAGCATAGCTATTCATGCAGGGGATAAAACAATCACCAAGACAAAAATCTCTGATAAGATACAGTCACATGATCACAACTCTAAATAAAAATACTTAGGATGAATGCCAATAATTAGCTTGCACTCCCACCTAATATATTTGGTCTTCAAACCTTGCTTTTTTTTTTGTTTTATTTGTTTGTATGTTTTGGAAATCGTATCACTTTCCTTGGTGAGAGGTTTTGAGGTTACTCCTGTCTGACCTCCTTTTCTCAAGAGTGATTAACCCTAGGTAATAGAAGAACGTGCAGCAGTCTCCCCAGCTTCTACCCTAGCTTGTGGTAGTTCCCACCTGTGAGTCAGCCTTAACTCCCATCTCTGTTCTTAGTAGTGGAGCTCATGAGCACCAGTGCACAGCTGTCTTTTCTCTCAGCAGTAATTCTCACCTACTTAAGGATGTCACTCCTGTGGTTATATTCTTTTTCTTCTCATGCATCAATGTAACAATTTGTACTAGATCATTTCCATCATGACCACATGAGGGCTTTTGAATTTATTATTTCTTCTACTTGTTATACTCGTCACCTTCACCCGTATTTATATATATATACACACACACACACACACACACACACACACACACACACACATATATATATATAATTTCTTTAGTTTTTGGGTACAGGTGGTTTTTGGTTACATGGATGAGTTCTTTAGTGGTGAATTGTGAGATTTGAGTGCCCCCATCACCCGAGCAGTGTACACTGTACCCAACATGTTATCTTTTGTCTCTCACCCCTCTCCTAACCTTCCCCACTGAGTCTCCAAAGTCCATCATATTGTTCTATAGGTTTTTCTGTCCTCATAGCCTAGCTCCCACTTATGAGATCATACAGTATTTGGCTTTCCATTCCTGAGATACTTCTCTTAGCATAATGGCCTCCAGTTTTCTCCTGTTTTTTGCACTATAGCATAGTGGTGTTACTAGAAAAGGGTCTGGATCTAGACCCCAGGAGAGGGTTCTTAAATCTCACGCAAGAAAGAATTTGAGGTGAATCCATAAAGTGGAAGCAAGTTTATTAAGAAAATAAAGGAATGAAAGAATGTCTACTTCATTGGCAGCAGCATGGGCTGCTCAGCTGCTTATACTTATTGTTACTTCTTGATTCTATGCTAAACAAGGGGTGGATTATTCATGAGTTTTTTGGGAAAGGGATGGGCAATTCCCAGAGCTGAGAGTTTCTCCCCTTTTTAGACCATATAGAATAACTTTCTCATGTTGCCATGGCATTTGTAAACTGTCATGGCACTGGTGGGAGTGTCTTTTAGCATGCTAATGCATTATAATTAGCACATAATGAGCAGTGAGGAAAGCAGAGGTCACTCTCATTGCTGTCTTGGTTTTGGTGGATTTTAGCTGGCAAAGTGTTTGTGACCTGTATCTTGTGCAGACCTCCTATCTCATTCGGTGACTAAGAATGCCTTACTTTACTGGGAATGAAGCCCAGTGGGTCTCAGCCTTATTTTACCCACCCCCTATTCAAAATGAAGTCATTCTGGTTCAAATGCCTCTGACAGTGGTGGAGCACACTAGGTTTTGAAATAAAAATACCTGCATTTGAATCCTGTCTCTGCCTCCTAACTTTGTCAGGTTATTTAATTTCTTGGTACCTCAATTTCCTCATACGTAATATGTGGATAATAATAACACTTTGTAGGGATGTTATAAGATTAAATAAGTTAATGGATGTGAAGTGCTTAAAAATATGCCTAACACTAGTAGGTACTCAAAAGTTAAGTATAATTAACTCAGATATCATCTCCATAACCCTGGTGCTCTCCTTAAACAACCATCCAATCATTGTAAATCACATTATCCTGCATATTTCAATCAAAGTATTATGTATCATAATCTGTAATTGACTTGCTTGTCAATCTCTTTACTATCACATACCCTCCAAAAACATATACAAAAAAATGACCTTCAAGAGTTAATCAGTGCTGTATCCCCCAGGTCTAGAACAGCACCTGGCACATAGCAGGTGTTAAATAAACATTTGCTCAGCCAGTGTTAAATAAATCACTGATATTTTTTAAAGATCGCTGGGACCAGACATGGTGGCTCACGCCTGTAATCCCAATACTTTGGGAGGCCGAGGTGGGTGGATCACCTGAGGTCAGGAGTTCGAGACCAGCCTGACCAATATGGTAAATCCCCATCTCTACTAAAAATACAAAAATTAGCCGGGCGTGGTGGCGTGTACCTGTAACCCGAGCTACTCGGAAGGCTGAGACAGGAGAGTTGCTTGAACTCAGGAGGCAGGGAGGTTGCAGTTAGCCAAGACCGTGCCACTGCACTCTAGCCTGGGAGACAGAGTGAGTCTCAAAACAAAGAAAAAAGCTGAGTCCTCTAGCGGTGGCAACAGTGATACACAGCCCTTTCTTTAAACAAATTTTACTGTTTAAGGTATGTATAAGACATGATGATATGAGATACATATGTATGTATATATGTATATATGTATATGTGTATATATGTATATGTGTGTGTATATGTACATATATACGTATATGTGTATACATATGTATATGTATATATGTATACCTGTGTATATATGTATATGTGTATATATGTATGTATATAGTAAAATGGCTCCTACGGTGGAACAAATGAACATATCCATCATCTCATAGTTATGCATTTTTCCCGCAATGATAGCAGCTAAATTCAAGGTGTAAATATCTTAAATACAATACACTGTTATTAACTATAATCCTCATGTTGTACATTAGATCTTTGGACCTACTCATACATATTTGCTACTTTGTACCCTTTGACCTACATCTCCCTATTTCCTCTCCTTACTCCTGACTCTGATAATCACTGTTTTATTTTTTATTTCTATATTTGACCTTTTTAATTTTGCATAGAAGTGAGATAATTTTCTTTCTCTGGCTTATTCCACTTAGCATAATGTCTTTTAGGTCTATTCATGTTGTGGCAAATGGCAGGATTTCTTCCTTTTATAAGGCTGAATAATATTCCATTGTGTGTATGTGTGTGTGTGTGTATGTGTGTACATATATCTATGTCTATAGAGACAATATGGTTTCTTTATTCATCCACTGATGGACACCTACATTGTTTCCTATATTTTGGCTATTGTGGATAATGCTGCAATGAACATGGAAGGATGCACAGCCCTTCTGAAATATAGCTTCTTCAATAAACTTGTCAGTTAATTTATCTGGATTGTGTTTACCTACTTTCCAAAAGAATTTGGCCTTACAGAGAAAAACTCAGATAAATTTAAAACAAGGGAAAAATTAAGAATCAGAATGAACACAAATCACATATCATTGAAGGCTAGATTTAGCTGTTAATGCACAAAAGTGGTGCTGACAGGAAAGGGCACCATGTAGGTTCTTTGTAAATGTTACACCATGTTATTGCCACAATAAACTTCTTAAATAGCTTATTGTCCCTGCTTTATAGTAAGGATATCGACAGCTAGACAAAAAAATATTTTTATAACCACACGTGATTAAAATGAACCATGTCAATTGGTTATAAAAGGTGGATTTTCTTTGGTTTTTGTAAGAGACATTGGAGAGATGAATACTTATATAGAAGGCAGTGAATAGCACATTATATACTGGTCATTGATGAAAAAAGTTAGGGCAAAGCAGTTATAATGAAAGTGTTTCTAGAAGGAAGTAAAATACAATAATCAAGATACAGAGCTCTTGATTACATGATTTCACATAACAATAGAGATTGCTGAATGTCAACTCATGGAAGATTAGCTTATTTCTTAGATTGATTTCCTCAAATATCATCATCTCAGTTTTTTTCTCTTATACCAAAGTAACAAAACTTACTGTAAAGCATTTGGATATATAGAGAATTTTTAAAAGAAAAAACACATCATGCGTATTCCTGCTTCCTATAAATTATGACTCTTAACATTTTGTTTCTTTCCAGACTTTTAAAAAATTGCATTTCTCTTTATGTGTATGTTTGCATGTTTATACACATTAAAAGATGGCAATCAGGAACTCTGTGTATAGCAGAGTGGGAAACTAGATACCCTGAGCTATCCTCTTGTGCAAAACCACTAAAAATGCTTGATAAACTATTTTAAAAAACATTTTAAATTACATCACTGAACTCAGTAGAAAATTAAGGGACATGTTTAGAAGATAGAAAGGGAGTGAAACTGGGAATCTGGAAAGACAAATGAACACTAATACTGATTTTTGCCTGAGGGCATGTTTCAAACTCTGATTTTGAGCTTCTCTTTGATAGCTACTTGAGACATCGGTGGGATGACCAACACATCCCAATTTGCCTGGGGTAGCCCTCCTTTATTCATATTGTTACTGCATAATTATTAATAGTACTCTTTTCCGTTCAAAAGTATCCTCATTTGGCCAGTAATTTATATCATCACCCTAGGCATGAACAGCTTGATTTCACTGAGACAAAAGCCTAAAGAACTACCTCAGTGCAAGTCAAAGTAGAAGTAAAGAGGGCGCAAAAGGTATCCTCAAAATGTGTTTATGAACACTAGGGAAACAGACATCTCTAAACACACAGCATTCAGAGGCCATTTTGGATAAGACTGAACAGCTGTACACTGCTCAATAATCTCTCAGTGCATCGTCTTACAGAGTAGATGTTTATGGTGTTGAAACTAGTTTTTTAAAAAAAAAAAAAACTGAATTAGATCTAGTATTAGCACTTTAAGAATATAATGATGTGTATACCTATGCAACAAACCTGCATGTTCTGCACAAGTATCCCAGAACTTAAAGTACAATAAAAAAAGAACCCAATGATGTGCAATAAAATAAGGCTGTCCTTAAAATTGATTTGATGTTGAAAACGTTAATGCTGCATGGAATATATATATATATACACACACACATATTATATATAGGTATATATGTTACATATAATCTATATAGTTACATATACTTATATATAGATATATAAAACACCTAAATCTTCAATATTGCTAGCTAGCTATTTACTATGCAATATAAATAAACATAATATATGGCGCAACCGCCATCTATTCTGATGTTCAGAACTTCCATGAGAAGGTCAGCTCTCTCCACTTTTGTTTCCTCAGTTTTCCCCAGAAAAGCCTTTGTAGGTTGGTGGAAATCATAAAATACATATCTCTGACAGTAACAAATGAAAAATAGAGTACCTGCTCATGCTGCTTTTTTCTTGTTTCTTCTGATTCTGCCATGTGTGAAAGAGTCTAATAGAATCATAGAAATTTAGCTTTAGAAGGAACTTTCCTTTATATAATTTTCTTGAGGTTTTTTTGAAGAGGCATAGTTGAGGTTTTTTTAAAGAGGTGTAGAACTTGATATAGTTTTGATATAGTGTTTTTTTTTTTTTTTTTAATTTCAGAGGGTGAAAGAGGAACTGGGATGATGTCAAGCCAACTATAGAGCTACCAACAATTTCTGTGGAAGCAAGAATTTCATTTCCATAATTAGTTAAAATTAACAGCAGTAACTCTAAAGAACCAGATTATCATGATTAAAAGTCAGACACTTATGTCCAGATCACAGTAACAAAATATTTAATAAGTAAATATAGTTAGGAAAAAAAAGATTATTTAAAATTACAGCGTCTATCTACTTTTGGAGAATGCCAATTATTTTAAGCCTTTTTAAAACATTAAAACATTGCATCGTAGTTTAACAATTATAATTTACGTGTGTGCTACTAGATAGTAACCTTGCATGTAAATTTACTTTCCTAAGAATAAATACAAAATAGATATTTTACTTTGTCCTAATTTTCTTGTATCCTGATTTTTAAAGTTTCACGTATTTTAAAGATTTTGCTATTTCATTGTCCTTCAAAATTATTATTTGTAATGGCTATATTATATCCCACATATTTAACTTGTCTCCTACTTTTAGGGTATTTAATTTTTCAGACTTCTAATTTAAAATTTTGTGATTAATATTGAAATGAATAACCCTATATATAAATCTTTGAATATACCTGGTGATTTATTTTAGCTGTGTTAGGGATGCAGTGTCGAATTTGGGGCTGTATTCGACAGGATTTGTGTAGGAAAAATGTAGATGAGAGGGAGTGAGGAAAGATTACAGGAATCCAAAGAATGAAAGAGTGAGAGAGTGAGACACATGCAGAAAGAGAGAACAAACCAACCAAAAATTTGGAAATATGGGGATAGCCTTATATACCAGTTATCCTGCCTGAAGGTAAATTTAGCTGATAAATGACCTGTAGTACAATTGTATTTCCTGCTCTTGTGGGGAAGAGGGAGAAAGGAATAGTAATAGAACAGAGATTTCCCTACTACAGCACAGAGAGACTCAAAAGTACTGTCTTGCTACCTGTTTCCAGATTGTTCTTCAAAGAGATTCTACTCATTTATAGAACCATATGGTAGTACCTTAGTGTACCTAACTCACTCCAGCACAACTAGTTTCAAGTATTTTAGTTAAAAAAAAGTGGCAATTAGATAAAAATGTGTGTTGTTTTTAATTTGCATTCTTCATTACCACTGAAGGTGAAATTTATTTTCATATATTTATGGTCATCTATTTTTAAGCTTTCTATTTTGAATTAATTATAGATTCACAGGAAGTTGCAAATAAATGTACAAGGAGGTCCTGTGCTCCCTTCTTCAACCAGCTTTTCCCAATGTTAACACGATACATAATTATAGTACAGTATCAACACTAGGAAATCAACATTGGTACAATTCACAGACCTAATTCAGATTTCACCAGTTTTACATGTACTCATGTACATTTATGTATGTCTATGTATGTGTAGTTTTATCTATTCAGTTTCATCACATGTTTAGCTTCATGTAACTTTCAGCACAATCAAGGTACAGGACTTGCTCTACCCATTGATAGCCATTCGCATTCATCTGCCCCCCATCCCTCACCACTCGCAACCACTAATCTGATCGCCATTTTTATACTTTTGTCAATTTTAGAAAATTACATATAAGGAATAATGTAATTTTTAATATTTTAATGTTATCTTTGTTCAGTCAGCATGAACCCTTTTAAATTCATCTAAGTTTTTGAATGCATCAATAGTTTTAACAGTTGGAAATAAAGCTACTATGAATATTCTTACATATCTTTTCATATGGGCATGACTTGATTTTTCTGGAGTAAATGCCTAAGAGTGTAATTGCTGGGTCATATGGTTAGCTCATGTTTAGGTTTGTAAGAAGGTGTCAAACTGTTTCCAGAGTGACGATAACATTTTGCATTCCCATCGTCAATGTTCCAGTATCTCTGCATCCTCACCAGCATTTGATGTTGTCCCTATTTTAATTTGCTTTAGGCATTCTAAGTGTGTTTGGGGTTGTTTATTTTGAATGTGTGAATTCCCTCCATTTTGTTCCTGTTTTTCTATTAGATCGTGGATATATTTTGTCTTAAGTTATTAGAAGCATTTCCTTTATTAAATATATTGACATTACTATTTGGGGAAGGTTTTTGTTTGTTTTGTTTTGTTTTTACCAGTCTGTTATTTCCTTAAAGCTTTTTTTGACATACAAAAGTATTACATGTTTAGGTAATCAAATCTTTCTTTTCCTTTGCAAATTCTTTTTCTACTTTTATATTTTAAAAGTTGTTATTTGCCAAGAGATTAATTATTCATCTGTATATTCATTTCTATGTTGGGTTTTTTTTGTTGTTGTTGTTTATCTTGAATATATTTGGGTATGTAATTTGAATATCTATCTTGAGTCTTTTGCCATGTTGACAGTTATCCCAAATTATTTGAGGCCGGGAGCGGTGGCTCATGCCTGTAATCCCAGCACTTCGGGAGGCCGAAGCGGGCAGATCACGAGGTCAGGAGATCCGAGAACATCCTGGCTAACACTGTGAAACCACGTCTCTACTAAAAATACAAAAACCAGCTGGCCCAGCTACTCGGGAAGCTGAGGGAGGAGAATGGTGTGAACCTGGGAGGCGGAGCTTGCAGTGAGCTGAGATCGCACTACTGCACTCCAGCCTGGGTGACACAGCGACACTGTCTCAAAAAAAAAAAAAAAAAAAAAAATTATTTGAACAGTTCCTCCATTTTTTTCTCATTACATTATGCACCTATCTTTATCACCCACTCAATTTTTATTTATATTTAATTATGTGTCTGTGAAATGTATGTAGTTCTATTGATGTTTGTCAATTCTTGTGCCAGTACCACTTAGCTGGGATTCTGGCAAGAATCAAGACTGGGTCCCTTGAGTTTAGGTATTTCGTGTAAATCAGTGAAAAATGGGATCCTGTGTTTTAATCATCAAATATCAGCATGAAAAAAGGTATTTTTTCTTAAGAAAAGGCAAAGACCTGATGTATGTATTGTTATATAGGAGGCTCTGATTACACTTCTAAAGAGGGTCTGCTCATGGGATTGTATACCTTAAATTAGGTATCCAGGATGCTTGGCAGTAATCCCCATCTCTTCCTCAGACTAACTCCAAATAGCCCATGGTCATACGTGCCTTTTAGAACAGGATGGTGTTCAGTAATTCTTCTCAATAGATCTCTATTACTGATCCAAATTTATACTTCCACACTGTTGTAACATTTGTATAGGAGTTTTTTAAGGAAGCTAGTGATGTGAATGGAGTACATTAAGGTCCAAAGAACATTCAGGTACATTTCCATAAGAAATGGAATCCATCTTAGGCTTCTGAAATTGCACTCTGAAGCAGTTATGATCTATCACTAACCAAGAGTTGAAGGAATAACTGACCCAAGGGCAGAAGAAAGGACTTCAGTTTGTTCTGGTGGTATGATAAGATTGCAGAGACTGTCCCATGGATTTGCAAATACTTATGAAAAATCTTTATTTCTTTTATACAAGACACTATAGATGTGCCACTCAGAAAAAGACATCTTCACCTCTCTAAGTGCAGGTTTGAATTTTATTTCACAATTACCAGTGTATAAATGAGGATGTTTTCGGTTGCATATGACTTCTAACCTGACTCAAAATTGTCAAATTACACAGGTAATTTATAGACCTACATAACTGAAAAATCCAGAGATACTGTGAATTTTACATCGTCTGATTCAGTGACCAAATAGGATCACCAAGGACCTAGTTTATTTTTGTCTTTCCTCTCTGTCTTCAACAGTGTTGATATCATCCTAGTGCCAGTTACTCCTTAGGTCAGAAATGGCTGTGAACAACTCCTTATGAATATGTCTCCTTGTTCAGGAGACAAGTGGATGTGTCTTACCATTCGCAGTAATAATATGTTTAGGTTTTTGGAAAATGCCAATTGGCTGAAGCCACTCAGACTTCACCTCCAGAGGTTGGTAGTAAGGTTAATCCTTTGCAAATCATCTAATAGAGAAAGTTCAGGATTCTGTTGCCATGAAGGAGAAAAAAAATGGATGCTGGGCAGCAAACCAGAGCTGTCTGCTATACCCATTATTCAGCACTTTAGAGACAGTTTAGAGACAGTTTCTAAAAGAGCCTCTGAAGGATGGTTTGTATTAATACAGCTGGCTGTTTTAGTTGAGCCCTGTAGAGACTCTAAATACTTCTGAATCTCAGCAACTACGTATTTATTGACTCTCTACTATATGCTAAGCAGTTTTCTGTCATTGAACATACCCTATGAAAAATAAAAAGGGGGTGTTTTTCATCAGAGAATACTGAGTTCATTCGGGGTAAAATTTGCAAAACTTGTAAAAAATCTACTCTGTATATGTAAAGTCTTCGTTGGAGAGCTTGGCATTTGACCAACACAAAGGCAGCTGGGCTGTTTTAACTGCTCTTTCCTCTTGAGCCACAGTTGCTTTCTGAGTGTAGCTGCTTCAGTGCTCCTGTCCACAGTCTCAATCTGTACCATGTTCAGAAGCACAGTGGTCATGGTTGACGTTTTGGATAAATAGGCAGTGTGTCTAGAGGTAGAGTCACTTCATTTCAGCATATGTGTGGCTGGCATAAGTTTTAGGTGTGTGGAAACAAGCATAAGCATTGGCTTATGCTTCATATGGCCCCCGATTTGGCACACTAAGCCTATAGATATATAAGGAGGATAACAATGCTTTTAAACAAAGGAGACAGTTTCCTTGTGTTTTGTGGGATGATGGCATAGATCTCCATCGTGGAGATTGATTTTGTCTCATTTACAGTACGACCTCTCTATCTTGTATGCTTCAGGGGATGAGGGAGAGATAGGAGATTAATGGGGGGTGAGAGTAAGTAGGATGGAGATCTATGTGTGTGTTTGTGCCTAACCCATTCTATCCCCCAAGAAGGAGAGATAGA
Organism: Rhinopithecus roxellana; assembly: GCF_007565055.1. Lineage (NCBI taxonomy): Eukaryota > Metazoa > Chordata > Mammalia > Primates > Cercopithecidae > Rhinopithecus > Rhinopithecus roxellana. Next base: position 133,531,944 of record NC_044555.1, on the reverse strand, counting down.
ACCTCTTAGTGAATCTGCTTTGTATGCTCGCTTTGTCAGGGTTCTCCCTTCAGAAAAGGACTTTTGGGCTCGAGATTAGTACTAGTGGTGCAGTAGTAGTATTAATAGTAATAGTAGCTGCAACTACCATTTGATAGATCCAGCATGGAACTAGGTGTTTATAGCATATTTTATTGTATCTTCTCAATATACTACAAGTAGGCATTGGTAGTGTCATTTTATTGACAAGGTTTACAAGGAGGCCGGAACTCTGAGAGATTAAATCATTTGTTAAGTCTGGATTTGAATCCATGTCTGTCTCAATTATAAAACTCTTGTGTTTTTATACTTTTTTATATTTTTTTGTGCAGAGGACTCCTGAACACACATACCCATGGAAAACATTATTCCCTTAAGAGAAAGAGAGAGGAGAGATTTTCCAAGGATTTTCTCCTTCCACCTGAATTCATCTAGTTCTTATTGCAAAGGGAATCCTCCCCACTCCAACCAGGCATCTGGATCCATTGACTGTGCAAAACCAAAGTTTTTTCTCAGCTTAGCTGACACCAAGATCCAGTATTCATGGGGATGTAACAGCCTCAGTATGAAATTCTGTCACCTTGGCTCACTTTCCTACTTCCAATTTGGCTCAAATAAGCTGCTTTTGGTATTCAAAAACCCCTGTAAGCATGCTTGCATCCCAGCTGTTTTATCAAGGCAATGTATGACTTTTGCCTCTCTGTTAATGAGCAGTAGAAGAAGCTTTCCTCAGCAAATTCTGTTTCTTTTTGTAGACAGACCTGCTGATGTACTGAATATTTTCCTCTTTCCTTCTGTTTTTTTTTTCCTCCTGGTTAAACAGTTAAAAACCCACACAAGAGTAACATGATGGCAAGCATCCGACAACAACACCTATTTACCAACTAAGATATAGTTTACTTATGCAACCATCGTAACTACTGCTACCTGCTGTGTAACTTACTCTTGAAGTTCATTGTATATTGAAAATAACTTGCATGAAACCACTTAAGGTTACCTCTTAAGTGGCTAGTAACCCTAATCTTCCACCAAGTCTCTCTTTACAGAAGCTTTATTTTTTTTCCTTCTGAAGTTTATGTATGTATTTACTTATTTATTTTGAGACAGAATCTGACTCTGTCACCCAGGCTGGAGTGCAGTGGCGCGATCTCGGTTCACTGCAATCTCTGCCTCCGGGGTTCAAGTGATTCTCCTGTCTCAGCCTCCGGAGTAGTTGGGATTACAGGTGTCCGCCACCATGCCTGACTAATTTTTGCGTTTTTAGTAGAGACAGGATTTCGCCATGTTGGCCAGGCTGGTCTCGAACTTCTGAGCTCAGGTGATCCGCCTGCCTCGGCCTCCCAAAGTGCTGGGATTACAGGCATGAGCTACCATGCCCAGTCTCTTCTGAAGTTTAAAAGCATGTTTGGATATAACATAATGATAGCTTTTCCTTGCAGCTATTGGAAAGTTCCCAAAAAGATATGTGAGTGTTTTGCACCTCCTTGTTTGTAAAAGTTCAATTTATTGTCCGAAGAAGGTGACTGAAAGAACTACTAAATATTAATAAAGAGCATAAACCTATTATGTGTTAGTTTTATAATATTGACTTACTAGGGGATCCCTGGAAAGACCACAGTGCTGGGGATCAGAAAGTCTGCTGTGCTAACAATCAACCATGAGATATTAGACATGTCGCTTCACCTAAATCTCAGTTTTCCATATATTTAAAAGTGTGTAGGAGAGGAACAGAGTGAGATCAGATGGTCTTTTCATCTCTAATAGAATCTTTGGTATATATGTCATCTGGCAGGAGACAGCCCCATCTCCAGCTCTCAAATGAGAAAGAACAGTGTAGAATTATGGTTTTGGAGATGAGAGAAAGTAGCTTTATGTAATAATTATGAATTCATTTTCTCTTGTCTCTGACTCCACACTTTGCCCTTCTTTGTCATACTGAATCGGGACTGTGAGATGTTTTTCCTTTGCCAGCTGGCTTGTTGTTAGGTTTTACCCATAGAAGACGCTGGGTGGACATTGCAAGGCAAGGCAAGGAAGAAGTTTGCCTTATTTCTGTGTTTTGTCTTCCATTGGGATCAGTGTTCCAAGTTACAGTCGCTTTAAGCTTAGTAGCTTTCTCTGATCAGCAGAACTCCACATCTTCTGGCATGATTTTTTTGCCACCACAGCAGTCGTCTTCATAGTTCAGCTGTGGCCTGTGCTCTCCAGCAAGTTTCTCGGCCCCCCAGTGATGGATTGCTTCTGAGGTTCAGCGGTAGCTTTAAACTTCTGAGAAGTCTCTTCCCTACTTGCATGCAGTGTGTTTCTCTGGTAGTCATATCGCCTCATTCAGGACTGAATCTCAGCCTTGGGGAGGGCTTCTTCGAAGTTTCCATGTACCTTGCAGCTCCCTCAGCCCTAGAATCCTCCTTTACCATAGTTAACTAGTATTAGTTAACGATGTGACAATTATTATACTTTTTGGTTTTCAAAGTGCAAGTGGGGTTTCTGTATGTCCCCTGAATAGCTCCAGAATGATAAATTTAATAATTGTGTGTGTGTATGTGTATATATATATACACATACATACACATATATATGTGTGTGTGTATATATACATACATATGTGTGTGTGTGTATATATACATACATATATGTGTGTGTGTATATATATATACATACATACATATATGTGTGTGTGTGTATATATATATACATACATACATATATGTGTGTGTGTGTATATATACATACATATATGTGTGTGTGTATATATATATACATACATACATATATATGTGTGTGTATATATACATACACACACATTATGTGTGTGTGTATTTTTTAATGACATGTGATAAAGGTCTAAATGAACTAATCACAAACAAGATTTTTGAAGGTGAGATTAGAAAAGAACACTTAAATGTCTGAAAAATACATGAGCAATGTTTATCCTCACACATAGAATGTGCCCCATTTATATTTGGGCCAACTTTGTTAGCAAAGGGGGCCTGAATGTGGAAGAAAGCATAGGAAAATGAAAATAATGAAAACACTTTTATTGAGTTCCAAAACACTGACTTCAGAACAATTAAATTAATAAAGCAGTTTTACTATTTTTTTGAACGGAATGAAAGTCTTTAAAAATTAAATTGTTTTTAACTCATGATTTGTTAACTCAATAAGTGTGGTTTCAATTTAACTGCTTTTGAAGTTACTGTTTTTGAACATAATAACAGTTTTTAATTTTTTCCTTTTATTACCGTACTTGTTTTAAAGGCTCTCAATCAAGCTTTTCTCTCTACTTATACAGCCCCAAGGACCAATTTACAGAGTATCAGTGCCCTGCAGGGAAGCAGGTAGACACTGCCTGTGATTTAGCTGACACTGTGGTAAAATAGAAGTGAGGACAGTAAATTCCATATGTAGACAAGTATTTCAAACTTCCAGGTACTCTCTTTACTCCTCAAGTCTCACCTATACATTCCCCCGCCCCTCACTCTTGGCTGATGCCTTTGTTTCAAACTGAAATAATCAGAGGCATTGCTCATTTTCCTACCACCAAACCTACAAAAATATAATCTGCAGTCACATCCTTTTTCCCCTCCATCTAATTACAACAGAAAGAAATGAGTTTCTCTTATCAAAAGCCAACTCCTCTACTTACACTCTGGATCCCATCCTCTCTTGCTTTCACGAGACTAATTAAGTCTATTATCAACACTTCCTCTTAAAAGTTATTATTTTTGTTAACATAAAAATGAGCTATAATACTTTCTTTTTTTGTCTCCCACTTTTTTTCTTTTTTTTTTTTTAATTTTACTTTAATTTCTGGGATACGTGTGCAGAACATGCAAGTTTGTTGCATAGGTATACATATGCCATGGTGGTTTGCTGCACCTATCAACCTGTCATCTAGGTTTTAAGTCCCACATGCATTAGGTATTTGTCCTAATGCTCTCCCTCCCCTTGCCCCCCACCCACCCCAACAGGCCTCGGTGTGTGATGTTCCCCTCCCTGTGTTCACGTGTTGTCAAGTTTAACTCCTACTTATGAGCAAGAACATATGGTGTTGGTTTTCTGTTCTTGTGTTAGTTTGCTGAGGATGATAGCTTCCAACTTCATCCATGTTCTTGGAAAGGACATGAACTCCTTCTTTTGTATGGCTGCATAGTATTCCGTGGTGTATATGTGCCACATTTTCTTTATCCAGTCTATCATTGATGGGCATTTGGGTTGGTTCCATGTCTTTCCTATTATAAATAGTACTGGCAATAAACATGCGTGTGCCTGTGTCAGGATATGAACAGACACTTCTCAAAAGACATTTATGTGGCCAAAAAAGATATGAAAAAAAGTTCATCATCACTGCTCATTGGAGAAACGCAAATCAAAACCACAGTGAGAAACCATCTCACGCCAGTTAGAATGGTGATTATTAAAAACTCAGGAAACAACAGATACTGGCGAGGCTGTGGAGAAATAGGAACGCTTTTACGCTTTTGGGTGTGTAAATCAGTTCAGCCGTTGTGGAAGACAGTGTGGCGATTCCTCAAGGATCTAGAACCAGAAATACCATTTGACTGAACTGTGATATTTTCAGACCTCTTGTCTCCATTTTCATCTCACATTTTCTATTGAACCCAATGCAGTGATCCTCTTGCCCATATCACTCCGATGAAGCAGGTTTAGTCAAAATCACAAACTCCTTCCTTGTAACGAAACTTAAAACACATGTCCCAATCCTCATTTTACTCAGCCTTTGTGCGAGTGTTGACCACTCCCTACTTGAAACAGTTCCCTTTCCTGGCTTCTATAACACTATAGTCCCTTGATTGTCTTACTTGATATTTAATTTTAGTTGCTTTGATGGCACTTTTTCTTCTAAATATTGCGGTTCTTCAAGATTTCGTTCATCTCTCTTTTTTCTTTACATTCTTTCCTGAAAGGATTTTCTCAATTCCAATGGATGTAATGACCGTTGTTATGGGCTGAATTGTGACCTCAGTAACAAGGGTGGTACCAGTCTGAAGTTAGCAACTGGCTGAGCAGATGTCCTCACAGAAGTGTTTGTGTCTGTGTGTAAGGTTGTAATGGCCTGATTCGGTTCTTTCTGTCGGACATTTACATTATCTGTATTTACTTACAAAATCATTCCCCATCTAATTTATACTTTTTGTTACATGATCTACTTAGAGGTTAGCATGAGAGTTGACAGGGTCAAAAGAATACTTGTTTTACCTTTTTGCCAATTTGCTATCTCAGAAATATTTACTAGTTCATTAATGATAATCAAAGTATTTCCAATATATAAGAGTATCTAATTTGTCCATTACATAAATGTTACTTGAATACCAATCATACATCAGATAATGGGGATATAACAGTGAACACTGACAAGAACAACACTATTCCTGCTCAGATAATCTAGAGACCTGAGAGACACAGGTAAGTACAACCACATAGTGAGGAAATTAACAAAAAATTAAAAATAACAAGTTCCTGTAGTAGTACTATAATAAATCAAGTATACAGGATTTACTGGCAGTGTGGAAGTTGTTACGATTTTCCCAGTTTGTAATATGGAATTCAAAGAGAATAGATAATTATAGATATGTTTTGACCCAGGAATCCCGTTTTTTGGAAACAGATCAAGAAAGTGACTAAAAAGGAAAAGAAAATCCTCTTTTGTACAATGATATTTATATCCGCACAATCTATAATAACAATTTGGAAATAACAAAAATTCATATGTTTGAGGAATTGTTAAAATAATGATAGTATAATATCTCAGGTTCAGTTTTCATAGGGAATAGATCCAGAGGCTAGGATTCAAGTAAAATTAGTTTATTTGGGAGGGAAATGATCATCAATAGGAAAGTATGGACATGAAACAGGGAAGGCAAAAGATGCATTATCAAGCAGTCACTACTGAGGGTGACTAAAGCTGTTCCTATGGAAACTATGCTGTTCCTATGGAAAGCTATGACAATATGTCATGATGTACCTCAGAATGATGCTGTCTGTGTGATGCTGTATGAAGAGTCTAAATGCTAGGAGTCATAGGTTGAGATCTGTTCCATGAGGTTGCTACTTCTTCAGCATTTCCTACTAGCCATGGGCATAGCCAAAACGGCTTTTAGTGGTTGGGGTAGGATAAAGAATATCTCTTATTTATAGATACCGAAACTGACAGTTTTACGCAGTCTGGAGCATATTGAAAGGTCAGCTAATGTAACGGTACCATGATATATTTCCATTAAATGTAAAAAAATAGTAAACCCTGTAGATATTTGTAAACAAGTAGAAGAAAAAATTTGTCAAAGAGCTCATTTCTATTCATTCAGTGTGTATAAGCATGGAAATAGTAGGTATGTCATTAGAACATATAGAATCTTATAAAGTATTGAACAGATACTTTTTTAATATTACAAAGGTATATAATTAAGGAAAATGTTCCAGCAATGGTAACTGAAAGACTCTTCAATTAGACATCAATAAACTGATACCTTTTAAATGCTAACAGTGCTGATACTACAGAGGTAGAATCAATGGAAGTTAGTGAAATCTTGGGTTTGGTAAGGGAAGGAGTAAAAGTCATCAGGATGCACTGAATATTTGTGACTAATCAAATGGATGGATGGCAACATCTTCAACAGTGCTAGAGAATTCAGGAAGATGATCTTATGTTAAGGCAGCAGATTATTAGGTAGAGATGAAGGACTGTGATGTTGTTAGGAGATTTTCTAAATGTGACTTTAAGACCTTGAGATAGTTACCGAGGATACCAATCTCTGAAATGTAGAGAAATGAATATTGGAGAAAGTTTACAAATAAAGGTGAAAATAATGTCACACATGTAGGTTAACACCCCAAAGCATTGAAAAGGTACATAAGGAGGAGAAATGATCCCTCTTAAAGGGAATGGTTTTCTTCTTAATCATTCTAATAATTTTTCTTAACTTTCCTTTTTTCAATAGAGATTACGAAGACAATCTTTGCTAATTAATTTCCACAATGCAAGTTTTAATGAGAGGAGGTAAAACAACACTGTTAGTTGATACATTTTATTCTTATCACAACACAGACATTTGTTGCCTGGCGCCTTGGCTGGCATTAATCTCATCTTGTTTCACTGGACTGTTGCCATGGCTTGGTTTCAACAGAGTCAAGATATCTACTTGTTTTACTCCTAGATTGTCACTGATAAAAGGATGAAAGCAATTAAAATTATACAAGAAACTACTTTGTCGCTACTTTCATGGTTTGACTTAAGATGCTCTAGACATTGACGTAAGTAGGCCACAGTGTTTTATTAACCTCAATTAAGAAGAAAGCAACATTTCTTTTATTTGTGCCATTAATATGGGTAAGGAAGAAAGAAAGTGCAATAAATTTCTAATTTAAGTTTGGAACCCAGTGAAGGGAGAAAGTTTGAGTTGTGCATGTTTGCAGTTCTGAGTCATGGCCAATTTTTTTTTTAACATAAGCCATCTGCCAGTATAATACTTTTAATGATACATTTACTTGAAATTCTTTTCACATGCTCCCCTGAGTTCCTGTACTCAAACAGATCAGAAAGAATATTTGGCTTAGGCATTTGGGGCTTCTGTGATCTACTGTCTCCATTGATTTAAGTTGACAATAACCTTCATCATTCAATGTGTCTCCTCAGGGGCTAATACCCGTTTATCTAATCTTTTTATTCCTAAAGATCTTTGATATGGTTTAACAGCAGTACACAAGCTTTGTAAGATGATGTGTTTGAATTTTGCTGAAAAGTTGTGTGTTTCATAGGAACTAGTAAGTGGCCATCTGACATTTTAAATCTTATCAACATTGCTTTTTGAGGGCGGGGGGTAGTCTAAATAGAGTCAAAACTTGACTTTCACAGAAGGATTTTCAGAGCTTCACTGACTAGGCTATTTGAAGGAGTAATCTAGTGATTTCGTTTTGTTCTTACTTTTGTTTATCTGTCTTTCTGGATTTATATTATTGATTCCATTTAGAATCAGAACATCTACAGTATGTTTCACTTCTTGTTATATTTTTACTAGTTCTTTATTTACAAATCTCACTTTTTCTCCAATATTTGCAGAACTATTTTTATATCAAATTTATTTTTTTAATTTTCAATGTATTCAATACTTAACATCAGACTTACTCATTACTTATTTCCCAAACCCTTTCAAAGTTTCAGAAGACTATTTCAATACAGGTGTATGTATTTGTTGAACACATAGTTACTAAGGACTTACTTTTTACTAGGTTCAACACTAGGCACTGGAGATATGGAGATGACTGAGGCACACCTTGTCCTCATGAGAGCAGCATGATATACTGGTAAAGGGTGGAGATTTCGGAGTCAAACCTGGATTTGAGTCCCAAGTGTGATGGAGAACTTTATGTGTCAACTTGGCTAGGCTACAGAGCCTAGTTGTTTGGTCAAACGCCAACCTAGATTTTTCTGTGAAGTTATGTTTTTAGATGCAATTAACCTTTAAATCAGTCGACTTTAGACCCTAAGAGCAAAGACTGAAGTTTCTCAAAGAAGAGGAAATTCAGCCTCAATAATACAACGTGGAAGTCCTGCCTGAGTTTCCAGCCTGATTCCCTGTGGAATTCAGACTAAAACTGCAACATAAACTCTTGAATTTTCAGCCTCTGGCTTGCCATATGGAATTTTAACTTGCCAACATCCATCTATCTCTCTCTCTCTCTCTCCCCCCATCCCCTCTCTCTCTCCCCACCCCCTCTATCTCTCTCTCATATATATACATATATATGTTATTAGATATAGATATGAAGCTATATTCTATATCTAATTCCATATATATCTATATATTAGGTATATATTATATAGATATAGCTACCTATCTACATTCATATATGTGTGTGTACACATAGAGACTATGTATGTGTATATGTGTGTGTATATGCATAGAGATATCTATAAAAACATCTATACCTATGTCTATGTTATAGACTATTGATTATATTTCTCTAAAGAACCCTAACATACCAGCTCTTTTATGTACCAGTTAGGCTAGTTAATTTGCCTCTCTGAGCCTCAATTTCTTCTTGGTAAATAGATCTTACTAAGGATTAAATGAGTCAATGTATGTGAAAGAAGAAACACTATACCTGACACACATATTAAGTACTCAACAAATAGTAACTCTAGCTTCATAAGTTGTTTTTAGTAACTAAAGGGTTAGATGTGATATAGGCAGTACTAGAGATATAAATTTCTAGAAGGGAACAGAAGAGAGGAATTATCTAAGTCTTGGGACAGGGTGATCAGGAAAGGCTTTCTGAAGAAATGGATACTAAAACCGAGACTTAAAGGTTGAGTAGAAAGAGTCATTCATGTAACTGAATTTGTTCACAAAAGGTATTGTGCACTTTTTCTATGCTGGAACAGCTGATGTGCATTGGGACAATGAAAGTAAATAAGATATAGACAATTTATTAGATCTAGAATGACGAAAAAGAGGAAGCTCAGAGAAAATGGATATTCAGGTACCCAAGTAGAACCATGGCTTGTAGAAACTAATTCAGGTGTTGAAGCTGACTCTGGAGAGGACATATGGCTTTTCAGCTGCCATGTTTTAGTAGCATCCCTGTCCTAGTTGTGCCTGAGTCATAGGAGCAGACTCTAAAGGAATGATTTAATTCTAATTCCAGAAAAAAGTAGGGGTAATGGAGAGTTGAATTCAGTTTCTGCCCACACTCCTGCCCCACTATTAAGGCAATTCTAACAGAATCAGAGTAGTTGAGAGAAATAAAAACTGGATCGAGAGGTTTTCACCCAGATATAATAGGTCTTCTAGAATAAAGTAAAGGAAAGAATAATGGTTAAAATATTTAAAGATATAGCTTAAAAAAAACCCACAACTGAAGAAAGATTTGAGTCTATTACTCAACCACAACAGTATTGTGCAGAACATATTCATGTGTATACATATAATTATATGTGACACACACACATATTATTGCATTGAACAGGATCTACTTATGGTATGAAATAACAAAACAACTTGACTTTTTTTTTTGCCTCTTACTGATTTTTTAAATTTAGCGGGTGTGTCATTTCTCTTCAACTAGAAAAGAACTCTAGATAGTCCCACTACTTTTCTGATTATCCTTAGGTAAATAAAAGCTGATTATCATGTTTGTCATGAAGCACTATATAAATTCAGAAATTATAATGTTAATTTTCATAGAATAATTGGCATATCGATGTTCATATTTAGAACTTTCCCATCTCCTTTTTCTAGGACTTTGTAGTGGGAAGCCTACAGTCATGGATAGAGGGTGGGTATAGGAGGCTTCATTTCGCGTTCTTTTTCATATTCTTCCTCAAGGTTGGAATACACTGAGGAGAGCATTAAGAGGAGAAAACATGTTCTTACTTGACGGGCTGCATAGCTCATTGGCCTGGAAATATTTTAGAGCTCTTTTATCCATGGTGCACTTTTCTGAGTTCATCAGACCTTGCTCTACCTCACCCCCATCATTAAGAATGTATCATCTGACATTCTCTTGGTACAACTAAATGAATTTCTATTTCTGTTGGCCACTTACTACTAAACCTCCTAGGAATCCGAAGGTCTATATCCAGCTTTTTTCTGCTGAGGTTAATGTCACTTATAGTAAAATATAATTTATTTTATCATATACTGTATTTTCAAATATTTTTAGTTTTGAAAATTTTTTACCAAGGAAAAATATGTGGGCAAGTGAATGCTCTGGATTATTGTTTAATGATATATTTCCATATGTTAATATTGATTGTATATAAATGGCTTTTGAGTTAAATAAGTTTGAGAAATGTTGGGCAAAATAGAGTAGGCTTATTTTCTGTACAGCTTCCCAGAGCTTTTAACGCACTTTGCTGAGCATTAGCTGTGTGACTTTAGGTAAATCACTTAATCTCTCTGTGCTGTTTCATCATTTGAAATAGGGACGAGATAATACTTACCTGATAGCATTGCTGCACAGATTAGATTACATGAAGCATATGAGGTACTCAACTTAATGCCTGGCCGATAGTAAGCCCTTAAAATTGGTAGTTATTGATATTAGTTATGATGATCATGCCTCCTGCTGCTGCAGCTAAAGTATTCCAGAAGCTGGGTCATAGAAGCCTTCCCCCAGAGAATGTCCCTGGACTCATGTTCTGCAGAACATACTTTGGGAAATACTGTACTCTCTCTCTCTTTCCTTTTTTGCAACTCTGCTGTCTGTGCTTTGCATCTTCAAAAATTGAAATAGCACATAGAAAACTTCTTTAACTTGGAAACGGAGCGTTTTCAGTTATTTCCATTTGGCTTTTATTTGATGAAATATATGATTATTGAAAATTACCTTTACCTGTCAAGGATGTCATATTGAGCCCCTCCATAATCTTCACACAGCAACTGGCTTTGCCCATTATGAATTCTGTAGTAGTCTATGAAAAAATGTACTTGCTGATGGCCACTTTGGAGCTTCTAAGGCAGTTCCACAACATTGCAATTGGTTTTCAAAGCATAGCAGCTTGTGTATATTTCACTCACCCTGGAAATTACAAGAGAATTTCCGTAAACTGTCTCTTCAGATCTGGGAATGTCTAAGGATTAGCAATCCTTCTCAGGCAAAGGATAAACAAGTTTTGTATCCCTCAACTGTCACCCCCTTTTCCTAGATTCTTTTCTCCAGCTAAAGTTATAATTGGTATAAGAGGAGAATTGCTTTCCCAGTGTTTGATTTTGAAGCATACTTGGAGAAAATCACTGAAAAATTAAGAAAGAAATTCATGAGTTTTGAAAGAAATGAGCAACATTAGAAGCTGCTGTGCAACTGAAAGCATCCTGCACCTAACTCTTCTCTTGGTGCCCTATGGCTCTACAGATGATGGTGTCTGTGGGTATGTGGAGGAGGAGAAAGAAAGAAAAGAAAAAAAAAAATACGAGGCTGCGTTCTTAGTATTTGTTTACTAATTAAAAACTGTGGCTTCTAGGAAGCCAAAATGTGATGTAACAGACATGCAAGAATCAGGAGATCTGGGTTTGATGCCTGACTCAATTCTGTCATTGAACATCTTGTGACTTCCTCTGTGTCTATAAAGGAAGATTATTATGACTTGAATTTCATATATTTTGGCCACTGAATCAACAAGGTGAATTGCTTTTGAGAGGTAAGCAATATTTTAAAGTTAGCTTTCTTCTATAAAATGTACACACTAAAATTTTTGCAGGGGAGAAAAAAAGGCAAATTAAACCAAAAAATAAAAATATATATTTGGTGTCCTTTAAGTCATAAGTTTGATAGTGACAAACTAGCCATAATTTACCCTGAAAATTTTCTAATTATTGGAGGAAATTGGCCCTTTGTACATGACGTATATGCAGGTGCTTTTCTCTTCTGCCTACCAGTTTCCGTATCTAGAATATGTTAAAGAGATATACTAAGAAGTTTTCCAGCTCTAATATTCTTTAAATCTTGACTTTTTCAATCCATTGTGTGAATACTACGTCCAGGTTTTTTTTTTCTGACCAATGAAAAACTGTATAAACACAAAAATTAAGTGATTATCTCTAACATGCCTCCAATTTAACTACCTCTGTATTCCTTCCCTCAATTAATAGCATTTCCTTCCCCCACATAAGCTAGCCGCATGTAGTCATTCACTCTTCCTTCTCTCTCTTACCCTAAATTCCAGTAGCTGTCAAGTTCAGTAAAATCAACCACAGTAATGTTTGTCTGCACTCTCATGACCCTGATATTTTCTATATTTAATTTAATCACTTTTTGAAAATATCTGTTTGATCATGCCTTTACTTTGCTTAAAACTCATTACTAAATCCTCCTAGTTTCAGGGATAAATCTTAAACCCAGTAACACCTCCTACAAGGCCCCTAGAAATCTGCCTCTCCATGCCTGTCTCCATAGCTTGTGTCAGGTCCCTACCCTAAAGTTATATAGTAGGCTGAATAGTTTCCTGCAGAGCCATTCATGCCCCCATCTCTGAAATCTGTGAATATGTTCCCTAATATGGCAAAAATGATTTTGCAGATGTGATTAAATTAGGAAGTTTTAGATGGAGATTTTCCTGGATTTTCTGGGTTGTTCTGTTGTAATCCCAAGGGTTCTTATAAGAGGAAGGGAGGAGGGTCAGCTAGAGACAGAGTAGTGATGACAGAAGCTGAAATTGGAGTGATGCAGGGCACGTATCCAAGGAATGCCAACAACCTTTAGAAGTTGGGAAAGGCAAGAAATAAATTCTTCCCTAGAGCTTCCAGAAAAAAAATGCAACCTTTCTACCTTTCTGGGACTTTGAATTTTATCTCTTTGAGACTCATTTTGGATTTCTGGTCTGCAGAGCTATAAGACAGGAAACTCCCATTCTTCAAACAAAAGCTGTTATCCTTGTGGTAATTTGTCAGGGAAGCAGTAAGAAATAATACAAGATACCTGACGTGGGTCACGTTGTATAGCATTTTCCGTTAATTTTACCAATAGCATTGAGACTAATTACATTAATAGTTTATCTTTGAAACTAAAGTTCCAAAACTCTTAAATGTGCATTGGACTATGCCTAAGAAGAAACATTTTTATGTTAGTATACTATGGCAGAAACCAGATTGGATTGGAAAAAGAGAAAACAAAACTGAGTATTATTAAACTGTTGTCACAGAAATCTTCTGTAAGCATAAACAGATCTCTTCTCTTAAAATTATTTCAGACTCTTCTGAATCTAATATATTTATAGTCTATACCTGCATAGTACTTAGATAAGTTATTTTAAAAGTCCTAGGCATGAGAATTAATCACTATATTTATCCTTGACTTTGAGATTTTTAGTTTCTCGATCTCTCTCTATATATACATCTCTCTTTCCCTGTCTCTCTTTCCTTTAAAGCATATAAATGAAATTGAAATACAGATCTAGGAATTGAATAGAGGAAAGGCATTTGGAATAAGGAAAGACAGAAAGAAATGTACTTCTCCTACTTTATTTCTCTAGTTTGCACGGGCAAAATAAATTTGCCAAGTCACCAGTTCTGAAAAGTAGATGGGCTATCACATTAATCTCAGAAGGAATATATCCCACAGACCTAGTTACTCAAACTTTCTATACAAGAATAAATTAGCAATGTGATCTCTAATGAAGCCTGTAGAATAAATAATTCCAGTAGCATAGTTTTGTTCTTAAATCCTAGAGCTAGTCATGGAAATAAAAGTGTTTATCTGAAGTTACCTTGAACCACATAAATACAGAATTATCTATTTTTTAAAAAAAAATCAATCCATACCTATGGCAAGTTAGATAACATTAAAGGAGCCTTCATCATCTTTTATCATCTTGATTTTATCCTGAAGTACTAAATCATCTGACATTCATTCCTGGATTTTAAAGGGCTTGAAATATTGTGACAAGCAGAATCTACTGCAATTTATATTTTAATTTTGGATATGTGCTATTATATTTGAAAAGAATCAATAAAAGAGTACTTTTTAAAAACTGAAACTGTAGCTACAGGGTACATACATAAGATATATGCATTTTAGTAGGACCTCTCTCTAAAATTCTAATCAATCAGCATGTAAATCGTGACCTCCTGGAAAGCACATTTTAGACATCTTTGCACCTTCAGCAAAGTGTGGAAATTCAGTAAACGTATACTGTGTTACACTGAATATTTTCCACAGGTACAGCATTATGCTATCTGCTCTCTAAACTACCTTGTTGCAACACCCAATGATACCTATTTTTAAGAAGCACACAACATACTTGTGGATGAAATAGATTTTAGGCTTTACTTTATCAAATGCTTAATATGTCCTAGTCATACTCTCGTGATGATAAGCATGTGTGAAATATGGGGTGGATAGTAGGACAAGAATAGACCAGAATGTATCCATAGATGGGTGAATTAACAAAAAATAGACACAAATTTGTGTCATATAAAATTACTTTATATCACAATATTTATATGGCACATTGATAGTTGGCCTTATAAGCATTAAGCATCTTTTATTTAACTATTATAGTCAACTTAATTTTAATGTCAAGTATATTTTGATGTTTGGAATATGCCATTTTAATACTTGAAAAAAGGTCATAAATGATGTATAGAATTTTGTATTTGGAATATCTGAAATACTAAATATTCCAAATATTCAAATAGTCAATTTCATGTAGACACAGTCATAAACTTTTCAAAATACATTCCATTTATTTTTTATTCAAGAAATATTTATTGATATCCTTTCCATAAATTTTGTTTTAGTATATTAACTGTCAACAACAGCTATTTTATTTTATTTTATTTCATTTTAAGTTCCAAGATACACATGCAGAGCATGCAGGTTTGTTACATAGGAATACATGTGCCATGGTGGTTTGTTGCACCTATCAACCTGTCATTTAGATTTTAAGCCCTGCATGCATTAGGTATTTGTCTTAATGCTCACCCTCCCCTTGCCCCCAACCCCTGACAGTCCCCAGTGTGTGCTGTTCCCTTCCCTGTGTCCATGTGTTTGCGTTGTTCAACTCCCAAGTATGAATGATAACATGTGGTATTTGGTTTTCTGTTCCTATGTTAGTTTGCTGAGAATGACGGTTTCCAGCTTCATCCATGTCTCTGCAAAGGACGTGAACTCATCCTTTTTTTATGGCTGCATAATATTCCATGGTGTATATGTCCCATATTTTCTTTATCCAGCTTATTATTGATGGGCATTTGGGTTGGTTCCATGTCTTTGCTATTGTAAATAGTGCTGCAATAAACATACGTATGCATGTGTCTTTACAGTAGAATGATTTATATTTCTTTGGGTATTTACTCAGTAATGGGATTGCTGGGTCAAATGGTATTTCTAGTTCTAGATCCTTGAGGAATCGCCACACTGTCTTCCACAATGGTTGAACTAATTTACATTCCCACTAACAGTGTAAAAACATTCCTATTTCTCCACAGCCTCACCAGCATCTATTTCTTGACTTTTTTTTTTTTTTTTTTTTTTTGAGACAGAGTCTCGCTCTGTCGCCCAGGCTGGAGTGCAGTGGCCGGATCTCAGCTCACTGCAAGCTCCACCTCCCGGGTTCACGCCATTCTCCTGCCTCAGCCTCCTGAGTAGCTGGGACTACAGGCGCCCGCCACCTCGCCCGGCTAATTTTTTGTATTTTTTTAGTAGAGACGGGGTTTCATCATGTTAGCCAGGATGGTCTCGATCTCCTGACCTCGTGATCCGCCCGTCTCGGCCTCCCAAAGTGCTGGGATTACAGGCTTGAGCCACCACGCCCGGCCTATTTCTTGACTTTTTAATAACCATCATTCTGACTGGCATGAGATGGTATCTCATTGTGGTTTTGATTTGCATTTCTCCAATGACCAGTGATGATGAGCATTTTTTTCATGTGTTTGTTTGGCCGTATAAATGTCTTCTTTTGAGAAGTGTCTGTTCATATCCTTTGCTCACTTTTCGATGTTTTTTTTTTGTTTGTTTTTGTAAAATTGTTTAAGTTCCTTGTAGATTCTGGACATAAGACCTTTGTCAGATGGGTAACTGCAAAAATTTTCTCCCATTCTGTAGGTTGCCTGTTCACTCTGATGCTAGTTTCTTTTGCTATGCAGAAACTCTTTAGTTTAATTAGATCCCATTTGTCAATTTTGGCTTTTGTTGCGATTGCTTTTGGTTTTTTCATTATGAGGTCTTTGCCCATACTTATGTCCTGAATTGTATTGTGTAGGTTTTCTTCCAAGGTTTTTATGGTTTGGGGTTTTATATTTAAGTCTTTAATCCATCTTCAGTTAACTTTTGTATAAGGTATAAGGAAGGGGTCCAGTTTCAGTTTTCTGCATATGGCTAGCCAGTTTTCCTCGCACTATTTATTAAAGAAGTCTTTCCCCATTGCTTGTTTTTGTCAGGTTTGTCAAAGATAAGATGGTTGTAGATGTGTGTCATTATTTCTGAGGTCTCTGTTCTGTTTCATTGGTCTATATGTCTGTTTTGGTAACAGTACCATGCTGTTTTGGTTACTGTAGCCTTGTAGTATAGTTTGAAGTCAGTGTGATGCCTCCAGCTTTGTTCTTCATGTTTAGTATTGTTTTGACTATACAGGCCGTTTTGAAAGAAAAAATGTTATGAAATTTAAAGTAGTTTTTTCTAATTCTGTGAAGAATGTCAATGGTAGTTTGATGGGAATAGCATTGAATCCATAAATTACTTTGAGCAGTATGGCCATTTTCACAATATTGATTCTTCTTATCTATGAGGATGGAATGTTTTTCCATTTGTTCACATCTTCTCTTATTTCCTTGAGCAATGGTCTGTAGTTCTTCTTGAAGAGGTCCTTCATATCTGTCGTAAGCCATATTCCTTGGTCTTTTATTCTCTTTGTAGCAACTGTGAATGGGAGTTCATTTATGATTTGGCTCTCTGCTTATCTATTATTAGTGTATAAGAATACCTGTGATGTTTGCACATTTATTTTGTATCCTGAGACTTTGCTGAAGTTGCTTATCAGCTTAAGGAGTTTTGGGGCTGAGACAATAGGGTTTTCTAACTATAGAATCATGTCACCTGCAAACAGAGACATTTTGACTTCCTCTCTTCCTATTTGAATATCCTTTATTTCTTTCTCTTGCCTGATTTCCCTGGCCAGAACTTCCAATACTATGTTGAATAGGAGTGGTGAGAGAGGGCATCCTTGTCTTGTGCCAGTTTTCAAAAGGTATACCTTCAGCTTTTGCCCATTCAGTATGATATTGGCTATGGGTTTGTCATAAATACTATTTTGAGATATGTTCCATCAATATCTGGTTAAGAGTTTTTAATATGAATGGATCTTGAATTTTATTGAATGCCTTTTCTGCATCTGCTGAGATAATCATGTGGTTTTTGTCATCGGTTCTATGTATGTGATGGATTACATTTATTGATTTGCATATGTTGAACCAGCCTTGCATCCCAGGGATGAAGCCAACTTGATTGTGGTGGATAAGCTTTTGGATGTGCTGCTGGATTCGGTTTGCCAGTATTTCATTGACGATTTTCACATCAATGTTCATTGGGGATAGTGGCCTGAGTTTTATTTTTTGTTGTTTCTCTGACAGGTTTTGGTATCAGGATGATGCTGGGCTCATAAAATGAGTTAGGGAGGAGTCCTTCCTTTCAGTTGTTTGGAATAGTTTTAGAAGGAATGGTACCACCTCCTCTTTGTAACCCTGGTAGAATTCGGCTGTGACACCATCTGCTCCTGGGCTTTTTTTGGTTTGTAGGCTATTAATTACTGCCTCAATTTCAGAACTTGTTATTGGTCTATTTCAAGAATTCAACTTCTTGCTGGTTTAGTCTTGGAAGTGTGTATGCATCTAGGAATTTACTTCTTTTAGATTTTCTAGTTTACTTGTATAGAGATGTTTATAGTATTCTCTGATGATAGTTTGTATTTCAGTGGGGTCAGTGGTGATATCTGCTTTGTAACCTTGTTTGTGTCTATTTGATTCTTCCCTCTTTTCTTTATTAGTTTAGCTAGTGGTCTATCTAATTTGTTAATTTTTTCAACAAAAAAAACCCCAGATCCTTGATTTATGATGTTTGGAGGGTTTTTTGTGTGTCTGTCTCCTTCAGTTCTGCTCTGATCTTAGTTATTTCTTGTCTTCTGCTAGCTTTTGGTTAGAATATGCTCCTTTAGCTCAGCAGAATTTGTTGTTACCCACTTTCTGAAGCCTACTTCTGTCAATTCAGCCATCTCATTCTCCGTCCAGTTTTGCACCCTTGCTGGAGACGTGTTGCGATCATTTGAAGGAGAAGAAACATTCCGGCTTTTGGAATCTTCAGCATTTTTGTGCTGGTTTTTCCTTATCTTCACGGATTTATCTACCTTTCACCTTTGAGGCTGATGACCTTTGGATGAGGTTTTTGTGTATGGGGATGTGTTTTCTGTTGTTGTTGTTGTTTTCTGTTAGTTTTTCTTCTAACAGGCTCCTCTTGTGCAGGTCTGCTGCAGTTTGCTGGAGGTCTACTCCAGACCCTGTTTTTCTGGGTATCACCAGTGGAGGCTGCAGAACATCAAAGATTGCTGCCTGATCCTTCCTCTGGAAGCTTCATCCCAGAGAGGCACTGGCCTGAGCTCTCCTGTATGATGTGTCTGTCGACCCCTGTTGGGAGGTCTCTCCCAGTCAGGAGGCACGAGAGTCAGGGACCTGCTTGAGGACGTACTCTGTCCCTTAGCAGAGCTGGTACACTGTACTGGGAGAATCCCCCTTGTAAGGATCAGGCACTCTCTTCAGAGCCGACAGACAGGAAAGATTAAGTCTGTTCAACATGTGACCCTGCAGCTGCCCCTAACCCTAGGTGCTGTGTCCCAGGGAGATGAGACTTTTGTCTGTAAACCCCTGACTGGAACTTCTGGATTTCCTGCAGAGATGCCCTGCATAGTGAACAGGAATCTGGAGAAGCAGTCTGGCCACAGCTACTTTCCGGCACTGTGGTGAATTCTGCCCAGTCCAAACCTCCCAGTCTTAACTTAGCACTGTCAGAGGAAAACCACCTACTAAAGCCACAGTAATGGTGGTCGCCCCTCCCCCCACCAAACTCCATTGTCCCAGGCTGACTCCAGACTGCTGTGCTGGTGTGTCCAGAATTGGTGGGTTCTTGGTCTCGTTGACTTCAAGAATGAAGCTGCGGACCCTCACAGTGAGCGTTACAGTTCTTAAAGATGGTGTGTCCCGAGTTTGTTCCTTCAGATGTTCAGATGTGTCCGCAGTTTCTTCCTTCTGGTGGGTTCGTTGTCTTGCTGACTTCAGAAGTGAAGCTGCAGACCCTCGTGGTGAGTATTACAGCTCAAAAAAGCAGCGTGGACCCAAAGAGTGAGCAGCAGCAAGATTTATTGTAAAGAGCGAAAGAACAAACTGGGTGGAAGAACAAAGAACAGTGTGGAAGCGGACCCGAGTGGGTTGCCGCTGGCAGGCTCCAGGAACCTGCTTTTATTCCCTTATCTGGCCCCACCCACATCCTGCTGATTGGTCCATTTTACAGATAGTTGATTGGTCCATTTTACAGAGAGCTGATTGGACCCTCTTGACAGGGTGCTGATTGGTGCATTTACAATCCCTGAGCTAGACATAGAGTGCTAGACAGAAAAGTTCTCCAAGTCCCCACTAGGTTAGCTAGATACAGAGTACAAATTCGTGTATTTACAAACCCTGAGCTAGACAGAGTGCTGATTGGTGTATTTACAAACCCTGAGCTAGACCCAGAGTGCCAATTGGTGCATTTACAATCCTTTAGCTAGACACAGAGTGCTAGACAGAAAAGTTCTCCAAGTCTCCACTAGGTTAGCTAGATACAGAGTGCTGACTGGTGTATTTACAAACCCTGAGCTAGACACAGAGTGCTGATTGGTGTATTTACAATCCCTTAGCTAGACATCAAAGTTCTCCAAGTCCCCACCAGACTCAGGAGCTCAGCTGGCTTCACCCAGTGTATCCTGCACTGGGGCTGCAGGCCAAGCTGCCCGCCAGTCCCGTGCCAAGCACCAGCACTCCTCAGCCCTTGGGGGGTTGATGGGACTGGGTTCCACAGAGCAGGGGGAGCACTCATTGGGGAGGCTTGGGCATGGCAGGAGCCCACGGCAGAGAGGGGGATCGGACATGGCGGGCTGCAGGTCCAGAGCCCTGTGCCACGAGGAGGCAGCTGAGGCCCAGTGAAAATTCAAGAGCAGTGCATGCCGGCCGGCAGTGCTGGGGGACCCGGGCAACCTCTGCAGCTGCTGGCCTGGGTACTAAGCCCCTCACTGCCCTGGGCCAGCAGCCCAGCCAGCTGCTCCAAGTACGGGGTCCTCTGAGCCCTGAGCCCCTCCCGCGACTGCCAGAACAGGCGCTGACCTGTGAGGACCGCGCCTGGCCCCAGTTCCCGCTGGGGTCTCTCCCTCCACACCTCCCCATCAAGCAGAGGGAGCCAGCTCGGGCCTCCGTCAGCCCAGAGAGGGGCTCCCACAGTGCAGTGGCGGGCTGAAGGGCTCCTCAAGTGCCACCAGAGTGGATGCCGAGGCTGAGTAGGCGCCGAGAGTGAGGGCTGCTAGCACATTGTCACCTCTCACTGGCAGTGAGAATTTCAAACTAGTGGTTCTTAGCTTGCTGGGCTCTGCGGGAGTGGGATCTGCTGAGCAAGACTCTTGGCTCCCTGGCTTCAGCCCCCTTTCCATGAGAGTGCACAGTTCTCCTGTCTCAGTGGAGTCTAGGAGCCACTGGAGTATGAAGAAACTCCTGCAGCTCAGTGCCTGACCAAACAGCTGCCCAGTTTTGTGCTTGAAACCCAGGGCCTTGGTGATGTAGGCTCATGAGGGAATCTCCTGATCCACAGATTGCAAAAATCCATGGGAAATGCATAGTACCGCCAGCGGGTAGCACAATCCCTCACCACTTGACTTGGCTTGGGGAGGTAGGTCCCCTGGCTCTGTGTACTTCCTGGGTGAAGTCACACCCCACCCTGCTTCTGCTTGTTCTCCATGGATTGCACCCACTGCCTAACCAGTCCTAATGAGATGAACTGGGTACCTCAGGTGGAAATGCAAAAATCATCCACCTTCTTCATTGGTCTTGCTAGGAGCTGCAGACCGGAGGTGTTTCTATTCAGCCATCTTGGCCCCTTCTATCAGCAACAGCTATTTAATAGGTACATTATTAAATCTACTATGACTCTAATGTAGAAAATGTTAAAACATCAGTGTATACAATGCCAGTCAACTGATTTGATTTACTGGTAGGAGAATAGAATGTGATGGCAGAAAGTAACCTTAGAAATTATCTAGTCTAAACTTCTTCCATATTCCAGTTTTACAGATGAGGAACTTGAGGGCCAGAGAGAAGTAACTTAGCCAAGATTATACAAGAAAGCAGGTATCAGAGTCAGAGCTAGGTCCTTGCTTTCCTGACTTCCTGATCATTGTGTTTTTAACTGTGTTGAGCTGCCTGCATATATATATATATATATATATATATATATATATATATATATATATATTTCTCCATTGCCTGAATTAACCCTTTTTTATTTTGATATTGTATGTACACAACCCAAGAAAAGGAGCTAAAATGAAAGTGTGCTACTTTGAAACTCAACATTTGAACTATGTTTGGATACCATAGTGGATGGGTGGAAGGGAGTGCTGGGAAGAAATTACCATGAATATCTCACTTCTGCATGATTCAAGTCCTCTGAGCATTTGCAGTCAAGTTAAGAATGTTTGTATAAGGAGAAATTCTAGGATAGAAGGCATAGAAATATCTCCCTCTCTGGAGGCAGTTGAGCATAATAAAGATGAAGACCTCATCTTCTTCTCCACATAAATATTTGCTTACCCAGAGAAAAGATAACGTTTCTCTCTTTCTAGAACCATATAATACCAGACTTGCCTAAGTTTGAGGTTTCTCTCCTGTGATGCAACCTATTGCATGTGCAGGTCACATTTGACTCTCAGTGTCACCCCATGAAGATTAGGGATTAAAAATTTAGTGCTAAGATATTGCTATGACTGCTACTTCTGTTGTAAGTAAGAAATGGTGTTTGTCTCTGATCCAGTGGTCTAGTATCAAATATATAGGTAGCTTACTAGTTTTGCAGGTAAAATCTTAGATCCCTTAGTTTCTAACTTAACAGGCAGATGGAGCTGAATTATTGCCATAATATTCAAATTAGCTTCTACTAGTAATGAAATACACTATAAATACCCGGGAGAATTCAAGTGTCTCTAAGTTGCAGAACTGTTAGTTTTTTCCCCATCAGTCACTTACAGAGATATTTTCAATTACATTGCATAGTTGTCTGTATCTAATTGTACAGTTCAGATGGTCAAAGTGTTCTTTGGGGATAAATGAAACAAAGTGGTATTCTTTGAATTTATGCCTCTGACATTAAATAACTGCAATCATTTATACCAGTGGCAAAATTGCTTTCTATAAAAATCTTAGAGATCACTAGCCAAACCTACTTTGAAATTTGTAGTTGGTGAAGGTCTAAATTTTCCAACTTTTATAAGGACCAAATGGTTGGAATGAAAGTAATTTAGAGTAAGGCTGATGGACAAACACATTAAAAATGTTTAAAGTCTTTGGGAGGCCGAGACGGGCAGATCACGAGGTCAGGAGATCGAGACCATCCTGGCTAACATGGTGAAACCCCGTCTCTACTAAAAATACAAAACAAAAAAAAAAAAAAACTAGCTGGGCGAGGTGTCGGGCGCCTGTAGTCCCGGCTACTTGGGAGGCTGAGGCAGGAGAATGGCGTAAACCCGGGAGGCGGAGCTTGCAGTGAGCTGAGATCCAGCCACTGTACTCCAGCCTGGGCGACAGAGTGAGACTCTGTCTCAAAAAAAAAAAAAAAAAAAAAAAAAAATGTTCGAAGTACTTCTAGAGACACTGTTGTAGTTTGAGTTAGTACTTACACACAATTGCATCATCATGACACTGCCAAAGTCCTTGTAAGAGACAATCTATACATGTGCAGATGTACCAGAGTGTAGAATCTCCAGCAAGGAAGGTGATCTTCCTGCCTTTTTTTTTTTTTTTTTTTTTTGCTGGCCAAATTACATCTGGAGTTTTTAGCTCAGTTCTAGCATGACATCTTAAAAGCGACACTGATACAGGAAATGTGCCTACAGCATGAGTAGCAAACAATCAGCCAGGATGAACCACTATTAACTCTCAAAACCACCCTGTGGTGTAAGTGGCATTATTACCATATGAGAATGAGAATATCAGGGCTCAGAGTGCTTACCAAGAACACAAAAGTTAGTGAATGGAAAAGTTGTACTGAAGCCCGGATATTCTGGGTCTAAGTCATCTTAGGTTGCTTTCATTATTTTTGGTCTGAACACTATCGTAAATATATAAAGAAAAAATTAATCTTTGTAGGCATTATGATATAATGGAAATAATTATTATTTGCAGTCTGAATGCTTGTTTTTGAGTATTGGTTATTCTGCACATACATATATATTTTTAATCTGTGGAAGTTATTTGAAAAACGTGGCATTTAAAGAGTTTGCTACACCAGTAGTAAGTGATAGCAATGAAAATAGAATCCAGATCCTGACTCTTAGTCCATGCTTCTTGCTATTATACCATGCTGATTATGTTTAAATTATTTTAGTCATGGTATATTCTGTTTTACATCTTCAAACTCCATGTGCTTATATTTTCACGAATACACAAGGTAGAAGAAAAATTCCAACCCAAGAATGAAGTTCTCCTAATAGGGTTGATAAAACCCCTAAAATTTTATTCAAAAAAGGCCTGAAGTTTATTACTTGCAGATACAAGTGAGTTTTTCTTTTTTATTTTATTTTTTCCTCTTTTGAGACAGAGTCTTGCTCTGTTGCCGAGGCTCGAGTGCAATGGCATGATCTTGACTCGCTGCAACCTCTGCCTCCCAGGTTCAAGTGATTCTCCTGCCTCAGCTTCCCGAGTAGCTGGGATTTTAGGCGCCTGCCACCACACCCGGCTAATTTTTGTATTTTGAGTGGAGACGGGGTTTCACCATTCTGGCCAGGCTGGTCTCGAACTCCCAATCTCAGGTGATCCACTCGCCTCGGCCTCCCAAAGTGCTGGGATTACAGGCGTGAGCCACCGTGCCCAGCTGTGATTTTTGATTTTTAAGAATGATCTATGCATGTGGGAACTTATCATTTGGCTTGGGGAGTACTGGTTAAATTACATTACATATCCATAATTGGCTAATTTTTCAAACTCATTCATGATTGCTTTTTATACCTTTTTGTAGATAATTTAATTTACAGATAATTTCTTTCCTGAGATATTTTCCAATAGCTTAATTTAAATATAATTGGTTTTCATTAAGGACAAATGCACTTTGATCTCGGGAGAAAAGGATATTGTTTTCATATAATTTGTTCCATTTGAATTTGAAATGCATCCATTGCTAGAATAATAAATATTCAGATATGAGTTGAAAAACATTCCTTATTTAAAACTCCACATATAACAAAATGTAGTCACGCATAGCATGTTTAGTTCCTTTCCATGGAGATTTGTATTGCAAATAATAATAATAGATTTTATATACATAAGATACAGTTTTGGGTAGGTACGAATAGGTGGTTTAGGAACAAAGGGAATTTAGATTAAATTGGAAATAAGACCCATTTGTTGTCCTCAGAGATAAGACAGTCAGGGAGACAGGCTTGTAAACAATGTAAATGTAAATTTTAAAGTATAAAGAGCCTTGAATAGCAAGCCAAAGAGCAATTTTAAAATATAAGGAGCCTTGAATGGCAAGCCAAAGAGCAATCCAAGATTTGCAAACAGCAGAATAATGTGAACACAGTTTATTTTTGAAAAAAAATTATCTGATGGCTGATTATGAGGTAGAGATCAGAAAACTGCATTAGCATGACACGCCAAAGTCCAAATAAGAGGTAATCTATACATGTGCAGATGTACCAGAGTGTAGAATCTCCAACAAGGAAGGTGATCTTCCTGCATTTTTTTTTTTTTTTTTTGCTGGCCAAATTATATCTGGAGTTTTTAGCTCAGTTCTGGTGTGACATCTTACAAACGACACTGATACAGGAAGTGTGTCAACTCATATGCTTTTGGGAGCCAAGCAAGTAATAGAGGAGAGGAACATTTCAGGTAGAAAGGCACATGTGCACACTCGGGTTGGAGATTGATGGACTGGGGTCACAGAGATGCAGGCTCAATTGTCTACCTTTTTATAGAAAGATGACAAATTCAATTTTTATGTGTAATCTACTGATTTTCAAATGCTGGGGTTTTTATTTTTTTATTTTTTATTTTTTTTTTAACACGGTACAGGTAAAACAAATTTTTCTGTAGACCCCACTTTGCAACATCTGCTTTAAAGATTCTGGAACCTGTCATGAAGACTGTTTAGAAGAATTAAAACTTTTACAGTAATGAAAAGAAACCTGATTTGGGACAATGCTATAAGGGTGGCAGAATTTGAGATCTACCTTCAAACAGCCAAGGGCTATCATGGGTGAAGGAGTGAGCAGTTCCGTCTGGCTTTTTAAGGCACACAGGTGGCTATTTCAGGAAGACTGATTTCAATTACAAAGAGAAAGTGCTTTGGAATGTCCAGAGTTCTGTAAAATTGAAAACAGTCTGCTTTGGAAAGCAGTAAGCTCACTGTTACCGGAGGTGCTTAAGCAGAGAAAAGACCATTTGATGAGTACACCATTGAGAGAGTTTATTCTATAAGAATTTATTTCTGTTTCTATGGTAACTTTTAACTCGGAATGTTTATGATTTGTTGGTAAATTTCTAGCTCAACATGAAGAAGCAGCTCAAAAAGACCATCAAAAATATTAGAGGAAATATGGACTCCATTAATCAAGATCAGTAACCAAAATAATGTGAGCAAGGCAGCGTGGTGTTATTCAGCATAACCCTAACGTAGGAAACAGGAGACCTGGGTATGAACCACGGTTCTGCTACTTGCTTGTTGTGTAACCTTGGGTAAGTCACTGAAATTTTCTATATCTTAAGTTTTTTATTAGTGGAATAGACAATTTAGACTAAGCAGTTCTCATATTTTAGTGTGCCTAAGAATCACCTGAGGTGTTTGTTGAAAATGCAGATTCATTGACCCCAATCCCAGAGATTTTCATTTAGTGAAGTTAAGCAAACTATCAAAGCTCTATGGATTTATGAACTTCATTGCATTTGGATGACTGAGTTTTATTTAGTTACTTTGATTCTTCAAACAATAATTAGATGTTTTAACTTCCAACAATATCACTCTTTGTCTCTATACACTGTCTTAAATGATCTGTTTCTAACTTCTCATCTTTGCTCTTTTGTTCTTTTACTTCATCTTGGAAATGATGGAATGAGAAGACTTTTGGAGTAAAAGGAAAAGGAAAAATATAATTTTCTTATAGGCTCTGGTTACATTACTCTACCTTCCCCCAATGTAGAATTTTAGAAAATTAAACTAAACTGCTAGAAGAACTTTCTTACCCAAATTACTCAGCTGGATTGGTCTACTCTCCATAAACTCAATTATTGACATAGATCTTATCACCCAAATAAAGAAAAGTCAATCAGCTTACTCATCAATACCAAGGGCAAAGCAATGAGGATCAGAGCAACAGAAAATTTTGAGATCTTCCAGGAACTGTCTATGAACTTGTTTATTTAGTAGCAAGAAATCATCTGTTTGTTCAAGTATGAAGTATTGGTCAATGGTAATCCAATTCAAGTTTTAAGGGACTAATATGTTTTGGTATAGATAATGATGTCGATTTAGTCACAATTGTATTAACACTAGTATTGGCAGCTTTATTTTCTACTCACTTTTATGATGTAATAAAAGCACATGAAAACAAAGTATTTAGATAATTCTATCAACAATTATTTCTATATAATATATAAAATATTTCTGGCTCCTGATGCATCATTTCATTGAGCTAAAACACTCTCTATTTCTTTCTATTATCAAGCACTGTCCGTTAGAAATATAATCTGAACCAATATGCAAACTACACATCTAATTTTAAATTTTCTGGTAGCCACATTAAACAAGTAAAAAGAAATGGCCAAAATTCATTTAAAAAATAACATTGTGTTATGCCCAGACCGTTTATTCCCCGAAGAAGACCACCAGAGTCCAGAGTCAAAGCCAAGTGGCAAGGATCTTTACTGCAAGTTCGAACTTGGTCCCTCCATTCCACAGCGTACAAGAGGGCCCCAAACGATGCGTGTGCTCGCTTTTTATAGCCCGATGTAAACAGGATATGCTAAGTTACAGAGGAACAAGGGTATTTTTTTGGTTACAGCATTACAATTGGTTGTCATTTTGAGTTATACGTTTAGTAGTTTTCTATTGGTTCCCGCGCTTTCAGTAAAACCACAAACGGTTGTGACCTTATCAGGGGACTCTCCAGGTGGTGTTTTTCCAAAGTTGAGATATATGGAGGAATGTGTTTGTGCTGGGCCCAGGAAGTTGAGATATATGGAGGAATGTGTTTGTGCTGGGCCCAGGGCTGAGGAATGTGTGAATGTGTTTGTGTTGGGCTCAGGAAGTTGAGATATGTGGAGGAATGTGTTTGTGCTGGGCCCAGGAAGTTGAGATATATGGAGGAATGTGTTTGTGCTGGGCCCAGGGCTGAGGAATGTGTGAATGTGTTTGTGCTCTTTCAGTTGTGTTTACCATGGTGTACCTAAAACGTTTTAAGTGCTCAGTAGCCACATATGGTGGGCAACTGCAGTATTGGACAGCACAATTTGAATCAGTTACCCATGAGCTTTTAATAATTTTCCCCTGTTCATTGAAAGCTTATCACCAGCTAAGAGTCCCTAGTTTGATCATAGTCCTAGATTACTTCATTGTTCATATGCCCCTTGGTCTATCTCTTCATCCTCAATAATCTGTGGTCCTTCCCCTCCATCTTAATCCCTGATGCCTGTTGCCTCATCCTGATCTTTTTTCACCCATAACTTATCAACCTCTGATAGAAATTCTGTCATTTCATTCTCTGACTAAAACATCTTATTCTTCCATTTCTCTCACTCAATTGCTCTTACTATACTTGCCCTTCATCTTCATTGGAGCATGTATATAAAATTTTACCTGGTTTCAGCCCACTGGGTGATCTGTATTCAACTCAAATTCTATGGAAAGTCTATGGATTCTCAGTTCAGCTACTTTCTCACCAGGATCTTCATATCCTTTCCATAGCTTCATCTATTTCTTCAATTATTTTAAAATTCTGTTTGTATCAAACTTTGTTAAGTCCCTTAAATGCACCAGGTACTCTGGCCTTGCAGCCTTTGCACACATATTTTCCTATACCTAGAGCGTTTCTCTAACCCTTCTCCAACTGCTTGTGGTTAAATATCATTGTGAGAAGATTTCCTGCCTTATCTCCAACTTTTCTACAGCTTAGATAAGTTTCTGCTATCCTCTGCCAAGAGCATTTTATCCATCTCCTGTCATAGCACTTATGACAAGGTATTATAACTGCTTTTTAAATTTATGTATTCTCTGCTAGACCATTGTCTCTATGAAGGAAAAACTGTCTATAATATTATCTATCATATCCATGCAATTTTACTTTATATTATTAATACTTTCCACTATTATAAATTTTTCTGAGTTTACTCATTTGGGGTCTAGTTCTTTAGTTCTTCTAGCAGATTTTAAGTTCTTGCAGGCAGGAACAAAGTCTATTTGTTTACTGTTGCATTCCCAATGCACAGGATACCACCTGGTACACAATGGATGCCTCGTGAATGTCTTTTAAAGGGATCAATAAATGGATGGATGGATGGAAGGATGGATGAATAGATGGACAGATGGATGGATGGATGGATGGATGGATGAATGGACAATATAGATAACCCAATAGGGTGACCATAGTCAATAAAAACTTAATTGTACATTTTGAAATAAGTTAGAGTGTAACTGGATTATTTGTAACTCAAAGAATAAATGCTTGAGGGGATGGATATCCCATTCTCCATGATGTGCTTATTTCGCATTTCATGCCTATATCAAAACATTTTATGTACTCCCAAAATATATACACAAACTTTGTGGGAGTTACAATTCAAGATAAGATTTGGGTTGGGATACAGCCAAACCATATCAGATAGGATGGACATTTTAACAATATTGTGTCTTCCTATTTATGAACATGGAATTTTTCCCCATTTTTTTATGTCATCTCTGATTTCTTTGAGCAGTATTTTGCAATTCTCATTGTACAGATCTTTCACCTCCCTGGTTAGCTGTATTCCTAGGTATTTTATTCTTTTTGTGGCTACTATGAATGGGATTGCATTCTTGACTTGACTTTCAGCTTGAATGTTGTTGGTGTATAGGAATACTACTGATTTTGGGTACATTTATTTTGTATCCTGAAACATTGTTGAAGTTGTTTATTATATCACGAAGCTTTTGGGCAGAGACGATCAGGTTTTCTAGGTATAGAAACATATCACCTGCAAACATGAATAGTTTTACTTACTGTCTTCCTATTTGGATGCTTTTTCTTTCTTTCTCTTGCCTTATTGCTGTAAAACTTCCATTACTAGGTTGAATAGCAATGATGAGAAAGGGCATTCTTGTCCTATGCCAGTTTTCAAGGGGAATGCTTCTAGCATATTAAATTGGCCCATTCAATATTATGTTGGCTGTGTGTTTGTCATAGATGGCTCTTATTATTTTGAAGTATGTTCCTTCAATGCCTGTTTTGTTGAGAAATTTTAACATGAAGGAATGCCGAATTTTATTGAAAGCATTTCTCCATCCATTGAGATAATAATCATATGGTTTAAAATTTTTTATGTTTCTTTATGTGATTAATCATATTCATTGATTTCCGTATGTTGGACCAATCTCACATCCCAGGAGCAAAGCCTACTTGATCATGGGAGGTTAAGTTTTTTATGTGCTTCTGGATTCAGTTTGCTGGTATTTTGTAGATGATTTTTACATCAACGTTCATCAAGGGTATTGGCCTGAAGACTTATTTTTCTATTGTGTCTCTAATTGGTTTTGGTATCGAGATGATGCTGGCCTCATAAAACGAGTTAGGGAGGAGTACCACCTCCTCAATTTTTTGGAATAGTTTTGGTAGGAAGAGTGCCAACTCTTCCTAATACATCTCATAGAATTTGACTGTGAGACCAGGCATGGCAGCTCACACCTGTAATCCCAGCACTGTGGGAGGCAGAGACTGGTGGATCACTTGAGGATAGGAGTGTGACACCAGCCTGATCAATGTAGCGAAACTCTGTCTCTATTGAAAATATAAAAAATTAGCTGGGCTTAGTAGCACACACCTGTAATCCCAGCTACTCAGGAGGCTGAATCATGAGAATTGCTTAAACCCTGGAGGTGGAGGTTGCAGTCAGCTGAGATCACACGGCTGCACTCCAGCTTGTGTGACAGAATGAGACTCTGTTTCAAAAAAGAAAAAAAAAAAAAAAAAAGAATTTGATTGTGAATCCATCTGGTCTTGGGCTTTTTCTGGTTGGAAAGCTTTTCATTACTGATTCAATTTCAAAATGAATTTTGGGTCTGTTCAGCAATTCAATTTCTTCCTGGTTCAATCTTGGGAAGTGGTATATCTCCAGGAATTTACCCATTTCATCAGATTTTCTAGCCTGTGTGCATAGAGGTGTTCATGGTAGCCTCTGATGTTTATTTGCATTTCTGTGGGGTCATTGATAACGTGTTCTTTGTCATTTCTCATTGTGTTTATTTGGCTCTTCTATTTCTTTCTTGATTTAGCTAGCAGTCAATCTTATTTTTTTCAGAAAATCAATTTGTAAATTTTTCTCATTCTTTATGGTTTTGTCCATCTCAATTCCCTTCAGTTCAGATTTGATTTTGGTTATATCTTGTCTTCTGCTAACTTTGGGTATGGTTTGCTTTTGTTTCTCCAGTTCTTCTAGTTACGATGTTAAGTTGTTACTTTGAGATCTTTCTAACTTTTTGACTTGGGCATTTAGTGCTATAAATTTCCCTCTTAACACTGCTTTAACTGTGTCCCAGAGATTCTGGTATGTTGTGTCTTTGTTCTCATTAGTTTCAAATAATTTCTTGATTTTTGCTGTAATTTCATTATTTATCCAGAAATCATTCAGGAACATTCATTTCCATGTAGTGCTATCATTTTGCGTTATTTTCCTAGTATTTATTTCTATTTTTATTTTGCTGTGGTCCAAGAGTGTGGTTGGTATTATTCTCACATTTGCTGAGGATTGCTTTATGTCCAATTGTGTTGTTGATTTTAGAGTATGTGCCATGTGGTGATGAGGAGAATGTACATTCTGTTGTTTTAGGGTGGAGTGCTCTCTACATGTCTATCAATTCCATTTGGTTAAGTTTCCAGTTCAGATCCTGAGTATCTTTGTTAGTTTTCTGTTTTGATAATCTATCTAATACTGTCAGTGTGATGTTGAAGTCTTCCACTATTACTGTGTGGTTATCTAAGTTATGTCACAGGTGGCTAAGAACTTACTTTATGAATATGGGTGTCCCTGTGTTGGGTGTGTATATATTTAGGATATATATGTCTTCTTGTTGAATTGATCCCTTTACCATTATGTGACAGTCTTTGTCTTTTTTTATCATTTTTGGTTTACAGTCTGTTTTGTTAGAAACTAGGATTGCGACCCCTGCTTTTTTCTGTTTTTCATTTGCTTGGTAGATTTTTTTCCATTCCTTTGCTTTGAGCCTGTGTGTGTCATTGTATGTGAGATAGGTCTCTTGAAGTGACAAAAATTGGGTCTTGCTCCTTTATCCAACTTGCCACTCTGTACCTTCTAATTGGTGCGTGTGGGCCATTTACATTCAAGGTTAAGTTTGATATGACAGATTTGTTCATGTCATCATGTTGTTAACTGGTTATCAGGTAGACTTGTTTGTGTGGTTGCTTTATAGTGTCTCCATAACTGTCTATATTTTACCTATATTTTTTCCCTAGATCCAATTTTTCTTCTATGATCACTTCTTGTTCCATATTATATTTGAGGTATAATGTATAATAATGTATAAATGATTTAAAGTATACCAGAGAATGTGCATAGGTTGTATGCAAATACTCTGCCATTTTATATCAGGGACTTGAACATCCACAGATTTTGATGTTCCTCATGGAAACGAAGTATGATTGTATGTTAATCTCTTAAAATTGTATTATTGTATTGATAATTATTTTGTCTGTATATCTATATATGCATTTTGGGGAAGAGGTTCTACAGTTATCAAATTTTGCGTGCAATCTGTGTATGACTAAAAAAATGCTGCTCTATATGTTTCTTTTGACAATGGCAAAAACAAAAACTCTTAGTACAATTTCAATAAAATCAATGTTGATTTTTTTTTCATTTGTTACCTCTAACTTCGGCCTTGTTTATCCTAAATGCTTGATTCCACCTGGTTATCTAACAGCCAAGTGAAAATCTAAACACTGCATGGCATTGTCAATTTCTAAAGGGAAGAATTAATATTGTTACAATGTCCATACTATCTAAACCATTGTTAAAATGTCCACACAATCCCTGTCAAAATTCCAATGGGATTTTCTGCAGAAATTAAAAAAAAAAACTATCTTAAGATTCATATGGAGCGACAAAAGACTCTAAATAGCCAACAAAATCTTGAGAAAGAAGGACAAAGTTAGAAGCACCACACTTTCCAATTTAAAAATATATCATACAACTACAGTAATTAAAATAGTGTACAGTATTGGTATACAAACAGTAATATAGACCAAATGAAACAAACTAGAGAGCCCGGAACTAAACCTACATATATACAGTCAAATGATTTTCAACAAGGATGCAAATAATACATGGGGAAAGGACAATCTCTTCAACAAATGGTGCTGGTAAAACTGAATATTCATATACAAAAGAATGAAACTGGACCCTTACACCATACACAAAACAAGTCAAAATGCATTAAAGATTTACATGTAAGACCGGAAACTGTAAAACTCTTAAAAGACAATATAGAAGAAAAGCTTATTGACTTTGAGCATGGCAATGATTTATTAGATATGACACCAAAAGCACAAGCAATAAAAGCAAAATTAGACAAGTAGGGCTACATGAAACTAATAAGCTTCTGTGCAGCAAAGGAAACAACAGAGTGAAAAGGCAATCTACAGAATGGGATAAAATATTTGCAAACTATATATCTGATAAGGGGTTAATGTCTAAAATGTATAAGGAACTCCTATAACTCAATATTTAAAAACCCAAATCTAATTAAAAATTTTTCAAAGAATTTGCATAGATATTTCTCCAAAGAAGACATATGAATTAACAATTATGTGAAAAGATGTTAAATATCACTAATAATCATGGAAATACAAATAAAAACCACAATGAGATTTCACTTCACACCTATTCAGATGACTGTTGTCAAAAAGACAAGAAAAAATAAGTGTTAGAGATGATGGAGATTAATTGGAACCTTTGTACATTATTGACAAGAATGTAAAAAGCTGTACCTGCTATAAAAAACAGTGTGAAGGTTCCTCAAAAAGTTAAACACAGAACTACCATCTGATCCAGCAAACCCATCTCTTGGTAGATACCCAAAAGAATTGAAATCGCTATCTTGAAGTGATAACTGTACTATCACATTCATTGCAGCGTAATTCACCAGAGCCAAGAGGTAGAAACCACCATATATACATTGACAGATGAATTAATAAAGAAAATGTGATATTTACATATGATGGAATATTATTCAGACTTAGAAGGAACTCCTGCCATTTGTGACAACATAGATGAACCTGGAGGACATTATGCTAAATGAAACAAGTCAGGCATAGAAGAATATGTAAGTGATTCTACTTATATGTGAGGTATGCATATAATAGTCAAAATCATAGAAGCAGAGAATAGAATGGTAGTTACCAAGTGCTGGAAGGAGCAGAAAATGGGGAGTTGTTGTTCAGTTGACATAAAGTTTTGGTTATACAAGATAAGTAATAACTAGAGATTGACTGCACCACATAGCACCTATAGTTAGTACTACATTGTGCACTTAAAATTTGTTAATGGAGTAGACTTCATGTTAAGTGTTGTTACCACACACAAAAAAGGACACAAATACATTTGGAGGTGATGGATGTGTCTATTACCTTGATTGTGGTGATGATCTCATGGATGTACACATTTGTTCAAGCTCATCAAATTTCATACATCAAATATGTGCAATTTTTTATATCAATTATACCTTAATAAAGCTGTTAAAAACAATGAAATGTACCACTTGAAAATATAAATGAGTTAAAATTAGGGTTGCTATATCTGCTCACCATTTTTATTCTATAGAAGTGCTTAAATTTTCTCTTAAGTGAATGTGCTACTTTTGTAACAAAACAATATATGATGCTGGCAGGAATAGAAGTAGGCACTTTAATCCATAATTCTTTTTTTTGAGATTATTAAATGTTGGTATGTTTCTATAATAAAAAAGTGAATTTTATGTTGTTAGAATACTCAAAAGAGTTGAGTAAAAATTTTATTTTAGTGTCTGATAATCTGCCCCCCTAAAGCAAAGCAACTACTAGGTTAGGAAGGGAAAATAATGTGTTTTTCAAAGTCTGTTACCTTTTCCTTATGGGCACACAGCTAGACTGTATTTCCCATCATCCCCACAATCAGTAGGAGGCATTTGGTTGAATTGTGGAAAATGAATTGTGGAGTCAAGTGATGCACCTAACCTTTAGGCCTGGCACCGAAAACATCTCATGTGATTTTCTACATACTTTTCTATTTTGAAACTGTTTGATAAAGTGGATTTATTTTAGGACTTAACGGACAGTTGAGTCATTCAGTAGAAAAACTCCCAATTCTTTATTGGCTGCATGAAGCATACCATAATATTTTATTAAGTTGCTCTTATTTTGAAATTGCTCATTACAACAGTCAAACTATACTGACTACTTCAGGGATGGACCAGTATGCCAATCAAGCTGTGCTGCATTATGTCATTGCAATAGAAAAAACAAAGATTAAGGGGCCTTGAAGGGCTTAGTAAGGCACTCACCTGTTAGAAGTACTGAATCGCTTTTTTCTAATCACTTGATTATGGAATTGCCAGAACTTAAAATAATCTTTACAAATACAGTTATTAGCATGTATTTTTTCTAAGCCAGAGTTCATCTTTTCTTTAGGATATGTTGAGCTTGTCCTATTTGCTCTGGCTAACATCCTGGTCATGTAAAGATTTAAATTTTGTTTGTAAACAGGTGAGGGTAAATCCACACCCATAAAAATACACACTTATGAGCCTTTCTAGGCCAATTTAAATAATAAAAATAAATTTAAATTTAAAAGTAAAAATAGAAAACACTACACCTCAGCTCGTAGTCCCGTAGACACACCGGAGTTCATTTTCTCCAAGGAAGAATTCTTGTTGATGATGCTTAACTATGTGAGAGCAGATGTAAACATTTTCCCTGTTACATAATCATAGCAATTCCTTCACTGGGCTGAAAGAGAAGTATGCAATGTCAGATTAGAGATCTCTTATGCATGTGGCAATCTTTTTCACTTTTCTTTAGAGGAGAAAATAAACTAGAAATGTTGGGGTCAGTTTCAGGGTGCTCTTTTTTTGCCGAAGAACATGTGTGTGCATGCCCACTCACACCTGTGAGCATGCATGTGTATCTTGTGTGTAAATGTGTAAAATAAAGACTTGTGTTTTGTGTTTAAATCCTAAACAGAGAAAGAAAATTCTGAAGAGTTTGGAGCTAATGATTGCAAGACTTTAACTTGCTATCCTGAATGGATGGATTATTATATAAACTATAAATATAACAAGCATTCTTTCAGCCTGCAAAATAGTAACTTACTTTGACAGCCATAGAGCTTTTTCTTATCTCTCCCTTTAAGTGCTCTCTTCTGCGCAGTGCAGGCTGCTGCTGATTCTCTGTTCGCATAAGTAGTAAATGCTGAGGTGTCACCTCGGAGTTGGCAGTATGATCAATCACAGCCTCACCTTGGAGAGGGTCTTTCCCTGCTTGGTGACAGGACCCATATCTTCGAATGCATATTATTTTGAAAACCTTAGAGGATGACCTCTAGAATACCATAAACATGATAATCATGATCCTTATATTTTACTCTATTTCTTTCACTTCTCCTCCCCCAAAGAAAACACATGGAGTTCACAAAGCAAAAGCAGCCTTAATATTCAGTTTTGAAGGCAGGAAAAAATCACTACTGACTTTCTAGTCAAGTTACAGACAGCACAGTTTCTTTATCTATCTCAAGAAATATTCATTGCATTGTGTACGTTTCCCAAATTTCTAGGCTTACCTTCAAATATTAAGCTTTTGGTGATTAAATCTCCATTATTTTGGATTCCTTGAACAATAGAAATATTTTTATATTTGGTGTATGCTCTGCCTAAAGTGTACCCACCCTGCCACCATTCCTTCAGTATTCTGTTATCCTCTAGTTGTTGAACAAACATTCTTTCTTCAAGTCAGTGTTCACTTGTCACTCTCCTATGTGAGGTCTTTCTCCAGCCACCAAGCACAGTTAGTTGTTTTCATGTTGTTATTTCCACAGTATATACCATTTTCCTGTTATGGTTATCTGTTATGGTCAAATATATAGTCATTAGTTAATATATTAGTCTTTTGCATAGGATCTTGAACTCCTCAAGGGCACGGAACAAATACTATCAGTTTCTGTAACACTCAGTCCAGTGCCTGATATGTAATAGCAGTCAATAAATAGGCATTGAACAAATTTGTATATACCCCATTTCTTCAATTATTCAACCTGGCATAGTAGTTTAGAGAATGGGCTCAAATTTTGACTGTCCTAGATTCAAGTCCTAGCTTTTCCGATCATCAGCCTTGTAATCTTGGACAAGTTATCTCTGTATTAATGCTTACTCACTGGAAAACATGAATAACAATAATACCTGCCTACTGGAATTGTTAAGAGGATCTAATGGGAAAATAGATGTAAGCTGTACCATGAAGTGCCTGAGATACACTAAATGTTCATCAAATGGCCCTTTTCTTTATTCTATCCACCCTTTACCAGCTGTCTCTTTTTTTTTTTTCTTTTCTTTTTTTTTTTTTTTTTTGAGAAGGAGTCTTGCTCTGTCGCCCGGGCTAGAGTGCAGTGGCCGGATCTCAGCTCACTGCAAGCTCCGCCTCCCGGGTTTACGCCATTCTCCTGCCTCAGCCTCCCAAGTAGCTGGGACTACAGGCGCCCGCCACCTCGCCCGGCTAGTTTTTTTGTATTTTTAGTAGAGACGGGGTTTCACCGTGTTAGCCAAGATGGTCTCGATCTCCTGACCTCGTGATCTGCCCGTCTCGGCCTCCCAAAGTGCTGGGATTACAGGCTTGAGCCACCGCGCCCGGCCTACCAGCTGTCTCTTAACAGACCGGAAGTGCTAGGTAAATGATATTGGTAGGGAGGGACTTTTTTCGTTAAGCTGAAAGCCCCAATGTAAAATTGGAAACAAATTTACATTGAATGGGTATTCACTGGTACATACATTCTTCTTGATCAATGAAAAGACATAGTATTGAAAATATGTTCAAGTGTAAATAAAACTGAAATTCATCAGATTTGCCCTTTATAATTACAGAGCAAAGGGAGGTGTGAGTTACATTTTAAAACTTCACATAACATCTTTAACTCTATTTCTTGGTCAATTTCAAGATAAATTGCTGTACATTATGCATGGGAGTATTTCTCAATAATTCTTTTGCAGTATTTTTCTTTAGATATGCATATACCCATAGACAATTGCAGGTTAACAGCTTGTATTGGAGAGCACTATGAATCAAAAAGCCGAGTAAAATCCTGTTGTTGCCTTGAAAAATTATTTGAAAACTAACTTGCCTTGCTGATAAAACTATAATTACATTTTACATTCTTCACAATATTACTCAGCGAATTGTATTTTTTTTTGTACAAACTCTTTGTCCTTGAAAATAGGTTATTACAGCAAAGCAGCTTTCCAAGACAGATAACTTTCCTGAGATAAACCTTTAGATCTTC
Source organism: Rhinopithecus roxellana (assembly GCF_007565055.1). NCBI lineage: Eukaryota > Metazoa > Chordata > Mammalia > Primates > Cercopithecidae > Rhinopithecus > Rhinopithecus roxellana. Next base: position 133,493,404 of record NC_044555.1, on the reverse strand, counting down.
ACAAGCTCTCTTTGTTCTGTTCTTGTCTATACTTTTCAAAGAGTTAGAAATATCTGCAGTGTATTTGACACAGCTACAGCTGCCTTTAAAAAATGTTACCTTTCTGGTTGATGTAAAACAATATTACAAAACCTTGGATGAGCTATAGGTAGGGATCAGACTGTATACGTAACATTTAAAAATGCCCAGAATATTTATCTGTTAATGTAGTCTAATATATACTTCATCCTTCCCATTATAATGCAAACTATAATTTCAATCAATAGAAGTTCAAATTAAAGTTCCTATGTATATATAGATTTTTAAAGTTCAACTTAACCAAGGAAGTAATGCAATTGGAATGAACTTAAGTAGGGCTTCTGCAAATAAATATTACAATTTTATTTTTATTTATGTATGTACTTATTTATTTCCTTTTAATTATTTTGTTTTAAAAGATTTTATAACATTTGGGGATGAATTTTGGTTTTTGTCTATCAATCTTGCTAATAACTCAGTGTTAAGATTCATGCACATACATAAACACCTTACAAGCAAGCCAAACTAAAGAAATAATTTGAAGTCATTTGCTTTCTCCAGAAAGCAGAAATAAAATAATGTGGTAAATCATGAACTCTGATATGATTTGTACGATAGCAGGTACCTTTTCCCCTTTTTTCCAGTTATATATTTAAAGTCTCGGACAGTGTTTGCCACATAGTAGGTGTCCAATGAATATTTGTTGAATGAATGAACACTTTTCTAATTTTAGGAAACTTACAGGGTCATTGCATAAAATTTGGAAAATGTAGAAATTGTATTGAAAAAGATAAAAATCACCCATAATTCAACAACTCAAAAGTGTTAACATATTTCTTTTATTTCCTTTGCTTTAGTTACATTTTTTGGCTTCAAGAGAAATAAACTCATCTAGCACATACAAAAGTAAAAGTTTTGAAAGAATTTTCCCCGATATCTCTGGGTGGGGCTTTGGAGTCTCTTGTTTATTCCTTTTTTTCATTCTCTTGATTCTTTCTATTGACTCATTTTCTGTGTTTCTTCTTCATCATATTTATTGTCAAAATATTCCTCACCCCTAGTTCAGATACTTTAAGCTGCCACCATCATTTGACACTGGGAGACTTGTCAGACAGTAACTTTGTTACTTGGCCGATTACCTCCCTTTGAGTCAGGGAAACATACATTCTTTCCAACTCATATCAACTGGAGGATTATGGGTGTTTTGTGGTGTTGTGGGATACCTAGTCTTACCTACTCAGAATAGGTTATAGGGATGTTTTAATGGGACACCTCCCATAAATGCAGTAAGATCTGTGCCATTAAGGACCATGTCTTTTACCATTTCTGATACATCTTAGTTAATAAATGAGTGATTAATGAACAAGCCAAATAAAGGGCATATAGATGGGAATCTTTGAAAACCACTTTTTGCAATACGAACAAGTTTGATGCTTCTATATATGTATGTGTTGGGGAGGTGAGGGAGTGTGGTACAGAAATATGTGTCTAAGTATTTGTGTGTATATATGAAAATGTTACATTTGTTGGGCTGCTTTTTCTACACCACGGGTGATAGATCGCTACCTAGTGCAGCTGATGGTGCATGCAGCCTGGCACTTATGGAGTACTGGCATGAATTTGGTGCTCTCTCTTAAAGCTACAGTAACCATACTTCAAAGAACTGCAGGTGGCATCCACACAGACTGCTAGATTTTTTAAGTGAGAAAGGATGAGTCAGGAATTTGTTTATTTTAGTTTAATAACTTTGTTTTCAATTAAAATAAAGGACTTGCAGAGAACTCGAGGGGCACAGAATGGACCGTCAATAAAATTATTCTACTTTTGTCACTATTAAATATTTTGTGACATTCTATTTTCTATTGCTTTATGAAATTTGAATAAAAGTGGACTTAATGATCTGTAGGGCCTTGCCTAATTCTGGTACTTGGTGACTATTAGATAATTAGATCTATAATTATTAGTATAATCATTAGCATTATCAGTATTATAAATAGCAACCCCATTCAGATACATATACACAAGAAATTAATGGATTTGAATTATCCAGATTACACTCTTACCTCATCCTGGAAATGTGGAAATAGTTTTTGTATTTCAAATGGGTACACAAGATCTTAGATACTATATTTTGAGTGACTATAATGGACAGTAGAGAGTCGGAATTAAGACTCTGGAAATGACATTTACTACATATTGAAAATTATTTGTACACAATATTTCAATCATTTTATGTCAGCATTTAAAAATAAATTTTCTCTGTAATAATCTAGATAGCATTTTAAAAAGAAATCCTTCTCTGTGACTTTGCAGTAGATAATTCCCTTTTATTTTCTCCATAAACAGTTCAAGAAAAGGGCACTCATCACTTAGGCTTTATGATAATAATCCAGGTCGAAATATTAGTTAACTACTCCTCTATCTTTTCTAATTCTATATAGTTTTCCATGTGTGTGGTGAATGATTAAAATTCTCCATTCAGTATCCACTGTTAATCTTTCTTAAATCCTATTTTGAGTAATCCTTTCTATAGGCAAAACTACTTTATTCCTTGGGTAAAGTTTACCATTTAAAACTTTCATTGGCATGACATTTTCCCCAGTTTAGGTTTTGCTCATCTATTACACAGAGCAAACTTTCTAATTTCAAAATAACCTACTCTTGTGATGCTTCTTCTTTAATACAAAGCTTTAATAGCTGCTATTACTTTTTTGCATTTTCAGACTAGTGAGTCTTTCAAATCGTGTAAAAAATTTGAGCTGCATTTATATTTAAACTAACTTTTGTGGGGGGCATGTGCAATCAAGTATAATGTCACAGAGGCTTTACAACTAGACTTTGCATGTAGAAACAGAAAAGGAAAAGGTCCATATAGTTTTCAAATAAGTTATAGAACTTTAAGAGTTAACTATGTACGAATACCTTTATGATGCAAAATACATGCTCACACAAGAGTGTAAATATTAGAATAAACATTTTCGTCTATTTGAAAACATCCTTTCTACAAATGATCATGTGACAGCAAAAGCTGAGTGATAATACCTGGGGAATAATCGGCAAGGCAAATGTTATTTTTTCTCTAAAGTGTTAGACGTTGGATTAGGTAGAAAACTTTGTGGATGACTAGTGATGTTTTTTAACAGTTGTATGCACATGTTTTGATCATGTAGGCGTTATTTCAGCAAATGCTCTACTTTTAAAGAAGGCAACATTTCCACTTTAAAATCAATAACAAACTTTAAAGTCTATTCAAATAAAAGGCTGAGGTATCAGTATATGAGCTGAAGTCAGTTTTCCACACTCAGCAGGAGACAATGTTATAAAAATGAAATAAACAAGAACTAAAAAAAATTGTCATGCCCTTTATTGTTCACTGTCAACTTAAGATCATTTTTAAACTTCCAGTTAAGAAACTTGCTTGGAATATATTGAATCACTAGGAAGAGTAACATGGAAAATACCAACCTCAGATGTTTGCTTGAGTTGATTTTAGTCCTCTTCCATTAACAAGGAGGTACACTAAACTGCTGAAATTCACTTTAACTGGATGCTTATTTATTGACTAACACAACTACAGTTTTAAAAGGATCTGTTTATGTTCCTACAAAACATTGATAATATTGTTTTAATTTGTTAAGTATTTGTTAAGTTTGGTGTAGTCAGATACAGCACAGTAAGGGAAACTTGGACCAGAAAGGCAAAAAGAATAAGTTTATTACTCATGAACTCCAGAGACAAGAGGGAAGCATGCTTTGCAGGGTCAATGGGAGTGAGTAGGGGGCATTCAGGAGGTGTACTCAGCCAGCAGGTAGACAGTAAGAGTGAGAGGGAGGTACCTGTGGGCCTGTGCCTTTTCTGAGGTCTGGGTCCTTATCTATGTAGATTTTTTGTGACAGGTTGTATTGGTTAATTTGGAGCTCCTTTGGAGTTAAAGGAGCAAGAGGCTAAGCATGGGAATTTGGGCTTAAATTGTCAGTTTCACCAGGCTTGCTTACAAGCAGAAATAAGATGGTCAAGCACTTCAGTGTATGGAGCCTTATCTACTTGGAACACAAAAACAGGAACTGAGAGGACTGTCTCAAAATATGTAGGTCAAGGGTGACAAGCTAGGAACAAAGCAATAAGATGGATGCCAGTGCAGCATTCATGTTAATGAGATTTTTGACAATCACTATTTGTCATCAAATGTGTAGTATCACACTAATGAATTGGTTCATTTTGTTTGTATTTTCTATTTAATTTTTTTAAATATTATAATGTCTTGGTTTTTGTTTTTGATTGATAATGTATACTTGAATTAAATATTCTGTTGTTTCCTAGCTTCTCTACTTTTTGTCTGAAGAAAAATTTATGTTCACAAAAAAATGCTTAACTTAAAAATCCTTACGGATGATTTTAACGTCTTTACTTTTTGCTGAAAGAGAACTTGATGTTTAACAAAAGGTTTAATTTTTAGAAACTCACATATGAGAAAGGTTCAAGATGACTGACTAGAAGCAGCTAGTGTGCACCAGTCTCACAGAGGAGACAGACTGGGGAATACACATTAGCTCTTAAAGTGGATTGTCCAGGAGACCACATTGGGATTCATTAAGGAAACAGTGACAACCCATGGAGAGCAGAGAAGAGGAAGGCACCTACCCAGGATTGGCATGGAGCCAGGAGAGACGTCCTATCCCTATCAAATGGCGAGTGACAGTCCCTGGGGACCTACACTTCTGCCATGGACCTTTGCAACCTGAGAATGGGAGAGCCCACCTGACCACTGTGGGCCTCCAGAGTGACACAGAAAGCTGCCTGGAGTCTGAGCAAAGCCAGCACTCAAGCCCACACTGAGCCCCATGGGCCTTGGATCCCTGAACACCTTGGCACCAGCTTCTGTAGCCCTGCCAGCAAGGGAAGCCTGACCCTTTCACATGCCCCTAGGACAGGGGCTGCATCCACAGTGCTAAGAAGTGGACAGATTTTAGGCCTCACATCTGCTGCTCATTGCCAGGCAAGGGCCACTGGCCTAGACCCCAGCACAGACACCCTACCACAGCTGAGGACTCCAGATGGTCACAACTCTCCATTTCTCTGAGCCAGAACTCCCACTGTGATTGTCATTGTCAAGGTCCCTGCCTCTGCTTATCTCAGGCTGGGGAGGGAGCAAACAGCCTGAAAACTGTCACAAGGCCTCCAGCACGCTGCAGCTGCTGTATTGAAAGGAAGCCAAACTGTTTTCCATGTGGGTCCTTGCCCCTGCTGTTACTCACTGGGTAAGGCCTCCCAGCCTGGGACCCCAGCACAGCTACCCTACCCCCACCTAATCACCTTAGTCAGTGGCCCTGCTTTCTCTGGGGTGGAGCTCCCAAAGACAACAGAAAGGCCTTAGCAAGTACCTGCACTTGCTGCCCTGCAGCTAAGGAGGAAACAAATAGGCTCATTTCTTTGCTCACACCTCTAGCATGCCACAGCTGCCCTATAGAGAGGAGGACAGTCTTCTCTGTGTGACCGCACCCCTGCTCTTCTTCCAACAGGGTCCCCTGGCTTGGGCCTGCAGCACAGCCACCCCACTCCTGTCTGATCATTCTAATTGTCAGTGGCACTGTGTTTCTCCTGGAACATCTAACGAAAGAAACGCAGGCATAGTGCCAGCGATCAGAGGGTGCTTCCCCAAAACCCAGGAGTGGACCTGATGAGGGAGTGACCTCTTTCACCATCACATCACAGAGCGTGGCTGCAAATGTGAGGAAATACAAAGGAGCCACACAGCTGAGTAAGAGTCTACCTACTGGTCATTACTCTTAAGCACAATCTACTGTATCGCAGCCCAAACTACAAAACCAAAAGTGCTTTGAAAGTAAATACCCCTCTGAACGCAAGGGCAATAATTCAGCCACAAATAAAGACCCTGCACAGAGCTTTGGCCCTCTGAAAACATCCAGAAATGAAGTCAACTGATACCACAATTAAAGGAACACCAACACTCCCAGATAAGAAAGAATCGACACGAGAACTCCAACAATTAAAAAACCCAGACTGTTCCCATACCTCCAAATGAGTCCAACAATGGTTCTTACCCAATCAGAAATGACTGAAATGACAGGCAGAATTCAGAATCTGGATGGCAAGGAAGCTCATTGAGATTTAGGAGAAAGTTTAATCTTAGTCCAAGGAATCCAGTAAAATGATCCAAGAGCTGAAAGACAAACTAGCCGTTTTAATGAAGAACCAAAATGAACTTCTGGAGCTAAAAAAATTACAATAATTTCGTAATAAAAATAGAAGTATTAACAGAATAGACCAAGCTGAGGAAAGAACCTCTGAGCTCAAAGATGTGTTATTTGAGTCAATTACATTAGATAAAAACAAAGATAAGATTTTTTAAAGATGAACAAAACTCTGAGAAATAAAGAATTATTTAAAGAGAGCAAATCTATGACCCATTGGCATTGGCATTCTGAGAGAGAAAGAGGGAGAATAAACAACTTGGAAGATATATTTGAGGACATAGTCCATGACAATTTTCATAAACTTGCTATAGAGGTTGACATGCAGAACCAAGAAATACAGAGAACCCTGACTATATACCATACAATACAACTATCCTTAATGCACACAGTCATCAGATTCACCAAGGTCAATGCAAAAACAAAACAAAACAAACAGAAAAACCAAAAATCCCAAAAATCTTAATGGCAGCTAGAGAGAAGGGACAGGTCATGTACTGAAGGATCCGCATCAGGCTAGCACCAGACCTTCCTACAGAAACCTTACAAGCCACGAGTAATTGAAGGCCTATTTTCAGCATTTTTAAAGAAAAAACATTTTGTATTTTTAGGATTTTATGTCCTGCCAAACTAAACTTCATAAGTGAAAGATAAATCTTTCTCAAAAAAGCAAATGCTGGCCGGACATATTGGCTCACGCCTGTAATCCCAGCACTTTGGGAGGCCTAGATGGGTGGATTATCTGAGGTCAGGAGTTTGAGACCAGCTTGACCAACATGGTGAAACCCCGTCTCTACTAAAAGTACAAAATTAGCCAGGCGTGGTGGTGCATACCTGTAATCCTAGCTACTTGGGAGGCTGAGGCAGGAGAATTGCTTGAACTCAGGAGGCAGAGGTTGCAGTGAGCAAACATTGCACCATTGCACTCCAACCTGGGCGACAGAGTGAAACTCCATCTCAAAAAAAAAAAAAAAAAAAAAAAGTGCTGAGGGAATTAATTTCAACTAGACCAACCTTACAAGAAGTCCTTAGTGGAGTGCTAGACACAGAATCAGAAGAATGACACTGCTATCACAAAAACACACTTAAGCACATAGCCCCCAGGTACTATAAAGACTATCAGACAATCAACTCTACATAACAACCAGCTAGCAACATGATGACAGGATCAAAATCTCACATAATAACACTAGCCCTGAATGTAAATGAGCTAAACCTTCACTTAAAAGGCATAGAGTGGCAAGCTGGATAAAAAGCCAAGATTCAACCATCTTCTGTCTTCAGGTGATCCATCTCACATGTAATGGCACACACAAGCTCAAAGTAAAGGGATCGAGTAAGAGCTACAATGCCAACAGAAAACACAAAAGAGCAGGAGTTGCTATTCTTTTATCAGATAAAATGGATTTTAAACCAATAATAAGTAGGAAAAAGAAGGGCATTACATAATGATAAAGGGTTCAATGCAAAAAGACGATGTAATTATTCAAGGTATATATGCACCCAGATTCATAAAAACAAGTTCTTCTTGGCCTATGAAAAGACTTAGACAACCACACAATAATAGTGAGTAGAATACTTCAACACCCCACTGACAGTATTAGATCATCAGGGAAAAAATCTAACAAGGGAACTCCGGACTTAAACTTGACACTTGACCAATTTGACCTAATAGACATCTACAGAGCACTCAACAACCGCAGAAATACAGTATTCTTATGTGCAGATGGAAGATAGTCTAAGATCAACCCTATTCTCAGTCAAAGCAAGTCTCAATAAGTTTTAAAAACCTGAAATTATACCAAGCATACTCTCAGACAACAGTGTAATATAGAAATTAACATCAACAGAACTGCTTAAAACTATACAAATACAGGGAAATTAAACAACTTACTCCTAAATAAACCCTGGATGGACATTAAAATTAAGGCAGATATTTTGAAAAATGTCTTCTAAATTAATGACAATAGGAATACATCTTACCAAAATCTCTGGGATGCAGCTAAAGTAATGTTAACAGGAAAGTTTATAGTCCTAAACACATTCATAGAAAAGGTAGAAAAACATCAAATTAACAATCTAACTTTGAACCTGAAGGAACTAGAAAATAAATAACAAACAAATCTCAAAGGGGAAAAGAAAGAAAGTAGAGATGAACTGAATGAAATTGACATCCAAAAATCCATACAAAAGATAAATGAAACCAAAAGTTGGTTATTTGAAAAAATAAACAAGATTGATAGACCAGTAGCTAGATTCACAAAGTAAAATTTGTGAAGATATAAATAAGTAAAATCAGAAATGACACAGATGACATTACAATTGATCTCTCAGAAATACAAAAGATGCTCAGAGAATACTAAGAACTCTATGCATATGAATTAGAAATTCTAGAGGCAATGGATAAATTCCTGGAAAGACAATCTCCCAGAATTTAATCATGAAGAGATTGAAATCCTGAGTAGACTAATATCAAGCTCTGAAATTGAATCAGTAATAAAAATCCCACCAACCAGAAAAAAAAAAGCATGGACCAGATGGATTCACAGCTGAATTCTATCAAACATACAAATAAGATTTGATAGCAATCCTATGGAAACTATTCCAAAAACTTGAATAGAAGGGGCTCCTCCCTAATTCACTCTATGAAGCCAGCATCAGCCTAATACCAAAATCTGGCATAGACACAATGAAAAAAGAAAACTTTAGGCCAATATCTGTGATGAATATAGACACAAAAATCCTCAACAAAATACTAGCAAACCAAGTACTGCACTACATCAAAAATTAATACAGCACAATCAAGTAGGCTATAATCCTGGAATGCAAGGTTCAAAATACACAAATTAGTAAATTTAGTTCCTCACATAAACAGAATTAAAAGCAAAAATCATGTGATCATCTCAATAGATGCAGAAAAAGCTGTTGATAAAATCCAACAATCCTTCATGATAATAACCCTCAATAGACTAGGCATCAAAAGAACATACCAAAAATAATAAGAGCCATCTATGAAAAACCCATAGCCAACATCATATCGAATGGCAAAAAGCTGGAACCTTTTTCCTTGCAAACTGGAACAAGAAAAGGATGCCCTCTCTCACCACTCCTATTCAACATAGTACTGGAAGACCTAGCAGGAACAATCAGAGAAGAGAAAGAAAAGGAATCCAAATAGGAAATGAAGCCAAAATATGTTTCTTCACTGATTATATGATTCTATACCTAGAAAATGCTAAACTCTGCCAAAAGGCTCCTAGAGCTGATAAACTATTTTAGTAAGGTTTCAGAATACAAAAATAAATGTATAAAAATCAGTGGCATTTCTATATACCAATAATATCCAGACTGAGAGTCAAATCAGGAACATAATCCCATTTACAACAGTGACAAAGCAAATGAAATTCTGGAATTATATTTCACCAAGGAGGTGAAAGATCTCCACAAGGAGAACTACAAAACACTGCTAAAAGAAATCAGAGATGGCACAAATAAATGAAAAAACATTCCAGGCTCATGGAATAAATATATAAGAATAAATATCATTAAAATGGCCTTACTGCCCAAAATTATCTATGAATTCAAAGGTATTCCTATCAAACTATGAGCATCAATTTTCTAATTCACAGAATTAGAAAAAAAAAACTATTTAAAAATTCATATGTAATTTAAAAAGACCCCAAATAGCCAAAGCAACCCTAGCAAAAGGAAAAAAAAAGCTTGAGGCATCACACTACCCAATTTCAAACTATACCGTAAGATTATAGTAACCAAAATAGCATGGGACTGTGTGCAAAAACAGACACATACACCAGTGGAACAAAATAGAAAACTCAGACATAAACCCATACATCTATAACCATCTGATCTTTAAAAAGGCCAACAAAAACAAGCAATGTGGAAATGACACCCTATTCAATAAATGGTGTTGGGATAACTGGATAGTCATTCAGAAAAATAAAACTAGACCTTTGCCTTTGCCCATATATAAAAATTAACTCAAAGTGAAATAAAAGTTTAAATACAAGACCCCAAAGTATAAAAATCCTAGAACAAAACATAGGAAATACCATTTTAGACATTGGCCTTGGCAAAGAATTTTTGGCTGAGTCCCCAAAAGCAATTGCAACCAAAACTAAAATTGACAAGCGGTACCTAATTCAACGAGGGCCGTTCGGCAAAGCAAAATAATCCAACAGAGTAAACAGATAACCTATTGAATGGGAGAAAATGTTCAGAAACTCTATATCCGACAAAGGGCTTAATATCCAGAATCTATAAGGATCTTAGACAAATTAAGAAGCAAAAAATAAAAACCCATTAAAAATAGGCCAAAGACATGAATAGATGCTTCTCAAGAGAAGACACACAAGTGTCCAACAAACATATGAAAAAGTGGTCTACATCAATTATCACTGGAGAAATGCGAATCAAAACCACAATGAGATAACATCTCACACCAGTTAGAAGGGCTATTATTAAAAAGTTAAACAACAGATGCTAACACGGCTGTGGAGAAAAACGAATGCTTATACATTTTGGTGGGAACGTAAATGAGTTCAGTGATTGTGGAAAGCAGTTTGGATATTTCTCAAAGAAATTAAATCAGAGCTACCATTTAACACAGCAATCCTATTACTGAGTATATACCCAAAGGAAAATAGATCATTATACTAAAAGGACACATGCACTCATATGTTCATTGCCACACTATTCACAATGGAAAGACATGACGCCTACCTAGGTGCCCATAACGGTAGATTGGATAAAGAAAATGTGGCACATATACACCAAGGAATACTACTACACAGCCATAAAAAAATGAAATCATGTCCTTTGCAGCAGCATAAATGGGTCTGAAGGCCATAATTCTAAGTGATTTAAAGCATAAGCAGAAAATCAAATACTACAGGTTCTTACTTACAAGTGGGAGGTAAATATTGAGCACACATGGACATAAGCATAGGAACAATAGACATTGCAGGCTACTAAAGGAGGGAGGGAGATGAGGAGATGGGTGCAAAAACTACCTGTTGGGTACTGTGCTCATTACCTGGGTACCAAATACCCATTTAATAAGCTTGCACATGTAGCCATGTATCCTTGTATCTAAAATAAAAGTTGAAATTAAAACTTACAAAAATTTTAAAAACACAAAAACAGCGTCACAGATAATTTCTTTTCAGTCAAGTTCCACATTTGTTAATGTCTGTTTTTCTTTCAGTGTCTCTCGAATTCATCCCATGATCTGAATTTCAGTAGATCCCAGTCCACTGACTCTATGCAGATAATTTTACCTCCAAAAAGTATGGCTTTTGTTCTGTTTTTCTCTGGATACAGTTTTCAGTATCTTCTATTACTTAAAAAAACACGGACAATGTCTTTCTTTTCCTGTGTCTTTTTACTTTGTATCTTTTTTATGGAACTAAGATTCACAGAATTGATTACATCATAATCATTTGTTGTTCCTGATATACCGTTATTTTTCTATAAGTGTTTCTATTTTCTTCAACATTTTATTATTGTATTCATTTATATGTTTATGTAAAAATTTGGTTACTCAATGTCTCCTATGTGTTAGTCTGTTAAGGTCATTATTAACAAGGACTAATATTGCGTCTTCAAGGTTAATAGTCCTTAAGCCTGGGATGTTAAGTCCAGTAATTCCCATTGAGAGAAACCTGGTTGGGGGTGGTGGCGAAGTATGCTGAGTAAAGAAAATTGAGTCAGGAAAGAAGGCATGACATGTACATAGAAAATGAGTAGTTTGTTTTGACTAAAGCATAAAACAGGTTAAGGGAAGTAGGAAGAGGTCAGATTGTTAATGGCTTTGAATTCCAATCCAAAGAGTTCATAGTTTATTACATGGGAAGAACTTTCGTGCAAATAAATAACTTTTGTCACATTTGACATTTAGAAGAGTCTCATATCTGAAGCCACGCCGTGGTAGATGTATATGTGAGAGAGAAAAAAATAGGGATGGAGATCCTGGAAGTGGTAAGATCTTAGCTGTTCAGAATTTTAAACACATCTTTTTATGTTAGCTTCTGTTACGGTTTATCCCATTGCCTGTAGAATACTTTTTTTGTTTTTATCACAGTTATCCCAACACCTTCTTTTTTGATCTTTGTAAGTTCGTAGATATTTACTTAGGTAAGAATAAACTTATTCCCCAGTGTTTGCTGATTATAAACATGTATCTGGAAGGGCAGGAACACACTGCATCTACGTAAGTCTGCTGCAGCATCAGCAAGCTATTGGTATTCGGAATACTCTGCTAGAACATTTAAAATGGAGTTATTTGTCTGTTGCTGCTTTTTAATGTTTTAATTGTCTTAAAATGCTTAATAGTTTGAATACGAAAATGCCTGGAGAGCACTGGCAAGGATTGGTAAATATAACATACTTCCTTCCCTACCATGATGTATGGGAGTCAGGGCAAGTTTTTTGTTTGTTTATTATCAGAAAAAATGGAGGTTATCCAAAAACGGATGCTATCAAGTAGCACCTGAAGACTATTATTTTGGTAAATCCAGCATGGAAAGGTAGTTATCAATCTTTTTATTAATAAAATTCTTTTTTGTAAAACAGAAATATATTTATATAGGAACATCACATTGTACACCAAAATATATACAATTGTTATTTGTCCATTAAAAATAAATACATTTTTGAAAGTTTAATGTTGGGTGCTGGCAACTTAAACTTTCATATTTCTCACACTCTTACATGTTCAATTCTTTATTGTATTCTCTTCATTACTTAGAGAATATAACTAAGTTAATTAAGCAAGGAAGAAGAATTTTATATTAGTCATGATGGGGTAGGTCATGCTCTGGTAAGAACTCAAAGATCTCAGAGACTTAAACAAAAGTTTACTTATTGCTTCTGATACACAGATATCTTGACTTCATTGTGTGTTCAGCTTCCCATTATCCTCACTTGGGAATCCTGGTTGATGGACTCTTCCTTCTTTGAAACATCGCTTCTTATTCTGGCCAGCAGGAAGGGAACATGGCGATTTGTTCATGATATCTTTAAAAAGGTGTTGGCACATATGGCCTGTGGACCAAGTCGAGTTCACCATCTGCTTTGTTAAAACATAGCCACACTTTTTCACTTATGTCTTGTCTGTGACTGTATTTTAACTGGAAGGGCAGAATGGAATTTTTGTGAGAGAGACTATATGCGGCTCAGAAAGCCTTCAATACTTATTATCTGGTCCGTCACAGAAAAATAAGTTTGCTAATCCCTTTCTTGAATGGTTCTTTCTAGAAGTAAAGACACCATATTTAATCACATTCCCACATACCACTGGCCAAATTAAGTCATGTGGCCAGGGCTCACTTCAATGAGGAAAGGAAGAACAATCATATTATGTGCCCTGCACAATGTGGACAGAACTTCTGACTACTGTACATCCTTGCTTTCTATATTTCATTCTCTTATTTTCTACCCTTCACACACTCTCTCACCTTATTTCACTGGCAGTTAATTCTTGTGTTGCCCTACTTTAGAATTTATTATACAGTATTGGAGTGATCTATTTGCTTTCCTGTATTCCTTCACTGTATCACACTATAAACTCCATGAAGGCAGGACTCCTGTTTGCCTCATTTACCACCTGCCTTATTTCTCAGCACCTATAGAAGAGCATTGCATTAGGCCCTCTATCAGAGCACCTTATTCCATTTCTTCAGTTTTACTACAATTATTAGTGTAATAATTTTGTGTTTAGTATGTGAGAGGAAAATAAATTTTGGGACCCCCAAATCACTAAGCCAAAGGGAAAGTCAAACTGAGAACTGGGTCAGGCAAACCTGCCTCCCACCTTATTCCTAAGTAAGCTAGCTACAAAGATAAAAAAGCTACATACCTTCCTCACAATTTGCCCACAAGGAAATTCCTTGCAGTCCTCAAGACCTTTACACTAAAACAGTTCTGTTTAATTTCACATTGGGAATGTAAATTAATAGCTTACCTTTACAGGTGTGGGACGAAGAACAGAACTCAAAACCATCCGTCTGCTCGCCTGAGACAAATGCATATCTGAATACTTCCTCTGCCCTATTGTTTATGTAAAAATGCAGATTCATTGAGCCAGACTAAGGTGTAAGTGACTATTCCTCTTTCCCTGACTCACATGCAAATTGTGTATTTAGTGAAAAGCTGATCAAAGGCCTGAAAGAATGCCACATTTTGTCTCTTATCTACCTATGACCTGGAATCCCTCCCCCTACTTCAGGATGTCCTGCCCATCCAGACCCAACCAATGTACACGTTCCACATGTTGATAGATGTCTCATGTCTCTCTAAAGTGTATAAAACCAAGCTGTACCCCAACTGCCTTGGGCGCATGTTGTCAGGACCTCCTGAGGCTATATCATGACATGTCCTTGACCTTGGCAAAATAAACATTCTAAATTGATTGAGACCTGTCTCAGATACTTCTGGGTTCATGAGTAATTGATATTTGTACCCCCCCACTAAACTCTAAGCTTTCGGTGAACAGGAACCATGTTTATCTTGCTTGCTATGCATACCCAGTACCCTGCATATTGCCTGGCATATAATAGGCACTAGACATTTTTTAAATGAATGAGTGAATCCCTCTATAAATGAATATCCTATGCTGCTTTTGATTTAAAGACATGATGTTTTAATGAACCATTGAGGCAGCAGAATAGGGTCTGGAGGCAGGGAACCTAAAGACTTCCTAGAACTCAATCAAATGGAAAAATCCTAACTTTCTAAGACTAAGTAAATAACTTGGTAACTCTACTTCAGGTATGATAGGAAACATCCTCTTCATTTGCGTGGGGTGTACACCAAGTAAATAACTTTGAACTTTACTTTATCCTTGATATGGTTTGGATCTGTGTTCCCACCTAAATCTCATCTTGTAGCTCCCACAATTTCCACATGTTGTCAGAGGGACCTGGTGGGATATGATTGAATCATGGTGGCGGGTCTTTCCCGTGCCGTTCTCGTGATAGTGAATGGGTCTCACGAGATCTGATGGTTTAGAAAACAGGAGTTTCTCTGCACAAGCTCTCTCTTTGCCTGCCGCTATCCACGTAAGATGCAACTTGCTCCTCCTTGCCTTCCACCGTGATGGTGAGGCCTCCCCACCCATGTGGAACTAAGTCCAATAAACCTCTTTCTTTTGTAAACTGCCCGGTCTTGGGTATATTTTTATCAGCTGCATGAAAATTGACTAATACAATCCTCTTCATTTGCATAGGGTGTACACCAAGTAAATAACTTTGTAATTTCAGCCCCTTCATTTACATAGGACATATGCCGTGTAACCAATGGGAAACATCTAGAGGATATTTAAACCCTAGAAAATTCTGTAACCAGGCCCTTGAGCTGCCTGCTTGGGCCCTCTCCCACCCTGTGGAGTGTGCTTCCGTTTGCAACATTCACTGCTTTTGTTGCTTCATTCTTTCCTTGCTTTGTGTGTTTTGTCCAATTCTTTCTTCAAAATGCCAAGGACCTGGACACCTTCCACCAGTAACACTATGAGGCCCTGTGTCATGTTGTCCCTACCTGCTTCTCAAGATCTGTTCAACACATTTCCAGCCTACTTCTACTTTCCTGCCAAATAGTCTTTATAAATGATTTCCCTTTTGCTTATAATGCCACCACTTCAGATAGATAAATTCTACCTATCCTTCTTTTCTCAGTTTCTATATCACTTGCTCATGCAACCCAGTCATTGCTAATTAGGCCAAGTGTCCCTAAGGGCTTCTACAACATAATGTATTTCTTCTATACAAGGACTTATCACAATTGCTTATTTTCTTCACATATTTTTTTCACATAATTGTTCCTTTTTTGGTTAATGCTTGTGTTCCTCCACTAAACTGTACAATGCCTCATTTTGCTAATCATTGCATCTATAGTATCTAGCACAGAATTTTGCACATAGCACTTTTTTAATACCTTTTCTTAAATAAGTACATGTATGCAAATTTATAAAAGAGTCTTACATGATTTGAAAAACAGGAAGTTTTAATATTCCCCTCAGGGGAATAGTTGTGAGGATTATAAAAGAATCTATGTTAGATGCCTGGCACATAGTATGCATTCAGTTAATGATAGCTGTTTTACTATTACTGTTTTTCATTGTCCCTTTTACATATTCAATAATATTAGTTGGATATGAAACTCTGCAGAGTACAAATGAAGAGGAGGAGGAGGAACAGAAGAGGGGAGAGGAGGAAGAAGAAACAGTAAAATTTTCTGCAAAGTAAAGTAAAGAAAGCCTGGTCTTGATCACTCACAGAACACACCAGAATCTTCCAGTTCAGCTGAAGGGCATAGTTAGCTGTATTTTGCTCTCTTCATATTTAGGCAGGATAAACCTAAGAGATTTACCTATAGAATAAGGTATATGTATAATAAAATCTGTTCTATCTATTCATTGGCTGCCATTGATGGAAGAAATTAAAATTTTTCTTGTAAATAGGCATGTGGGGAAAATGTATCATATTTGGGAGCAGTGGGTTTAAATCACAAATCTCTGAGTTTCTGTTCTTGCTTTAACTCCAGTACTGATTAAGCTGTGTGTGGCAGACACTGTTGTTTGCCAACTCTTGACCATTTCCCCCACTCCCTTGCTACTAGAAGTCTGACTTTGTTATGACATCACCTTTTCTCTTTCTCTGTGCTATTATTGCCTTACTGGTTTGATCATTTTCCTGTGATGATGTGATATTTGGAGATAAAACAGCTATGTTGTGACCATTAGGTGACAAAGTTGAGGACAAAAATCTCACACACTAAGAGGAACATGACAGAATCATGGAAATAATATGGGTTCCTAATGACATGATTGAATGGCCATTACTAACCCTGGAATCACCAACCCTCAGACCTCTTGGTGAAAAAATTAAATGCTTCCCATGTATACACTTTCTTAAATTCGTGTTTTGTTCATTGTATCCTCTCAAATATGAATTTACAAATCCTGCTCTTGGCACATACAAGTATTAATCATTTTCTCTTTCAGGTCTTCTCTTGGTAACAAAGAGATAATAATAGTATCTTCTTCTGAAGATTAATTTGTGCCATGTCTTTGTAGAGGAATGACTCCCCCATGGCATGCTAGTGACCTTGCATTCTTCTGCATAGCTCACGTAGGCAAAGCCAACTGCAGTTTAACCTGAGTCTTGGCAGAACAATCTGTAGTCCTCCCAGGAACATGGAGAGATGGGCAGTCTGTGAATGCTGTCCTAAGTTCATTTCTCATCCTCCTCCGTTCTTGTGGGAGTCTGCAATAAGATAGCTTGTCATCTGTCTCTGGTTCCAATGAGGTATGAGACTTTCCACCTTGCCCTGCCTTCTTAGGGCACAGCTGCAAACTTCTGTGTAAGTTTAGAGAACTGTTTGCTTCCTTAATGATAGAGTGAACCATCCCTTGGGTCATCTGGCCCTTCAGGTTCAGTATCATCTCATGGGTACAGGAATGTAATGCACTGAATCTATTTAGGCTCGTTGTATTCTTACTGTTCAGATCTATGGAAATGTGGCAAGCCAACTAGCAGCATTGCTTATGCTGCTGTTTTTGGGTGCTTGCCTGGCACACAGTAAGAACTCAGTAAGTGTTAGCTAGGTGTAGAGCAGTACTAATAATATTATCGCTGTGTTACTGAACCTGTTTCTCATCTGTAAGTGAGGATCACACAGAAAGTGTTTTAAATTCTTAAGTGCCATATGCATATAAGATAGTAATATTTAATTAACTCTTAGGTCACTAGAGGAATAGTTTTTTTGTTTGATTTGTGACTTAAGGAAATGCTATATAATTTAAATATTAAACCCTATCTGATTTTATCACTGAAGAGAACTTCGTACCATTCCATAAAGCCCCACGTCATGTGCCGTATGATTGTAGGTCACATTGAAAGCTTTCATTATAACTATTGACCTTTCTTCTGACATCAGCAATGCATGGGTGTTCTGGTTCGTTGAAATTGACTCAAGTTAAAAAACAATCCTATATGAGAAAGCAGTTGATCCTTCTAACCTGTGTTTCTAGTTCTAACACTGAATCCAAGTTTCAGGGAAAAAAAAAAAAATATATATATATATATATATATATATATATATATATGTATGTATTGTAGACTGTCTACACCAACGCTATGTACAGAGCAGAAATTGAAAAATTCTTTCAAAGTAAATGATTATTATGACAAAACTACCATGGAACATCTTTTAGATGAAAGTTCAGTGTCCTTTGAAACAAAACCTTGGTTTGAAAGATGATATTACCTATCAGAATATTTGGTTAAGAGTGTTTACTTTTTTCTTATTTGAACGAAGAATCTATAATTCTACTTTAAAGAACAATGTCTATTTTTTCTAATATTCAGGATGATACCTTTTATTTACATGTTTTGCATACTTATACTTTTATTTAAAGTGGAAAGCTAACCCTGTAGGCAAGAATGAAGAGAGCAATGGATAAAAATAGAATAACAGGTGGCTGCTTTTTTGTACAGTGCTCTGTGTTTTCTGGGAAATTTGTGTTAATCAGTTATTTCAGCAGTGTGTCATCTTTATCAAATATATTTTACTCGGAGACAAATGTTTATATCTTTAAGGATGTTTCTTTTCTTTGATTAAAAAGTCCCTTTCAGTCCAAGAATGAAAAAAACATCTTATCACTAGGAATTTGATGTTCTGCAAAGAATACAGTTTTGTCAGCAATAAAATGGTGCATTTCTTATAAGTGTATCTTTTGCAGCTCACAAAGCAAGCACAATGGTTTTTGTCAGTGAGACCAAAGTGAGTGAGGTTCATAAATTTTTAATTCACGAATTCATTAACTATTATTTTTACACCACTAAGTGACTAACGGCAATTAGTCCAAATTTAATATTAATGGTGGGGAGAGGTATGAATACAGACAATAAAGCACCTGCTATCAAGTTAGAATCATATCTTTTTATGTTTGTCTGATTATTATTTGAGTTTTTTCTATTCATTAATGTGGAGTATAATATTAACAGATTTTCTAATGTTACAACTATCCTTGTACTCTCTGGATATGTAC
Organism: Rhinopithecus roxellana; assembly: GCF_007565055.1. NCBI lineage: Eukaryota > Metazoa > Chordata > Mammalia > Primates > Cercopithecidae > Rhinopithecus > Rhinopithecus roxellana. Next base: position 133,474,108 of record NC_044555.1, on the reverse strand, counting down.
AGCATGTGTGTGTGTGTATATATATATATATATAATTAGTTTAGAATTTTAAAGTTAATTTTCATTTAATATGTTTAATACATTATGTTTAGGTAAGAATTTTGCTTCTATGTTTGAGAGATGACCTGGGATCCTGTGATTTTTCTTTTGCTGTCTTGTTAGGTTTTGGTATTAAGTTTATGTTACCGTCATTAAATTGTTCCCCATTTTTGAGTTCTCTATAAAAGAAGTTATATAATATGGGAATCAAATGTTCTTTGAATATATGTAGTTTACACCTGTATAACTATCCAAGTCTGTGTGAGCGTGTATGTGAAAGACACAGAAATAAAAAGAATATAATTTTTCAGGACTGATTCAATTTAATGCTTATAGGTATATTTAAGTTTCTGTCTTTTCTTGTCAGTGTTGAATTATATTTTTCAAGAAGATGGCCTATTTATATAAGGTTTTGACAGTTACAGGCCTACAGTTGATTATAATATCTGATCATTATTTTTTCAACAACTGCTGTATTTGTAGTCATATCTCCTTTACATGTTTAATACTGTTTTGTTATTGATGGCAGAGATTTTTCTATTTCATTAGTCTTTCCAAAAAATCTGTTGTTGGCTTTCTTGATCCTATTTTATCATTTTTTCTATTTCATTATTTCTGTCCCCTTTGTTTCACTCCATTCTTTTGGGGATGATTTGATTGATAGTTAATAAACCTTAAGTTAGATAAAAGGCTTGTGAGTCTTCAGCATTTCTTTCCTTTCAGATAATTAGTTAATATTTTCTCCTGGATATTTGCTTTAGCTTCATTGTACTCCACAAGTTTCGAAATGTAGTATTTTCATTTGATGTGTAGTATTTTTGTTAAGCTCTAATGATTATCTGATTTCCATTTTAATTTTTTTTTTTTGCACAGGAGGCATTTAGAAGCATATTTAAAAATTACCTAATGTCTTGAGTGTTTTATTAGGCCTTTTTTGTTGATCTTTAACCCAATTGCATTTTGATAAAGGAATGTGGTCTGTATAATGATCCATGAAAATTTGTTGGGACTTACTTTATTCCCTCTTGCCTGGTCAATTATTATATATGCTCTATGTGTACAAGAGAACAATGTACTTTGTCTAATATAATTGGGGCACAGTTTTACATATGTTCCTTAGTTTAACCTTTTAAACTCTTATTTCAAAACTGCACTCTTAATAAATACCAGACAATATCTAGTGTTGGTGCAAATTTGCACTGATGGGGATTCTCATATATGGCCCATGTGATTGTATAAACTGGTAAATCCATCTTGAACGACAGTTTATATATTATTCAGTAAAGTTGAAGAGATACATATGTGTGTGTGTATATATATATATATAGAGAGAGAGAGAGAGAGAGAGAGTGTTTAGAAATTTCACTCTAGAGAAATTTCACTGTACATAAATACATAAATATGTAATATGTGTATTTATGGTTGCATGCATAGAATGTGTAATGATCAAGTCAGGGTATTTAGGGTATCCATCACCTTGAGTGTTTATCATTTTTATATGTTGGCATCATTTCAAGTCCTTCCTTCTAGTTACTTTGAAATATACATAATATTGTGGATCAGGTAGTGCATGGTATGCCGTGCGGTCTCTCTTCCTGGAGCAATGCCTTTTTGTGGTCTCCAGACAGCTTCTTGTGCTAGTCTTGGGACTCCTACGGGTCTAGGACCTTTCCTGAGGCTAGAATGCAGGAGTCTGCAGTAGGAATGTAGACCACTGGAAATCACTCACTTACCTTTTCCTCATCGTGAGGAGCCTCTCCAGGCTCCCAGCTGATTCCAGCCACAAAGGCTGTCTCACTTCCCCACTTCCCTTTTCTTCCTTGTTTTAGGTGCTCCCTGTCATTTCTCTGTTGAATTCCAGTGTTCACTCTTAGATGATCTATTTAACGTATGATTATCTACTCACTATTTTGGTTCTTCTTTGTGGAGGAGGGAAGTGCCAGACACCTCTACTCAGCCATCTTGAAGCACCTCCAATTTGAATCATTCTTAAAACTAAATAAATAAATAAATATATTGAAAGAGAGAAACCAGATACAATACAAACATAGAATGTGTTTAGGTTTATAAAAGATAGTACATGCAAAACTGAACTATTGTTTATTGAGATATATTTATGTTAAAAAACTAAATAAAGGCAATAAGTAGGTTTTTGTAAGCATTAACATAGTTGTTAGTAAAGAGAAATTTGGAGAAATTTGAAAGGATTGTGATTTTTAAGAAATAGATGGAGTCTTCTGGGATACTGGTAAGGTTCTATGTATTGATTTGGGTGGTGATTACATTGATGTTTATTTATACCATTTGCTTAATATTACATAGTATGCATCATTTGCATTTTGTTATATGTCACAGTATAATAAAGTTAAATATACAATGAGATAGAGAATGAGATGTATGACAAAATTAAAGCAGTATGTGAGTAACATGAAGGACTGTGTATGTACATGTATACTATGTGACACAGAGTGGTCAGCCCAAGTGTCTATTGATTGGTGAATAGAAAAACAAAATGCAGTCTACACCTTCAATTGGATATTATTGAGCATTAAAAAGGAACGAAATTTTTACACATGCCACAACACACATTAAGCTTGAATATATTAGCCAGTCACAGGAGCAAAAACATACGATGCCATTATGAAGTACCTACAGTAGTCAAATTCATACAGTAAGAAAGTAGAAGAATGGGGGCCCGGGGCTAGAGGGAGGAGACTATGGAGAATTTAGTTTTTAATGGGTACAGAGTTTTTTTGGAAGATAAAAATGTTCCGAAGATGGATGGTGGTGACAGTTGCACAGTAATGTGTATGTATTTAATGCCAATAAAATGTAGACTTAAAGGTTTTTTTTTTTTTCTTTTTTCTTTTCTTTTCTTTTCTATTTTTTTTTTTTTTTTTTTTTTTTTTTTTGAGATGGAGTCTCGCTCTGTTGTCCAGGCTGGAGTGTAGTGACACGATCTCAGCTCACTGCAAGCTCCGCCTCCCGGGTTCAAGCAATTCTAGTGCCTCAGCCTCCCAAGTAGCCAGGACTACAGGCATGTGCCACCATGGCCAGCTAAGTTTTGTATTTTCAGTATTTTTAGTGAGTCACCATGCTTGGCTCACTTAAAATGTTTTAAATCATAAATTTTATGTTAGGTATATTTTACCACAATAAAAATAAGCAAACAAAAAAGGTGAGTTTTTATCAGAGACCTGTAGAAAGTGAAGGATGGAACCAAGTGGATAGGTATGGAAAGGACATTTCAGGCAGAGAGAATTGTGAATATAAATACTGAGGAGAAGATGAGAGTGTGTTTGGCATATCCAAGAATAGATACCAAAGATATCACTAGAGCTGGAAAAGAGTAAAGAAAGGATAAAATGATATGGGATTAGGTCAGAGGGGTAACAAGGTGCAAGGACAAGCAGGGCCTTGATGGTCCTTGTAGAGGAGAAGAAATTGAAGGGTATCAGGTAAGGAATTGGTGTGACTTGACTTAATTTTTAGAAAGATTACCCTGTATGCATGTTGAGGAAAGATTATAGCAGGAAAGTCAGAAGCTGAAAGACCAGTGGTGATGGTCATTTTTGTTGTTGTTGTTGGTAGGTTGTTTTTTGTTTTGTATTGTAGACGATTATTACAGTGTTTTTATGTTGGTGAGGATGAGTGATATTCTGTGTAATTTATAATCCGTCTTCAGAAATCTTCCATTTGTTTTAGTTCACCTGTCCATTGAAACTTGGCCCTTTATTTCCAAAGATGTATAAGACGTAATTTCCTTCCCGTGTTATTCCTTTTTAATTTCTTCAAATAATTTAATTATACTACTTTTTTTTAATTTGTTTTCTGACTCTTTTTCATGGTGGCTTTGTTATAAATATGCTTTGTAAATATGAGTTGTGATCTTATATTTAGCAGGGAGTTATAGCAACCCCAAGAGCACTGGCTTGAAGATATTTTCATTCATGGAGAATTTGCATTTGCTTCTACTAACTACACTAGTATCAAAAACAATCAATCTAGACTCCTTAAGTTGATTATTAGCCTGGAGTCTCCAAAACTGCAAGAATTTCCCATTTAAGTATCATAAACAAATATAAAGGTTTCCCTTATTATATTTTTCCCTGCATATTTTGTTTGCCATATTGATTTTTATATAAATTTAAAGGAGGTACAACTGCAGTTGTGTTACATGGATATATTGCATAGTTCTAAAGATTGGGCAATTAGTATAACCATCACCCAAATAGTATACATAGTATACATTGTACCTATTAAGTAATATCTCATGTGTCACTCCCTCCTACCCTCCTACTTTTCTGAGTCTCCAATGACTATTATTCAACTCTGTATGCCCATGCGTACACATTATTTAACCCACAGTTACAAGTGAGAACATATGGTAACTGACATTCTGAGTTGTTTCACTTCAGATAATGGCCTCCACTTCCATTCATGTTGCTGCAAAAGACAGCATTTCCTTCTTTTTTTATGGCTAAATAGGACTCAATTGTGTATATATACACACATGGCTGCCGAGGCCTCACCAATCATGGCAGAAGGCAAAGGAGAAGCAAAGTCACATCTTACATGGTAGCAGAGAAGAGAGAAAGTGAGAGCCAAGCGAAAAGGGAAACCCCTTATAAAATCATCAGACCTTGTGAGACTTATTCACTACCATGAGAACAGTATGGGGAAAACCATCCCTATGATTCAATTATCTCCCACCTGGTCCCTCCTACAACATGTGGGAATTATGGGAGCTACAATTCAAGATGAGATTTGGGTAGGGGCACAGTCAGATTATATCACAGTATATAATCATTCCCTTTTTCTCTGCATCCTCATCAATATCTGTTATTTTCATCTTTTTAATATTATCTATTCTGACTGGTATAAGATGCTATCTCACTGTGGCTTTAATTTGTATTTTACTAATCATTACTGGCGTGCATTTTCTCACATGCTTTTTGGGTGTTTGTATATCTTCTTTTGAAAAAAATGTCTATTCATGTCCTTTTACCCACTTTGTAATGGAACTATTTGGTTTTTCTGTTGAGATGTTCGATTTCCTTTTAAATTGTGTATATCAATACCCAGTCAGATGCATAGTTTGCAGATATTTTTCTCATTCTGCCAGCTGTCTGTTTACTCTGTTAATTTTTTTGCTTCGCAGAGAATTTTTAGTACTATTTGTCCGTCGTTATTTTGTTCCTTGTGCTTTTGAGGTCTTAGTTATTAATTCTTTACCCATACCAGTGTCCAGAAGAGCTTTCTCTACATTTTCTTCTAGTATTTTTATAGTTTCCTATCTTATGTTTAAGTCTTTGATCCATCTTGAGTAGATTTTTGTATATGATGGGAGAGAGGAGTCCATTCTTCTACATATGGCTATCCAATTTTCCTAGAACCTTTTATTCAAAAGGGCATCCTTTCCCTAGCGTATGTTTTTGTCAACTTTGGCAAAGACCATGTGATTGTAGATACGTGGCTTTGTTTGTTTTTTCTCTATTCTTGTCCATTGATCTATATGTCTGTTTTTATACAAGTACCATGTTCTTTTGGTTACCATAGCATTGTAATGTAATTTGAAATCAGGTAATGTGATGCCACCAGCTTTGTTCTTTATGCTTAGGATCACTTTGGCTGTTCAGGCTCTTTCACACAGTTTCGTACTAATTTTAGGATTTTTTTTTTAATCTTGTGAAAAATAATGTTGGTGTATTAACAGGGATTACAAAGAATCTCTATGTTGCTTGGGACAATATGATCGTTTTAACAGTATTCTTCCAATGCATACATATGAAACATTTTTTCATTTGTTTTATCTACAAATTTTTTCATCACTTTTGTGTAGTTTTGTTGTAGAGATCTTTCATTATCTTGGTTAAATATATTTCTAGGTATATTTCATTGCTATTATAAATGATGTTACCTTCTTGATTTGCTTCTAAGCTTGATAGCTATTGGTGTATAGAAATGCCAAAAATTTTTGTACATTAATTTTGTATTCTGAAAGTTGACTGAAATCAATTTTTAAATTTTTATTTTAAGTTCCCGAGTACATATGCAGGATGTGCCAGTTTGTTATGTAGGTACACGTGTGCCATGGTGGTTTGCTGCACCTATCAACCCATCACCTAGGCATTAAGCCTGGCATGCATTAGCTAGTGTTCTTGATGCTCTCCCCCACCTAAGCCTCCCCCAACCAGCCCCAGTGTGTGTTGTTGCCCTCCCTGTGTCCATATGTTCTCGTTGTTCAGCTCCCATTTGTAAGCGAGAATTTGTGGTGTTTGATTTTCTGTTCCTGCATTAGTTTGCTGAAGATAATGGCTTCCATCTCCATTCATGTCCCTCCAAAGGACATAATCTCATTCCTTTTTATGGCTGCATAGTATTCCATGGTGTATATGTAGCACATTTTCTTTATCCAGTCTACCACTGATGAACATTTGGGTTGATTCCGTGTCTTTGCTATTGTGAATAGTGCTGCAATGAACATACCCATGCATGCATCTTTATAATAGAATGATTTATATTCCTTTGGGTATATACCCAGTCATAGGATTGCTGGGTTAAATGGTATTTCCAGTTCTAAGTCTTTGGGGAATTGCTACACTGTCTTCCACAATGGTTGAATTAATCTACATTCCCACCAACAGTGTAAAAGCACTCCTATTTCTCTGCAACCTCTCTAGCATCTGTTGTTTCTTGACTTTTTGATAATCACTGTTCTGACTAGTGTGAGATGGTATCTCATTGTGGTTTTGATTTGCATTTCTTTGATGAACGGTAATGTTGAGCTTTTTTAATGTTTGTTGGCTGCATGTATGTCTTCTTTTAAAAAGTTCCTGTTCACATTCTTTGCCCACTTTTTGATGGGGTTGTTTTTTTCTTACAAATTTGCTTAAGTTCCTTGTAGATTCTGGATATTAGACCTTTGTCAGATGGATAGATTGCAGAAATTTTCTCCCATCCTGTAGGTTGTATGTTCACTCTCATGATAGTTTCTTTTGCTGTGCAGAAGCTCTTTAGTTTGATTAGATCCCATTTATCTATTTTTGCTTTTGTTATAATTGCTTTTGGTGATTTCATCATAAAGTCTTTGCACATGACTATGTCCTGAGTGGTATTGCCTAGATTTTCTTCTAGGGTTTTTGTAGTTTTGGGTTTTACATTTAAGTCCTTAATCCATCTTAAGTGAATTTTTGTATAAGGTGTAAGGAAGGGGTCTAGTTTTAATTTCCTGCATATGGTTAGCCAGTTCTCCCAGCACCACTTGTTAAATAAGAAATCCTTTCCACATTGCTTGTTTTTGTCAGGTTTGTCGAAGATCAGATGGTTGTAGATGTGCAGTTTTATTTCTGAGTTCTCTATTCTGTTCCGTTGGTCTATGTGCCTGTTTTTTGTACCATTATCATGCTGTTTTGGTAACTGTAGACTTGTAATATAGTTTGAAGTTGGGTAGCATGATGCCTCCAGCTTTGTCCTTTTTTCTTAGCATTGTCCTGGCTATACAAGCCCTTTTTTTGTTCCATGTGTATTTTAAAACAGTTATTTTCTAATTCTGCAAAGAATGTTAATGGTAGTTTAATGGGAATAGCATTGAATCTATAAATAGCTTTGGGCAATATTGGCCATTTTACAATATTTATTCTTCCTATCCATGAGCATGGATTTTTTTCCATCTGTCTGTCCTCTCTGATTTCCTCGAGCAGTGGTTTGTAGCTCTCTTTGAACAGATCCTTCACTTCCCTAATTAGCTGTATTCCTAGGTATTTTATTCTGTTGGTAGCAATTGTGAATGAGAGTTAATTCATGATTTGGCCCTCTGCTTGTCTGTTGTTGGTGTATAGAAATGCTTGTAATTTTTGCACATTGATTTTGGATCCTTAGACTTTGCTGAAGTTGCTTATCAGCTTAAAATGCTTTTGGGCTGAGTCGATGGGGATTTCTAGATATAGGATCATGTTATCTGCAAACAAAGACAATTTGACTTCCTCTCTTCCTATTTTGAATACCCTTTATTTCTTTCTCTTGCCTGATTGTCCTTTCTAGAACTTCCAATACATTGTTGAATAAGAGCGGTGAGAGAGGGCATCCTAGTCTTGTGCCAGTTTTCGAAGAAGAATGCTTCTAGCTTTTCCCATTCAATATGATATTGGCTGTCAGTTTGTCATAAATGTTTCTTATTATTTTGAGCTATGTTCCTTCAATACCTAGTTTATTGAGAGTTTTTAACATGAGGATATGTTGAAATTTTTGAAGTCCTTTTCTGCATTTATTGAGATAATCATGTGGCTTTTGTCTTTAGTTCAGATTAGATGATGAATTATGTTTATTGATTTGCATATGTTGAACTAGTCTTGCATCTCCAGGATGAAGTTGACTTGATCATGGTGGATAAGCTTTTTGATGTGCTACTGAATTTGGTTTGCCAGTTATTGAGGATTTTCGCATCGATGCTCATCAGGGATATTGACCTGAAGTTTTCTCTTTTTGTTGCATCTCTGCCAGATTTTGGTATCAGGATGACACTGGCCTTAAAATATGAGTTAGGGAGGAGTCCTTCCTTTTCAGTTGTTGGAATAGTTTCAGAAGAAATGGTACCACTTCTCTTTGTACCTCTGGTAGAATGCAAGTGTAAACCCATCTGGTCCTGGGCTTTTTTGGTTGGTAGGCTATTTATTATTGCCTCAATTTCAGAACTTGTTATTGTTCTATTCAGGGATTCAACTTCTTTCTGACTCAGTCTTGGGAGGGTGTATGTGTCCAGAAATTTATCATTTTTTTCTACATTTTTTTTGTTTATGTGCATAGAAGTGTTTATAATATTCTGTGATAGTTGCTTGTATTTCTGTGAGGTCAGTGGTGGTATCCCCCATTATCATTTCTTATTGTGGTGTTTTTTAACCTTCTCTCTTTTCTTCTTTATTAGTCTAGCTAGTAGTTTATCTATTTTATTGATTTTTTTTTCACAAAAAAACAGCTTCTAGATTTGTTGTTGTTGTTGTTGTTGTTGTTTTGAAGGGTTTTTCATGTCTATATTCTTCAGTTTCAGTCTGAGCTTGGTTATTTCTTGTCTTCTGATAACTCTGGAGTTTGTTTGCTGTTAGTTCTCTAGTTCTTTTAGTTGTGATGTGAAGATGTTGATTTGAGATCTTTCCAGCTTTCTGACGTGGGCATTTAGTGATATAAATTTTCCTCTTAACACTGTTTTAGCTGCATCCCAGCAATTCTGGTATGTCGTTGCTTTGTTCTCATTAGTTTCAAAGAACTTCTTGATTTCTGCCTTAATTTCATTATTCACCCAGAAGTCATTCAGGAGTAGGTTGTTCAATTTCCATGTCATGGTGTGGTTTTGAGTGGGTTTCTTCATCTTGAGTTCTAATTTGATTGTGCTGTGGTCTGAGAGACTGTTTATTATCATTTCAGGTCTTTTTGCATTTGCTGAGGCATGTTTTAAGACAAGTGATGAGTATGCCTTCAGAGTTAGTGAAGGCAATACGAGGCAGAACTCTAAACCAGGCTCAACATTACAGCAGCAGAGCATGGATGGGAGAGAAGAATGTTGGATAGTTTGTGGGATCTAGATCCCAGTCTGTTAGTACACTAGTGTGAACACTCAAAATGGGTCTCCAACACTACCTTTAACATTTTCTTGACCTAGACAACATTTGATGCTGTCCTCATTAGTTTTTATCATGGGCAGTCCTTTCAGTTAGAAAATGGAAACACTATCCCAACTAATTAAAAGCTTCCAAAGCAACAAAGAAATTGCACACTTTATTCACTTTGAGGTCATAGCCAAGATATCACTTCCATGGAGTGGACACTTTGACCTTTTGACCAACTATCAAGAGTCAGTGAAGAGGGTTAGATAAAAATATCAAGAACCCTAGTTCAGACTGGAAAACTGTGAGGTTTCACTTTTGCCTATCACTCCAGCCTCATATGCCACTACTCTTCCACTTGTTCATTGTGATGAGCCTTTGTGACTCCTTTCAGTATCTTAAGCGTACCAAGTTGTTTCCCAACTCAGGACTTTCCTATGCTATTCTATCTGACTGAAGCACTCTTTCTTCCATTTTTGTTTTCCAAACTCTTCATCATATAAGTCTCAACGTCAATGTCATTTATTCACTGACGAATAACCTGACTACCTAATTTCAAGTGTGCTCCCCAATTCCATGATTCTCTGTCAGAGAACCCTGTCTCATTCATTTACAGCATGTCTAGCAATTCATAACAATCTTTTTGTGTAGATATTTGCTAAATGACTGTCTCCTCTACTAGACTCTAAGCTTCATGAGGACAGTGGTAATATTTATTTTATCACTCTGCGTCTAACACACACAGTTCCTGGTAGGTGCTGAATAAATATTTTTTTTTTGTTTGTTTGTTTTGTTTTGTTTTGCTTTGTTTTGTTTTGAGATGGAGTTTCACTCTTGTTACCCAGGCTGGAGTGCAGTGGCATGATCTTGGCCCACAGCAACCTCTGCCTCCTGGATTCAAGCAATTCTCCTGCCTCAGCCTACCAAGTAGCTGGGATTACAGGCACCCACTACCATGCCTGGCTAATTTTTTGTATTTTTAGCAGAGACGGGGTTTCACCATGTTGGCCAGGCTGGTCTCGAACTCCTGACCTCAGGTGACCCACCCACTTCGGCCTCCCAAAGTGTTGGGATTACAGGCATGAGCCACTGTGCCCAGCAAATATTTGTTAAATGAGGAAACTTTTAATTCAGTTCAGTGATAAAGCTCATTGAAGTTTGTTTGACTCTAACTGTTGCCCCTCTCCTACTTCCGAAAGAAAAGAGGCCCTCAGATTTGGAAAAATAAAATTATAATACAATAAATTAAAATGTATTCTTTTCCTTTCACCTAGATCCAGTATATTGGAGAAAGTGCTCGTAAAATCTGATACAGAATTTAGCACGAGAAATATTTCCCACCCCTTAAATTTGTCCCCTTAATTGAGAAGCTGACTTCATGGTGAATTACTCCAAATAGGTAAATGTCTAACAGTTCTAATACTGTTTAAACTGTCCTAAAGCATTAAAAGTGGAAGGAGAGCTGCCAGTTTCTTTAGTAATCGTCAAAATGCTGAGAATCCCCCCAAAAAAGCTAACAACAAGAAAATCCCAGAAGATATTAATGTATAAATCCTAAATAAAGCATTAGTAGCACAATCCAGTGGTACATTAAAAGATTAATATACCACAACTAGGATTACTCAATTCTGAGAAAGCATTAACATATTTATATAATTTATCATACTAATAGGTCAGTTCGCATCTTTTTTTCATTGGTGGTGACATAGAAATAAATGGACACTTCATAATATGCTGAATCGTGCAATGTGAAATACGGGAAACGTTCTCACTAACATCAGAAATGAGACAATAATGACAGCTATCATGTTTTTGTAATAGCAAATAGATAAGAGAATTAAATAATTAGACATATTAAAAAGAGATTAGAAAACAATCATCATATACACATGATAGAAATATATACCATTGTAGGCTGGGTGTGGTGGCTCACGCCTGTAATCCCAGCACTTTGGGAGGTCAAGGCAGGTGGATCACCTGAGGTCGGGAGTTTGAGACCAGCCTGACCAACATCAAGAAACCCTGTCTCTACTAAAAATACAAAATTAGCCAGGTGTAGTGGCACATGCCTGTAATCCCAGCTACTCGGAGGCTGAGGCAGGAGAATCACTTGAACCCGAGAGGCGAAGGTTGCAGTGAGCCGAGATTGTGCCATTGTACTCCAGCCTGGGCAACAAGAGCAAAAACTCCGTCTCAAAAAAAAAAAAAAAAAAAAAAAAAAAACAAATATATATCATGTATACATAAAAATCCAAAATAGAAACCAACTGGAAAGCTGAAAGAGAAAGAGAGAATTTTGTATGTTGATTGATTACAAAGTTAATACATGAAAATCTATGGCTTTGCTACATATAAATGGTAAGTATTTAGAAAATACAATGGATCAAAATATAGATAGATATATATATACATATATATATATATATATATCTCCCATTTTCTTTATTCATTTAGGCTATTTACTTTTTGGCTATGTTGAATAATGCTGCAATGAATACAAGACAGCAGATACCTCTTTAAGATTCCGATTTCAAGTATTTTGGGTATATACTCATAAATGAAACTGCTGTGTCATATGTGATATGGTTTGGCTGTGTCCTCACCCAAATCTCATCTTGAATTCCCACGTGTTGTGGGATGGACCCGGTGGAAGGTAATTGAATCATGGGGGCAGGTGTTTCCAGTGCTGTTCTCATAATAGTAAATAAGTCTAACAAGATCTGATGGTTTTAAAATTGGGAGTCTCCCTGCACAAGCTCTCTTCTCTTGTCTACCACCATGTGAGCCATACCTTTCACCTTCCACCATGATAGTGAAGCCTTCGCAGCCACAGTAGAACTGTAAGTCCATTCAATCTCTTTCTTTTGTAAATTGCCCAGTCTCAGGTATGTCTTTATCAGCAGCATGAAACTGGACAAATATAACATGGTAATTCATTTTTAACTTTTTGAGAAACCTCCACACTGTTTTCTGTAGAGGACTGACAATTCATTGTGCTCTGACTCACCCCTTAATTCTTTATTTTCTCAGACTCCCCCTCTCTTCCTCCACACAGACAAAAAGGCCATCTGTGGTCTGAATAAATGAAAGAATTGGACTGTTTGTTGTCACAGTCATCCATACCATATTGACATATCCATTCAAATATATAGATAATCTTACTTTAAATAATGTATCATTTGTTGGAAAAATTCATAAACATATAATACAGAGACTATGGTAGCCAGAATAATGACTTCCCAAAGATGCCTACACCATAATTCCTAGAACCTATAAATATGTTAATCTATGTAGCAAAAGGGACTTCACAGATGTAATTAAGTTTACAAACATTAAAATAGAAAGGTTAGATAATCCTATTGAGTCTACGAACTTTCTCCCACTGGTGGCAGAAGACATGAGGCTAAAGAAGTCACAGAGATTCTAAGCATGAGAAGGACTTAATCCACTTTAAAGATAGTGGAAGGGGGCCACAGCCAAGATATATGGTTGACCTTTTGAAGCTGAAAGCCACTCCCGGCTAAGAGACAGCATTGAATTGGGGATTCAGTTCTATAAGCACAAATAACTAAATTCTGCCAATAGCCCCAAGGAATTTGGAAGCAGAATTTTCCCCATAGCCTCAAGTAGTGAACAGGGTTCTGTTGACATCTTAATTTTTTTTTTTTTTTTTTTTTTTTAAGACAGAGTCTTACTATATCCCCCAGGCTGGAGTGCAGTGGTGCCATCCTGGCTTACTGCAGCCTCTGCCTTCTCAGTTCGGTTGATTCTCATGCCTCAGCCTCCTGAGTAGCTTGTATTACAGGTGTGTGCCACCAAACTCGCCTAATTTATTGTATTTTTAGTAGAGATGGGGCTTTCACCATGTTGGCCAGGCTGGTCTTGAACTCCTGGCCTCAAGTGATCTGCTCACCTCGGCCTCCCAAAACGCCGGAATTACAGGTGTGAGCCACCACACCTGGCTGACATTTTGATTTTAGCTCAGCGAGATTCCTATCAAACTTCAGTCCTACAGAATTGTCAATATAATAGCTGGATGTTATTTCAAGCTAATTTGTTATAGCAATAGAAAACTAATCTACACTGCATCCTATTACACTTCTATGAATAACAACCACACAAAAAATATTGAACCTATTTCTGCACTCAATAAAGAATGCAGAACTTTGTTCTTTCTTCTTTTCCCAGAGTGATTTGTGATGTTCATATGCTAGCAATTGCCCCAGTAGAAAAACCAGGAAGTGGGAGCAGGCTCTCAGAACAAGGGTAGAGGTGGTAGAGGCATTTTAGAGTTTACTAACACCTCATTTATAGAAGGTACTCAGAATAATAGTATATCTAGGGATGTTCTTGCCCCTGAGCCAGATATTTAGAATATCTAATGTTAGTTCTGTAATTAAGATGCCCCCCCCTTTTTTTTTTGAGATGGAGTTTCACTCTTGTTGCCCAGGCTGGAGTGCAATGACATGATCTCAGCTCACTGCAACCTCCACCTCCCGGGCTCAAGCAATTCTCGGCCTCAGCCTCCCAAGCAGCTGGGATTACAGGCACACACCACCACACCCAGTTATTTTTTGAATATTTAGTAGAGACGGGGTTTCACCATGTTGACCAGGCTGGTCTCAAACTCCTGACCTCAGGTGATCCACCCACCTCGGCCTCCCTATGTGCTGGGAGTACAGGCCAGAGCCACCGAACCCAGCCAAAATGCCCTTGTCTTCAGTCACTGGATTTATTGACAATTTGCTGCAATTTATAATTAGTAACAAGTTTATATTTGATATCCTTTTTGGTTCTCCTAATAACTTTGGGAGATAGGTCAGACATATAGAAACCCCCTTTTAGAGATAAAGTAACATGCAGATAGTTTAAACGTTTTAATTTTTATCCCTATTTATTTTTATTTTTATGACATAATAGTTGTACGCATTTATGGGGCACATGTGTTTTTTTGATATATGCATGCAATCTGTAATGTTTTGTAGCTGGTCACATAAATAGTGTCAGAGCAAGGATTTAGACTGCCTTCTGACTCTATTCAATAGCCTTTATTTCCCTTAGAAAAGATTTAACAAGCACTAAAAAAGGCAGCTTGAATTTCTCAGTAATCTAGCTTGAAGCTGTTCTCTTGTTCCCCTCCTTTTCATTTTTGTACTTTATCCATTATTCTTTTATCAATCCATTTAATGGTAAGTTTAATCCCTTTCCAAATGCATAGCTCCACATTTTCTGAAGGAGAAACAATTGAAGTCCCAAAGGAATTAAAGTATTATTTTCCAAATTTTCTAAAAATAAAAATAAAAATGTATTAAATTTTTTGTCACTCAGGCCGGGCATGGTGGCTCATGCCTGTAATCCCAGCATTTTGGGAGCCAAGGCAGGCAGATCACTTGAAGTCAGGAGTTCAAGACCAGACTGACTAACATGGTGAAACCCCGTCTCGACTAAAAGTACAAAAATTAGCTGGGCATGGTGGCATGCGCCTGTAATCCCAGCTACTTGGGAGGCTGAGGCCGGAGAATCACTTGAACACAGGAGGCTGATGTTGCAGTGAGCCGAGATCACGGCACTGCACTCCTGCCTGGGCAACAGAGCAAGACTCCATCTCAAAAATAAAACACTGTTAATTAGTTTTGCAAAGTGATTTCGATCAGCAACGTGTGAGAGTTCCTATTTCTCCACTTTCAGCAGAGATTGCTATTGTCAGTTTTTTTCAATTGTAGCCATTGTGAAGTGGTGTATTACTGTGGTTTACTTTGTATTTCCCCGAAAACTAATAATGTTTAGCATCTTTTCATGTGTTTATTGGCCATTTGTATTATCTTCTTTTGTGAAGCATCTGTTCAAATCTTTTCCCTGTTTTTATTCAGTTGCTTGTTTTTCCTTTATTGAGTCATAAAAATCTGTATTATATTTCTGATGTTTGCTTCAGGATTTAGGCTGAGACTTTTATGGGTGGTTCAGGTATAATTTCAGTTCTCTTTGCTTTTGCTTCATTGCTTTGGATTTATATTACACGTACATAATTTAGGGTTAATCATGACACTTGTGTGATTTAATGCACACAGTAAGGGTTCCCATTATTCTGACTCTCTCTCCCGTATGTCTCCTTTATGGCCCTACTGTGTTGGGGCTCCTGTTCCTGGTTTCTCTAAAAAGTTCTTTTAGTTTGGAGTATCAGTTCCCAGCCCTGAATTACTCCATGAATGAGGTCCACATTTGACACAATTTCCAGTTAAAGAGAGATATAAATACTATTTAGGAAATAAAATCAAATGTCAAATGCCTGTTTCTAAAGTCATATATCTTACTGGTAAATTTTGCTGAAATAGAAAATACGGGAAGATTTTCAGTTCTAAAGGGAGGCAGATCAAGAGTTCTATTTTCTGTATTTTAAATATAAAATGTGTATGAGACATTTGGCTGGGTGTGGTGGCTCACGCTTGTAATCCCAGCACTTTGGGAGGCTGAGGCTGGTGGATCACTTGAGATCAGGAGTTCCAGACTGGTCTGACCAACATGGTGAAACCCCGTCTCTACTAAAAATGCAAAACATTAGCTGGGTATGGTGGTGCATGACTGTAGTCCCAGCTACTCAGGAGGCTGAGGCATGAAAATCACTTGAACTTGGGAGGTGGAGGTTGTGGGGAACTGAGATCACACCACTGCACAATGTACCTGGCAATGTGCCAAGTGCTGACTATCTCAAACACAAAACAAAAAAGAATGTATGTGAGACATTTATGGTGGAAAAACATTTTGAAGCCTCACCACAAGTTTTCATTTTTTTAACACTTGTTTTAAGTTCAGGGGTACATGGTCAGGTTTCTTACGTAGGTAAACTTGTGTCATAAGGGATCTCCTACCCCAAAGGGTTGTAAATATCCATGAGACAAGTGTGGGTTCCCACGGTTGCACATTCATTCACCACTTCCCTGGGTGGGGGAAGTTCCCTGGCTCCATGTGATTCCTGGGTGGACCATCATCCTACCTTACTTTTCTCTGTTCTCTGTGGGTCAAGTTGATTTTTGATTAGTCCCAGTGCGAGTACCTGGATGTTTCAGTTGAAGGTGCTGTATTTAATTGCCCCTTCTGTTCCTCTCTTTTTGAGCCACAGACACTAGCTGCTATCTTGGCTGCTTCCCTCCAGAAGTTTTCTTCACCTGTTGTCCACCTACAACCGCATAACCTTGTAATTCTGGTTTCCTGCACTCATAATGCAGGTGGAGCTGAAGAAATAATGTTTTATTATAATGGTTGAACTAGTTTACAATCCCACCAACAGTGTAAAAGTGTTCCTATTTCTCCACATCCTCTCCAGCACCTGTTGTTTCCTGACTTTTTAATGATTGCCATTCTAACTGGTGTGAGATGGTATCTCATTGTGGTTTTGATTTGCATTTCTCTGATGGCGAGTGATGATGAGCATTTTTTCATGTGTCTGTTGGCTGTATGAATGTCTTCTTTTGAGAAATGTCTGTTCATATCCTTTGCCCACTTTTTGATGGGGTTGTTTGTTTTTTTCTTGTAAATTTGTTTGAGTTCTTTATAGGTTCTGGATATTAGCCCTTTGTCTGATGAGTAGATTGCAAAAATGTTCTCCCATTCTGTAGGTTGCCTGTTCACTCTGATGGTAGTTTCTTTTGCTGTGCAGAAGCTCTTTAGTTTAATTAGATCCCATTTGTCAATTTTGGCTTTTGTTGCCATTGCTTTTGGTGTTTTAGACATGAAGTCCTTGCCCATTCCTATGTTCTGAATGGTAAAACCTAGGTTTTCTTCTAGGGTTTTTATGGTATTAGGTCTAACATTTAAGTCTCTAATCCATCTTGAATTAATTTTCGTATAAGGAATAAGGAAAGGATCCAGTTTCAGCTTTCTACTTATGGCTAGCCAGTTTTCCCAGCACCATTTATTAAATAGGGAATCCTTTCCCCATTTCTTGTTTTTCTCAGGTTTATCAAAGATCAGATGGCTGTAGATGTGTGGTATTATTTCTGAGGACTCTGTTCTGTTCCATTGGTCTATATCTCTGTTTTGGTACCAGTACCATGCTGTTTTGGTTACTGTAGCCTTGTAGTATAGTTTGAAGTCAGGTAGCATGATGCCTCCAGCTTTGTTCTTTTGACTTAGGATTGTCTTGGCAATGCAGGCTCTTTTTTGGTTCCATATGAACTTTAAAGCAGTTTTTTCCAATTCTGTGAAGAAATTCATTGGTAGCTTGATGGGGATGGCATTGAATCTATAAATAACCTTGGGCAGTATGGCCATTTTCACGATATTGATTCTTCCTATCCATGAGCATGGTATGCTCTTCCATTTGTTTGTGTCCTCTTTTATTTCACTGAGCAGTGGTTTGTAGTTCTCCTTGAAGAGGTCCTTTACATCCCTTGTAAGTTGGATTCCTAGGTATTTGATTCTCTTTGAAGCAATTGTGAATGGAAGTTCATTCCTGATTTGGCTCTCTGCTTGTCTGTTACTGGTGTATAAGAATGCTTGTGATTTTTGTACATTAATTTTGTATCCTGAGACTTTGCTGAAGTTTCTTATCAGCTTAAGGAGATTTTAGGCTGCGACAATGGGGTTTTCTAAATATACAATCATGTCATCTGCAAACAGGGACAATTTGACTTCTTCTTTTCCTAACTGAATACCCTTGATTTCTTTTTCTTCCCTGATTGCCCTAGCCAGAACTTCCAACACTATGTTGAATAGGAGTGGTGAGAGAGGGCATCCCTGTCTTGTGCCAGTTTTCAAAGGGAATTTTTCCAGTGTTTGCCCATTCAGTATGATATTGGCTGTGGGTTTGTCATAAATAGCTCTTATTATTTTGAGATACGTTCCATCAATACCGAATTTATTGAGCGTTTTTAGCATGAAGGGCTGTTGACTTTTGTCAAAGGCCTTTTCTGCATCTATTGAGATAATCATGTGGTTTTTGTCTTTGGTTCTGTTTATATGCTGGATTATGTTTATTGATTTGCGTATGTTGAAGCAGCCTTGCATCCCAGGGATGAAGCCCACTTGATCATGGTGGATAAGCTTTTTGATGTGCTGCTGGATTCGGTTTGCCAGTATTTTATTGAGGATTTTTGCATCGATGTTCATATGGGACATTAGTCAAAAATTTTTTTGTTGTTGTTGTGTCTCTGCCAGGCTTTGGTATCAGGATGATGTTGGCCTCATAAAATGAGTTCCGGAGGATTCCCTCTTTTTCTATTGATTGGAATAGTTTCAGAAGAAATGGTACCAGCTCCTCCTTGTACCTCTGGTAGAATTCAGCTGTGAATCCATCTGGTCCTGGCCTTTGTTTGGTTGGTAGGCTATTAATTATTGCCTCAATTTCACAGCCTGCTATTGGTCTATTCAAGGATTCAGCTTCTTCCTGGTTTAGTCTTGGGAGAGTGTAAGTGTCCAGGAAATTATCCATTTCTTCTAGATTTTCTAGTTGATTTGCATAGAGGAGTTTATAGTATTCTCTGATGGTAATTTGTATCTCTGTGGGGTTGGTGGTGATATCCCCTTTATCATTTTTTATTGCGTCTCTTTGATTCTTCTCTCTTTTCTTCTTTATTAGTCTTGCTAGCAGTCTATCAATTTTGTTGATCTTTTCAAAAAACCAACTCCTGGATTCCTTGATTTTTTGGAGGGTTTTTTGTGTCTCTATCTCCTTCAGTTCTGCTCTGATCTTAGTTTTTTCTTGCCTTCTGCTAGCTTTTGAATGTGTTTGCTCTTGCTTCTCTAGTTCTTTTAATTGTGATGTTAGAGTGTCCATTTTAGATCTTTCCAGCTTTCTCTTGTGGGCATTTAGTGCTATAAATTTCCCTCTACACACTGCTTTAAATGTGTCCCAGAGATTCTGGTATGTTGTATCTTTGTTCTCATTGGTTTCAAAGAACTTCTTTATTTCTGCCTTCATTCCGTTATGTACCCAGTAGTCATTCAGGAGCAGGTTATTCAGTTTCCATGTAGTTGAGCGGTTTTGATTGAGTTTCTTAGTCCTGAGTTCTAGTTTGATTGCACTGTGGTCTGAGAGACAGTTTGTTATAATTTCTGTTCTTTTACATTTGCTGAGGAGTGTTTTACTTCCAATTATGTGGTCAATTTTGGAACAAGTGCGATGTGGTGCTGAGAAGAATGTATATTCTGTTGATTTGGGGTGGAGAGTTCTGTAGATGTCTATTAGGTCTGCTTGCTGCAGAGCTGAGTTCAATTCCTGGATATTCTTGTTAACTTTCTGTCTCATTGATCTGTCTAATGTTGACAGTGGGGTGTTGAAGTCTCCCATTATTATTGTATGGGAGTCTAAGTCTCTTTGTAAGTCTCTAAGGACTTGCTTTATGAATCTGGGTGCTCCTGTATTGGGTGCGTATATATTTAGGATAGTTAGTTCTTCCTGTTGAATTGATCCCTTTACCATTATGTAATGGCCTTCTTTGTCTCTTTTGATCTTTGATGGTTTAAAGTCTGTTTTATCAGAGACTAGGATTGCAACCCCTGCTTTTTTTTGTTCTCCATTTGCTTGGTAGATCTTCCTCCATCCCTTTATTTTGAGCCTATGTATGTCTCTGCATGTGAGATGGGTCTCCTGAATACAGCAGACTGATGGGTCTTGACTCTTTATCCAGTTTGCCAGTCTGTGTCTTAATTGGAGCATTTAGTCCATTAACATTTAAGGTTAATATTGTTATGTGTGAACTTGATCCTGCCATTATGATATTAACTGGTTATTTTGCTCGTTAGTTGATGCAGTTTCTTCCTAGTCTCGATGGTCTTTACATTTTGGCATGTTTTTGCAATGGCTGGTACCGGTTGTTCCTTTCCATGTTTAGTGCTTCCTTCAGGGTCTCTTGTAAGGCAGGCCTGGTGGTGACAAAATCTCTAAGCATTTGCTTATCTGTAAAGGATTTTATTTCTCCTTCACTTATGAAACTTAGTTTGGCTGGATATGAAATTCTGGGTTTAAAATTCTTTTCTTTAAGAATGTTGAATATTGGTCCCCACTCTCTTCTGGCTTGTAGAGTTTCTGCCGAGAGATCTGCTGTTAGTCTGATGGGCTTCCCTTTGTGGGTAACCCGACCTTTCTCTCTGGCTGCCCTTAAGATTTTTTCCCTCATTTCAACTTTGGTGAATCTGGCAATTATGTGTCTTGGAGTTGCTCTTCTGGAGGAGTATCTTTGTGGCGTTCTCTGTATTTCCTGAATTTGAATGTTGGCCTGCCCTACTAGGTTGGGGAAGTTCTCCTGGATGATATCCTGAAGAGTGTTTTCCAACTTGGTTCCATTTTCCCCCTCACTTTCAGGCACCCCAATCATTCGTAGATTTGGTCTTTTTACATAATCCCATACTTCTTGTAGGCTTTGTTCATTTCTTTTTCTTCTTTTTTCTTTAGACTTCTCTTCTCGCTTCATTTCATTCATTTGATCCTCAATCGCTGATACTCTTTTTTCCAGTTGATCGAGTCAGTTACTGAAGCTTGTGCATTTGTCACGTATTTCTCGTGTCATGGTTTTCATCTCTGTCAGTTTGTTTATGACCTTCTCTGCATTAATTATTCTAGCTGTCAATTCTTCCACTCTTTTTTCAAGATTTTAATTTCTTTGCGCTGGGTACATAATTCCTCCTTTAGCTCTGAGAAGTTTGATGGACTGAAGCCTTCTTCTCTCATCTCGTTAAAGTCATTCTCTGACCAGCTTTGATCCGTTGCTGGCGATGAGCTGCTTTCCTTTGGAGGGCGAGATGCGCTCTTATTTTTTGAATTTCCAGCTTTTCTGCCCTGCTTTTTCCCCATCTTTGTGGTTTTATCTGTCTCTGGTCTTTGATGATGGTGACGTACTGATGGGGTTTTGGTGTGGGTGTCCTTCCTGTTTGTTAGTTTTCCTTATAACAGTCAGGACCTTCAGCTGTAGGTCTGTTGGAGATTGCTTGCGGTCCACTTCCGACCCTCTTTGCCTGGGTGTCAGCAGCAGAGGCTGCAGAGGATAGAATACTGCTGAACAGCGAGTGTACCTGTCTGATTCTTGCTTTGGAAGCTTTCTCTCAGGGGTGTACTCCACCGTGTGAGGTGTGGGGTGTCAGTCTGCCCCTAGTGGAGGATACCTCCCAGTTAGGCTACTCAGGGGTCAGGGACCCACTTGAGCAGGCAGTCTGTCCCTTCTCAGATCTCAACCTCCGTGTTGGGAGATCCACTGCTCTCTTCAAAGCTGTCAGACAGAGTCGTTTGTGTCTGCAGAGGTTTCTGCTGCTTTTTGTTGTTGTTGTTGTTGTTGTTTAGCTGTGCCCTGTCCCCAGAGGTGGAGTCTACAGAGACTGGCAGGCCTCCTTGTGCTGCTGTGACCTCCGCCCAGTTTGATCTTCCCAGGGCTTTGTTTACCTACTTAAGCCTCAGCAATGGCGGGCGCCCTTCCCCCAGCCTCGCTGCTGCCTTGCAGTTAGATCGCAGACTGCTGTGTTAGCAATGAGGAAGGCTCCGTGGGCGTGGGACCCTCCCGGCCAGGTGTGGGATATAATCTCCTGGTGTGCCCGTTTGCTTAAAGCGCAGTATTGGGGTGGAAGTTACCTGATTTTCCAGGTGTTGTGTGTCTCAGTTCCCCTGGCTAGGAAAAGGGATTCCCTTCCCCCTTGAGCTTCCCAGGTGAGGCAATGCCTCGCCCTGCTTCCGCTCTCGCTGGTCAGGCTGCAACAGCTGACCAGCACCGATTGTCTGGCATTCCCTAGTGAGATAAACCCAGTACCTCAGTTGAAAATGCAGAAATCACCTGTCTTCTGTGTGGCTCGTGCTGGGAGCTGGAGACTGGAGCTGCTCCTATTCAGCCATCTTGCTCCGTTCCTCCAACTTGAGTATTTTTAAAGCATTATCATATGCATTATCTCATTTTATAATGAAGATTGCTTGTTCTTAAATACTTGAATTTGGTAAATAACATGGACAATAATGCAGTTTCTACAGAACAGTTTCAATTTTCGTACAATACTACTGGATTTTAGTGAAAATTCATGTTATTTCCACTCTAAAAGTGGGTCAAAAAGAGACATTGTGTCCTTTTAGAGGATGTGAACACATTTAATCCTCTTTTTTTATTCACTCATTGAGTAAAATAAATACAAAATACATCCAATTACAGTACAATGGGATTAAATACAGAAAGTTGCTATGATGCAGGATTTCAAATATCAATTCTTTTAACTTTCTGTTTTCAAAACCATAATCCACATTACCTGAAAGAACTGTGAGCAGTATTATTTGGTCAAATGTATTATGAAGGTATTGAATTTTTGTGAGTGTATTGTATTTATTAAATTGTTATGTTTAAATCCAGTACTGAATAAAAAGTTATATCATTCTTAAGAAAAACACATATTTACTAAAATCATAATTGGAAATGTGTAAAATGACAAATGAAAATGCAGCTGAGAGGTCGGGACTCTATTACATTTCTGCAGTTTCCATTGACTTTAACATGGAGGCAGCTGGTGAATTTAGCAAGAGCTGTTGTAGTGGACTGATTGGGCAGAAACCATACTGAGTGGGTTTAGGAATGAAGGAAAAGTCAAGAAGAAGAAGCAGCCGTTGTAAACAGATTTTGAAAAGTTGTCAACAAAAGAGAAGAGAGAGATAGGATACTAGCTAGACACAGCAAAGTAGTAAGGGAAGTTTATCTAAATTTTAATTTTTAATTCATCAAAGACTGAACTACGTTTCAAGGTATATGAGAAGATGAAGGTAAAGAGGGAAGGGATGATTTTGTAGGGTGTTTTTTAAGGAGGTTACATTGAATGGGGTGCAGAGAATAAGCATGGGAATGAATCTTGGGCAAGAAAAGTGACAGTATGGGTGCAGTCAGTTAGCATGTGGAGTGGCAAAAGTTGAAAGTGCTTCATTTGATGACTTCTGTTTTTTTCAGGTGGGATGGGAGGTGTAAAGGTAAGTTAAAGTTCTAATATTCAGAATAATTGAAAAAGAGATCAAGAGCTTAGTTAAAGTAACATAAGAAACATTAGTAGAGATCACTGAAGATCAAGTTGTTGATAGAGAACATGTATTTGTAGCAGGAACAATTTGTGAGGTGTGATTTTCTTCAGCCTTGGCACAAAAAATGTCAGTTGAATTAATAAAAGGTTGTAATATTGCTATAAGGGTGAAAAAAAGAATAGGACAAAGGAGTTAAAGGATAATATTAATATTAAAAGTGTATGTTATGAGACTTTGATAGATTTTATATTTAGACAACAATTTGAGTATAAAATTCTTGAATCACTTTTTCATTCCCTAGAACTTTGTAGCTATTGCTTGTCTTCTGTCATTGTGCGATCTAGTGGAAAATTCTGGAACCTGCATGCTTTCTGTTTTGTAACTTCTTAGTGGTTGCTATAAGATTTTAAAATATGAATCTTTACAGACTACCTTAAATAATATACAGTTTCACATATAATGTAAGAACTTTACAATTTTATCCTCCTATGTTCTGATTCTGTTTCTTTGTGCTACTCTTTTCATCTGGTTTACTTCAATATGTTCTATAAGCCTCAATATAAACTTTTTTATTTATACTGTGAATTACTATCTTTCACTTGTGATCAGGTATATGAAGGTAAAATTTGCATCCAGTAAAATTCACCTTTTTAAAATATGTAGTTCAATAAATCTTCAAAATGCATACAGTCATTTAAGCATCACCAAAATAAAAATACAGGACATTTCCTTTACACCAAAAACTTTCCATTTTTCCTTTACAGAGAATTCCCTCCTTCCATGTACAGACACAAATCTAATTTCCATCCCTATCAGTATTCATTATCCAGAATGTCATGTAAATGGAATAATAGTGTCTTGCATCTACCTTCTTTAGTAATATTCCATTATAAAGATAAATCACAATGTGTTTTCCATTTACCACTTGATAAACATTTTTTATAGTTTGTGGTGATTACAAATAACTGTAATAACATGGACATATATGACTTTATGTGAACATGTTTTAATTTCAGTTGAGTAAATACCTACAATTATAATTGGGATAATGTGGTGAATATATTTTTAGCTTTATAAAAATATACCAAACCATTTTCCAAAAATGCTGTGCCATGTCTGCATTCCTACATTCTACTTGCTATGCATCCTTACCAAAACTTTATATTGTCAGTCTTTTCAATTTATTAATTTCCATAGGTGTGTTGGGAAATCACACTGTGATTTTAATTTGATTTTTCCTAAAAATAAACTATTCTGAGAAGTGTTTCACATGCTTATTTGTCGCCTCTAGACCTTCTTTGGTAAAGTATTCAGATCTATTGTCCACTTACATTTATTGCTTTTATTTTATTTATTTATTTATTTATTTATTTTGAGACGGAGTCTTGCTCTGTCACCCAGGCTGGAGTGCATGGCGTGATCTCAGCTCACTGCAAGCTCTGCCTCCTGGGTTTATGCCATTCTCCTGCCTCAGCCTCCCGAGTAGCTGGGACTACAGGTGCCCGCCACCTCACCCGGCTAGCTTTTTGTATTTTTCAGTAGAGACGGGGTTTCACCATGTTAGCCAGGATGGTCTCAATCTCCTGACCTTGTGATTCACCCATCTCGGCCTCCCAAAGTGCTGGGATTACAGGCTTGAGCCACCGCGCCCGGCCTTATTGCTTTTAAAAATAACAGCCTTATTGAGATGTAATTTACATAGCAAAGAAGTAACCAGCTTAAAGTTGGTTGTTAATATGCTCACAAAGGTATGCAAACATCATCACTAATTTCAGAACATTTTCATCACCTCAAAAAGAACCCCCCAAAAAGAAACTTCATACCCATTATTAATCACTCCCCGTGCTAACCTTGTTCAGTCTCCATTATTTACTAATCTACTTTCTGTCTATATAGATTTATCTATCTTGAATATATCATATAAATAAAATTTTTAAACGTTTGTTTTCTGTGACTAGCTTTTTTCACTTGGCATGATGCTTTTGGGGTTCATTCATGTTGTGATATGAATCTGTACTTCATTCCTTTTTATGGCTGCATAGTATTCCATTGTATGAATATACCACATTTTACTAATACATTCATTGGTTGGTGGAAATGTGAATTGTTTCCACTTTTTGGCTGATATCGTTAGTACTTTTATGAACATTCAAATAAAACTTTTTGTTTAGACACATTTTCAAATATCTTGGTTATATGCCTAGGAGTAGAATTGCTGGGCCATGTAGCATAAGGTTGGTGCAAAAGTAATTGTAGTTTTTGCCACTAAAAGTAATGGCAAAAGTGGTTGTTAATATGTTAACACAGAGGTATACAACCTTTAAACCTTTTTGCCATTATAAGTAATGGCAAAAACTGCAATCACGTTTCCACCAGCCTAATACTTCTATATACAACATTTTGAAGAACTGCAAAACTGCATTCCATACTGATCACAGTTCAGTCTTGGCT
This sequence comes from Rhinopithecus roxellana, assembly GCF_007565055.1. NCBI lineage: Eukaryota > Metazoa > Chordata > Mammalia > Primates > Cercopithecidae > Rhinopithecus > Rhinopithecus roxellana. The sequence goes on along the minus strand of NC_044555.1, from coordinate 133,448,050 downwards.
CACTGCAACCTCCGCCTCCCAGGTTCAAGAGATTCTTCCTTCTTTATTGATTGATTGATTGATTGATTGATTGAAATGAAGTCTTGCTCTTGTCCGCTAGGCTGGAGTGCAATGGTGTGACCTTGGCTCACTGCTACCCCTGCCTCCCAGGTTCAAGTGATTCTCTTGCCTCTGCCTCCACAATAGCTGAGATTACAGGTGTTTGCCATCACACCTGGCTAATTTTTGTATTTTTGGTAGAGACGGGGTTTCATCATGTTGGCCAGGCTGGTCTCAAACTCCTGACCTCAGGTGATCCGCCCGCCTTGGCCTCCCAAAGTCCTGGGATTACAGGCTTAAGTGACCGCTCCTGGCCAGGTTCAAGAGATTCTTGTACCTCAGCCTCCTGAGTAGCTGGGATTATGGGCACGTGCTACCATGCCCAGTGAATTTTTGTATTTTTTTTTAGTAGAAACAGGTTTTCACCATGTTGGCCGGGCTGGTCTCAAACTCCTGGCCTCAAGTTATCCACCCACTCTGGCCTCCCAAAATGCTGGGATTAGAGGTGTGAGCCACTGCGCCTGGCCTGTTACTGGTTTATATCAATTTGACTGGGAAGTGCCTAGTTGTGGATTTCTTTGAGTTTATTCTACTTAGAAATATTTTAGCTTCTTTAATGTGTAGATGCTTCATATATTCTTTTTTAATTTTCTCTCTCTTCTCCTCTTCTGACACTCCCAGTACACATACATGTGTATGATTGATGGTGTCTCAGAGCTTTCTGAGACTATGTTATATTTTCACCAGATTTTTTTCTGTTTCTTAGACTGGCTGATTGCAATTGATGCATCTTCAGAGTGATTGATTTATTATTTTGCGAGTTCAAATTTACTATTTTGCCCATCTAGTATATTTTTATTTTCGTTATTGTAGTTATCAAACTCATAATTTCTATATTTTTCAAAATAATTTTTATCTTTTTATAGTCTCTCTTTGGTGACACATTGATTGTATACTTCAATTATTTATCCCTGGTTTTATTTAATTGTATTATATAATAGGTGATTTTAAGTCTGTCTAGTAGATTTAATGTCTTGGCTTTCTCTGGAAGAGGTTCTATTCACTGATTTTATTTTCATATATATGGGGCTGTATTTTCTTTTTCTTTGTGAGTCTCATAATTTTTGGTTAAAACATAGACATTTCAATATTATAATATTTAAAAGCTGGAAATCATATTTTCCCTCCTTTGTTTTTGTTTGTTATTTGTTGTTTTTGTTGTTGCTGTTTGTTTAGTGACTGTCCTTGACTAATTTTATAAAATCAGTATTCTTTGTCATGTTCAAGCACTAAAGTCTCTGCTTGAATTGTTAGTGGTCAACTCATGATTGTGCAGAAAATTTATTTATTTGTTTATTTTGAGACAGGGTCTCCCTCTGTTGCCCAGGCTGAAGTACAGTGGTGTGATCTTGGATCACTGCAACCTCTGCCTCCTGCGCTCAAGCAATCCTCTCACCTCAGTCTCCCAAGTACCTGGGACTACAGGTACAAGCCACTGTGCCTGGCTAATTTTTTTTTTTTTTTTTTTTTTTTTTTTTCCATAGAGATGGAGTTTTGCCATGCTGCCCAGCCTGGTCTCGAACTCCTGAGCTCAAGCAATCCGCCCACCTCATCCTCCCAAAGTGCTGGGATTACAGGCATGAGCCAATGATTGGGCAAAAATTTTAAATGGCATGAACCAATAAGTCTCACTGCCCCTTCCTTGGGGATCACTATGGGTGCTGGAGCATGTGTTCAATGCTCTGGTGTTTACAGTTCTCCCTATGCAAAACCTCAATGTCAGCCACAGCTAAAAGACTAAGCCTTTTTCATGTCTTTTCTGGGGATTTACATGGCTCTGCACATGCACATGGCCTTCGAAATTCCCAGTAATATACTGGAGCTTTTCAGTGACCTCGTACGGAACCTCATTCTGCAATTTTTACTTTTATTTGTTTTTGTCAGTCTTTTGTTAGCTCTAACGTGAATAGACATCCCAGCTCCTTGCAATGCCAAACAATTAATATAGATATTTTTAACACCTTAAGGTTACTAGTATTTGCACTGAGTGAGCTCTAAAACAGGCCAAATAAGAATATATCCTGAAAATTGAGTTATTTAGGGAGCTGACAGACATGTGAAATAGTAAAAATTATCTGAGAACAGGGCTATCTTACAGCTCCAAGTGCATTCAGTTCCTTCTTGCAGCCTCGAGACTGCTGGTTCCCACAAAGACTGTTAGTTCTCATAGAGATCTTTTCAAGGCTACCATACAGCTGAGATAAGTGCTGTGGGAATAGAGCAAGTATAAATGCTAAAGATTGCTTATCTTACCAATATTATACTATGTTCTTTGAAGAATGTTCCTCAGATTTTTGCAAGCCTTTGGTTAATTTCCAGATTTATTCACAATTGAATTTGTCCGCTTTTTTTATCAGTTTTTTTGGCCAGTGTCTGTATTGTTTTTATGAAGGAGTAGTTTTACAGAGTTTCAGAAATGTTTCTTTAATAAATGCTCCCCGGATTGCTGCAAGTCTTTTATTAGTTTCCAGAGTTTGGGAAATGTTTATTCTGACATTATTTTTTTGGAACTTTTCTTACTCATTTTATGGAAAAGAACATTTTGCTAGGATCTGATTCTACTATTTTTGCTAGCGTCCTAGCCTTGACTTCTTTAATAAATTTTCTGCCTCTAACCCATAGTTAGATCTCGATCTACAATTATGCATATGTTAGAAATGCATATTTTTCTATACATTGTTGATATTTTCATAGTATTAACATTTTTTTCAATCTGTAGTTTAGATTCAATAGTTTTTATTGCCACCATATTGTTACTATTTTTTTTTTTTTTTTTTTTTTTTTTTGCAGTCTGTTGTTTTAAGTCCATTCCATGAGATTTTCATTTCAAGAATTGTATTTATTGGGTTCTAGAAATTCAGTTTTGTTTATATTACTATATTTCTTGACTTGCTATATTTGTGCTTTTCTCGAAATACTTATAGTTTGTTGTAAGTGTTTTAATTAATTTTTCTGGTGTTTTCATTATGTTTTTAATTTCTGTGTGGATTGTCTTCATAGTTTTTTTTTTGTTTTTTTGTTTCTCAGCATGTGTAGAAAGTTGTTCTTGTATACTAGACTTTGCCATTTTGCATTGTTTTGTGTCTGGGTTTTGATGTCTTCCTAAAGGAGTGTTGATGTTAATGTGTTTATTTAAGACAGTAATTTATAGTTGAAAACTTGCTTGATGTGTCAGAGAGTGCTGTGCAGGCTTTCTTACACTGTATTTGGAGTTAACTTTATTCTAGGGCTATTCTACACCTATTCAAAGCACAATCCTTCTGGGGCTTCTACTTAATGCTGTGAGTGTTTATCATAATCTCTCCTTTCTGGCAGATTGGAATTCAGAAGTGTTCATGTCTTTTGTAAACTCGAGAAGTTGTTAAATTTATCAATCTCCAGAATTTGTTATCTATGATCTTAAAGTTTCATGCAACACAGTTACAGTGTAATATTCAACGAAAAACTCAAGGGGATCCCTCTGAGGAAATCTGCAGTTCTTCTTCTGCATATCTCCCGTCTCTGTGGTCGTCTGCTTTATTATTTCTACATGCTTCATCTTTCCCAAACTCTGATACTTGCTTTCTTAACTCAGCAAGACCACTGTACAAGTTTCTTTGCTCCCTCCCTGTTCTGTGGTCCAGAAATGCCTCCAGGTATTCTATAGTGGTCTTAGTGCTCCACTTAATTTTCTTTATTTTGTGGATCACAGTACTGAACTGTTTGTTGCCCATTGTCTGAAAACAATTATTTCTTATATTTTGTACAGTTTTCTAGTTTTTGGTTTTTGTTTCTATTTTGTTTCTTTTATGGAACAGGAGAAGAAGCTTAGCCTCAGTTAATCTGTCCTGGCAAGTAGAGAATAGAACCCTTTTTGTAAAAGACTTGTTCTTTCTTCCTGACTCCCCACATGTATCTTTATTTATCCTTGAAATTCAGCAACTTTTTCCAGATAGGTCCACATGCTGAATGTTCTGTACCTTTTTTTTTTTTCAGAGATACAATATATCTTTTCATCCCTACATTAAAGACTTAACCTTCATGTATTTTGCTTCATTCTTCTGGAACAGCAGTTCTGTGTGAGTTGAACATCTTTTGTCAAGGTTTCAGGTATTGCTTTTCATATTTTAATATCTTTTCCTTCTTTTGCTTTCATTTTGTGTAATTTCTTCGTGCCTTTCCATCAGGCCTTACAGTTTTCAGTAATGCTTATGTGTAATTTCGTTGCTTCTAATATGATCTTATATCTCCACTGTTTAATTTTCTCTTTTCCACTTATTTTCTGAATTCTGTTAGCTTTTATCTCCATCACCATGTAATCTAAGTTTTGAACCTCTGTTTTATTGTAGCTCTTCTTCATGCCATCCAACTCATGCCATTTGTAATTTTTTGAGACTATGGAGAAATAATTATCTGTTTTTTAACTCCTTGGAGAAATCTTGTGATACGTGCTGTTAATTGACCTTTTGCTCCTTTATTTTTTTTAATTAAAGTAATGTTTGAAATTTATTTTGATAATTTAATATTTTCTGTTTTGAGATAATTACTCATCTTTTAATGATGCCAGCCGTATTTTGGGGTTGGGAAAAAATAATGATATGAGGATGTCAGTATCTTTAATTTGCGTTTATTTTCTGGAGCAAATTTTCAAAACAAATGTCTGTCCTTTTCACCTGGTGGCATGTCTTCTCTTAGTTGTTGGCATTCAAGTTGTTGATCATTCACAGAGGTGAAATGGAATAAATGACAGAGGGGAAACACATTTATTCCATTTCACCTCTGACAGTTCCAGCTGGATATAAGGTTAGATAATAGATAAACAAGTTGTATTAGTATGGTTTCTTCTTCAATGTCATCTCTCAGACCACTCTGTAGGGCCAAGCTGGATTTCTGCACAGGTATTCTCTCCTTCTCTGGTTGTCTGCCTATTCCTCTGAATGTAATTACTCAAAAGTGTTGTTGAATTCAATACGAAACATAGTAATAGTTATTTTGAAGAAACTGAATACTTCTTGAGGTATAAAGTGTGTACTTTGAGTCTTCTGCCTTATTTTGTTTTATGTTTCATAGTGTTTTGTAGACATGTCTCAAAAATTTTGTATTGTGTTTGCGGTCATTTTATTTTGCCTTTGAAGACACATCCACTTCCCACCCCCAGAACAAAACACACTACACAGTCTACTTTGCTCGTTCTGTGATACTGGTGAGTTTTGAGAGTGGGTAGTGTAAGGTCAGCCGAGAGAAAGGATGAGGAGACCCAAAGTCAGGCAAGCAAGCTTTATTGAGCTGCTTGGCTGCCTCACCACAGTTAGAGGAGGCAGCCCCGCTTGCAGACTATAGCAGGGTTTTATAGGGCCAGAACTGGGTCGGGGTGGGGGAGCTGAGTTTGAGGTGTAGGTGTCCTGACCGCCTCCTGGAGATGTTTTTTTGCCAGCTTTGTTATGAGAGGTTAAAAGACATGTTAACCCTATCCTGTAACTCTCTGGACAAACAGTTACCGGAGGGGTCCGTGAAGTGGCTGGGGTGGGGGGTGTCTGTCTTTTGCCCTGGGGTAGCTGTGCGGAGAGCGGAAGTGACTCTATTGTAAGGTCTGTGGGAGGGGAAGGGAACAGTCTGGTCGGGGTGACCTTAACAGGCAGTAGAACAGTAGTATAAAATTTCTCTTTAATTTTTAGTAGAATAATTAGCTTATTACTTAGGGAGAATAAATTGTTGCCTATTTTGTTGAAGAAGTAGAATATGCTTTGGTACTATTCTACTCCTAAAACAATGACTACAAATCATTTATGTCTACGTTTTCAAGAGCTTGGTTTCGCCACCAATAACTAAAGAATTTTTTTTTAAAAAAGCAGCCTCCCCCCCACCCCCCCGCCCCAAGAGGGCCTTGTTCTGCTGAAGGAAATTAATTAGATGTACTATAGCTTCTTGCTACTCATGTGATACTTAGGCCAGCATAGGTGTCACTGGGGACAATATAAAAAACAAATAACCCCAGGTCCCAATCTAGATTTATTGAATCAGGAATTTCATTTCAATGAATCTTCTGGTTACTTTTATGCACATTAAAGTGAGAAGCACTACCACTAGCAAAACTGTTCCCAGATTTTAAAGAAAGCTTTGCCTACTGTCTCAATCCCAGTAAGGATGTGTATCTCCACATTTCTTCCTATAGCCATAGTGTGAGTAACTGTGGTCAAGAACTAATGATATGCTGATGACTCTCTGGAAATAAAAATCGTGATTTCTATAATTTTCCAATTTCCTTGGTGTGAATACTTCACCATGAATAATTTCAAGCTAACTGCATGATGTCACTGAATGTGGAATTGGGAAAAGATTTGCACAGTCTGTTCTCACATGACTATGCAAGCTGGCTCCAGCACATCACTGCTCAGAATCTACCTATTGTTGCCATTGCACAAACACAAGTTATCTTACCAACTTCCATGATATTTTGGGGTTTTCTGGATGCGATTTTTTTATTAACAAGTACATTTGTAAAATGAAATAAAATGCAATGTAAAGATAAACTTGAAACTTATAAAATTCTTCTTTATCTCCTCTTACCCCTTTAACATAAACTATAATTTCTTAAAAATTTGTTTTATAAACCAAACTCTTCATATATCTAGAGTTTTGCATCAGTTACATAATACATCTTATTTTGGTCTTCAAAATAAACTTTTTGCACAATGCATTTTATTCTTTTATTATTTTATATAATAATTTGAATACAGTTGTGGTACAGTGTGGTCATTTTATAAAGAAAGTGGTTGACTTGGACAAGGTCACAAAACAAATACAGAGATAAAACAAAATGAGACGCCAGTTTTCCTGCATTCCACTCTCAGTGTTTGTGTCAAATACATTTTATGGGGAGAATGGAATAAGGGGATTCCTAGAAACTGTACCTGACCTTCTCCTGGGTCTAAAATTTCTGAGCATTTTGAAAGAGAATGAATGGCAAGTAAGGCTATGCAGTATTGTACCTGATTGAGAAAGATTTGGATGACCAAGCTTATCACTGACTTATCTGCCTTACTTAATAGACTAATTGATTCATGAAGATCACTTTGGTTATTTTCTCTTTTACAGTCATCAGCAACTTCATTCATTATGCAGATAATGAGACATTCAGAGAGGTTAAATAATTTGTTCATGTATACACAACCAGTAAATTGCAGAGCCAGGTGAAATCTAGTTCCATGTGAATTTCCAAACCCTCATTTTTCTATATTCCATTACACTTGATATATTTAATTGTTCTTTGTTACTTGTATTATATTGAGTCTGAATTTCTTATTCTAGTGATATGATAGTATTAATATCCACATTCAGTTGAAAGTGTTGGTCGAACAGCAACAATGTGTAGTTAGTATCCAGAGCTGTATCAAGCAGTCTGTTTCAATCTTTATCTGTAAAAAATCCTCAGATAACTCTGATTGCAAAAACATTTCACACATAGAATAGACACATTCATAGAAACGAAGTAGATTAGAGGTTATCAGAGGCTGGAGGAAGGGAGAAGTGGTAAGTTATTTCTTCATTATTACATAGTTTGTTTAGGATGATGAAAAAGTTTTGGAAATAAATAATGGTATTATATATCATTGTGCATATAGTTAAAATTCCACTCAATTGTACACTAAAAATTGTTAAAATGGAAAATCTTTTTTTTTTTTTTTTTTTTTTTTTGAGACGGAGTCTCGCTCTGTCGCCCAGGCTGGAGTGCAGTGGCCGGATCTCAGCTCACTGCAAGCTCCGCCTCCTGGGTTTACGCCATTCTCCTGCCTCAACCTCCCGAGTAGCTGGGACTACAGGCGCCCGCCACATCGCCCGGCTAGTTTTTTGTATTTTTTAGTAGAGACGGGGTTTCACCGTGTTAGCCAGGATGGTCTCGATCTCCTGACCTCGTGATCCGCCTGTCTCCCCCTCCCAAAGTGCTGGGATTACAGGCTTGAGCCACCACGCCGGACCTAAAATGGAAAATCTTAAATTCTGTTTATTTTACCAAAATCTACTAAAAGCAGACATGAGGCCTCAAAAAACAAAAATTCACATGGTGGCCATAGGTTTTTCAGTTGTAGAAAGTAATATTTTTGGGGAAAGCTCCAAATCACTTGTTCACAGCCTAGAGACTCTAAGAGAAAGTTTTTCACAAACACAGCCAATCATAATTAAAATTTTTATATTTGAATAGTCTTTTTTAACCATAGAAAAGTTAATTTACAATGGGAATCTTAACCAGATAGGGAGCCTTTTGACTAACATCAGTCAATGTATTCTTTTTCTGTGAGAAGTCAGAATGACTATTATCAAAAACACAAAAAGTAACAGATGCTGGCAACGATGCAGAGAAAAGGGAACTTTTGCACACTGTTGGTGGGAATGTAAATTGGCACACCTCTATAGAGAAGAGTATGGAGATTTCTCAAAAAACTTAAAATAGGACTACCATATGATCCAGCAATCTCACTACTGGGTATATATCAAGAAGAAAGGAAATCAGTATCTCAAAGAGATATCAGTACTTGCATGTTTATTGCAGCACTATTCACAACAGCCAAGATATGAAATCCACCTAAGTGTTCATTAGTGAATGAATGAATTTTAAAAATGTGGCATACATACACAGGAGCATAGCCTAGAACTAAGCACACAGTTGACACAATAAACATATACTGCCTGTTTGTCTAGTTAGGATAATTTTTAGAAGAAAATGTGGATATAAGTGTAAATAAAAGTGAAAAAATAATATAAAAAGTCTATTTGCATAATGGTGATGATGTACATATGTGTGTGTATATATATGTTTATATATAAATTTCTTTGTCTGAATGGCATTCTTTAGACCTAGGCTAATAACAATTCCTGTTTAAGTTTTAAATGAACTACAGCACATGGTCAAAAAAATGGTTCTCTAATGAGAAAATTTACTATATGCACCTTCCTACAATAGTGCTTTAAAAGTGTTAAAATATAGGTATCAACATCATATTGCATTTTCCTAAAGACCAAGGACTCTTGAAGGTTTTGGAGCAACAAGTGGATACTCCTCTATTAGTCAATAAAATATTCTGGATATATGCATATGCATTAATTAGTATTTTTTCTTTCTTATCGTTTTACATGTTCAGAGCCAATATGTTTTGCTCAAAGTATTGATTTTTGATTATATATTGCAAAAGGTTTACTTCTGACGTTGAGGTTTTCTACTTAAATCATTCATCCATATCTCTAAGAGCTAAATAATATTTTAGAGTTTTTCCTGTAAGTGGCAATAAAATACACTTACTAAATGGAATCTTTTGTCTCCATGGAGTAGAGATTAAGTTTCAGGAAGCAGAGACACAGCTGCAGTGTGCTGAGCTCAGAGCTCGTTTTTCTAAGTCTTTGTCTTATAAGTTTGGTCAGATAAAATGTTTGATCTGAATAAACTGAAAATGAAAAAAAAAGATATATAAGTGCATTTAGAAATTCGTTTTTCTGTAACAATCCCCTGCAGTTTCTAAGAAAGATATCTTAGAATCCTTAAAAGTTTAGTATAATATGAATGGGAACAGAATAATTTTCTCTGAGGTGCTGTAAATGGAAGAGGTCCAACGCAATGATATGATAAATGTTTGAAGTGATGAATATCCAGTTACCCAGCTTTGATCATTACACATTTATGCTTATATCAAAATTTCACATGTACCCCATAAATATGCACAACTACTTTGTATTCATAAAATGTTTTTAAAAGATGTTCAAATATACCCATAATAGTATTTAGAACTTAAAAAATTCACAGAGCTCAATTCGTAAAACCCTTCGGCATACACAGAGGGGTAGGTAATTGCCTAAACTCATAGTGAGGGAACCAGCAGAGTCAGCCCTTGAATCCAGTAAACCTGATCTCCTCTATAGGCTCTCCCATTAAACATTCACATATAGGAAAAGTCCTCATTGCAGTTGTTCTGTTTGAAACGGTAATATGTAATATAAGCCTGGGTAAAACATTTACAATTAAATTGGATACTTTGAGCAAATAGAATCAACAACTGAGGTCCCAAGGTCATTTTAATCTTGAGTATGTTTTTCTTTCATTATCTATTCTTTGATAATTAAAATGTTCCAAAACAACGATAAGAACAAACATGCATACTTACTTTATCACACACTGAATACATGCTATTATGGGTTTTAAAAAACTTAAAAATGTTTCCACATGCTATAGATAATAGGTTGCTCATGTTTCCATGGTGTTTTAGGTTTACGAAGTGCTTTCATGTTCATCATCTCTATGCTGTCTGCAAGATAAATAACATCTATCTTCTTTTAGACATGATGGGCTTGAAATTCCATAAGGATGTAATTTGTGTAAATAACTCAGCTTGGTGATGACAGAGGCAGGATTAAAACCTTTGTTCTCAAACTTTAATATACAACAGAATCCCCTTTTTAAAGCACCCTTTTCTGGATCAGAATTTCCGATTTAGTATGTCTAGGTGGACACCTAAGAATCTACTTTTCTAACAAGTTCTCCTGTGATACTGACTTTGCCAGTCCAAAGACCCAAACACTGATGTAGTTAATGCTGGGACAGCTATCCGTATTCTCATGTAGTCGCTCTTATAGAATTGGAAACATTTCAGGAACAAGTGGTTTGCCTAACCTCTTTTCTTAAATGTATTAGTAAGTCCTCTTTATATTTAGCAAGTTATTAAAGTAGTATCTTATATTTTTGGTTTGCCCATATCAATGACATTTTAAAATAAGAACTATATTTCAACATATATGTATCAAGTACATTGAAAGAAGTGTGAATCTATTACTAATTTTTTGTGGTGGCAGTTATTCTTAATATTTTTACAATTATTATGTTAGGGTTATTGATAATATGCATACCACTATTGTAATGTTATATTGTTCTGTATTATTTGATCATACATTTACCTTTGCCTGTGAGATTTATACTTTGATATGGTTTCATATTGCTCTTCATTGTGTTTCTTGAATGTGGAATCTTTGTGTCCTAAACTAGAAGCTTTGTGCTCAATGTGATTATAAAATCATTAGACGTTGAATTTAAAATATAAGTCCATAAATAAAATTCTTATTAGAGACTGTAAGACGAATGTTAAAAGCTAACATCTAAGGATATAAGAGAAAAAGAAAAAAGATAACATCTAATCAGTAATGTAACCATTATTTAATGTTTATTATTATTTTTACTTTTCTGCTTTTTAGTTTAAAGACATTTGCATGGGCAACAGTTTCAAGTTGCAGGATAAAATATAGTATGTCCAGTTACATTTGAATTTCAAAGAAACAATAGTTGGTTTTGTATTAGTTTTCATTTTGTGTTTTTTGAGTATAAATATGCCCCAAATATTTCACAGAGCATACTTACACTAATAACAATTATTTGTTGTTCATTTGAAGTTAAAATATAATTGAGATCTTTTCTTTTCTGCTTCTTTTGCTGCTAAATCTGACAATTCTAGATTAATGAACAAAGTAGAGGATCACTGACTGCTAGGTGAAAATATAGAAGGTAAATAGGAGCACCCCTATTTAATACTTATCAGTATGAAAAGTAAAATTTAGAGTTTCAGAATAAATGCATTACGATGACATCATAAACTTATAACAAATGTTATTAGTATCTACCAATACATATAGTATAAATGATATGTAAAAACATGTATGTATATATATGTGTGTATATATATACACACACACATAATATATGATATTTTATCAGTCATGATTTCAGGATAGTATATTTATATATTAAACTTCCTGTACCCTCAATATGGCAAGATCTTCAAATACAGTCATGCATGAAATACTTTCTGAGCACTCCATGTGAATCAGAATTCACTGTGTTCAGTCGAAAATGAGTTAACTAGGTCAACAAATGGTTGTCCTCTAGTCTCCTCTGATCTTAAGTGCAAAGAAAATCACATGAAAAGGCACTAAAGCCAAAACAGTGATTCTCAACCCTCGCTTCCCATCAGAATTACCTAGAGAGCTTTAAATTCTACGCTTGGGTCCCACCCTCAGATATTTTTAATTAATTGGTTTGAAATCTATCTTGTGCATTGAGGAGTTTTAAAAGCTTTCTCAATTATTTCTAATTTGCAGCCAAGATTTCTTAAATTAATGGTTCTCAAACTTGTTTGCATATTTTAATGACACAGGGAGCCTTTACATAAGTATGTTCATGACCAGACTACATCCCACATAAAAGGGGTTGGGTGGAGGAGGTGAGGTTGAACAGTGTTAAAGCTCCCCAACTGTTACTGGAAAGGGGTCCAATCCACACCCTAAGAGAGAGGGTTCTTGGACCTCACAAAGAATTCACGGTGAGTCCACAGAGTAAAGTGAAAGCAAGTTTCTTAAGAAAGTAAAGCAATACAGAGTGGCTACTCCATAGGCAGGCCCACAGCATGGGCTGTTTGACAGAGTATACTTATAGTTATTTCTTGATTATGTGCTAAACAGGGTGAATTATTCATGAGTTTTCTGGGAAAGGGGCAGGCAATTCCCTGAACTGAGGGTTCCTCCCCCTTTTAGACCATATAGGGTAACTTCTGAACGTTGCCATGGCATTCGTAAACTATCGTGGCACTGGTGGGAGTACCTTTTATCATGCTAATGATTATAATTAACATACAATAAGCAGTAAGGACAACCAAAGGTCACTTTGATCACCACGTTGATTTTGCTGGGTTTTGGCCAGCTTCTTTACTGAATCCTGTTTTATCAACTGGGTCTTTGTGACCTGTATTTTGTGTCAACTTCCTATCTTGTCCTATGACTAAGAATGTGTAGGGATGAGTGCAGTAGCTCACACCTGTAACCCTAGTAGTTTGGGAGGCCAAGGTGGGTGGATCGCCTGAGGTCAGGAGTTCAAGACCAGCCTGGCCAACATAGTGAAACCCCATTTCTACTAAAGATACAAAAAATTAGCTGGGCATGGTGGCAGGCACCTGTAATCCTAGCTGAGGCAGGAGAATCGCTTGAACCTGGGAGATGGAGGTTGCAGTGAGTTGAGATCGCGCCATTGCACTCCAGCCTGGGCAACAAGAGTGAAACTCTGTCTCAAAAAAAAAAAAAAAGAGAAGAATGTGTAATCTACTGGGAATGCAGCCGAGCAGGTCTCAGCCTTATTTCACTCAGCCCCTACTCAAGATGGAGTTGCTCTAGTTTAAATGCCTCTGACACAACTTATTTCAATATGCAGGTAAGCTGGAAGGTCATTATTCTGTAGGATTTGTATGCTCTTTACACAGCTGTTCATTCAGGTATGAACTAGACTTTGAATATTTGCCTTATTAGAACTTAAGAGAAATTAAAGGAAAAAATAGAGCTTTAGGAGGTATTGACAATATTGGTCCTCTTAAGGCTTGAGGAGGTATCTTTCATGAGATCATTGTATGAATATCACATGTACTCCATAAGTATGTATAATTATTATATATTCATAACAAGTAAAATTTTAAAGAAAAACAAAAAAATACTAAAGACAATGACAATAAATCCAGCATGTACTTGATACTTCCCTGTGGAACACTCCACCATAGCTTGAAATCCATAGGGCTTTTTAGTTTCTTTTTATTATGTACAAGGGTAACTAAAAATTCCATACTGAGTCAACAACATCCAAAAAAGCTTTGGGAGCACAAATGTAACAACTTTTTACTATGCTGAGTACTGAAAACCCTGCTGTTAGTTGTTTTATCTTCTGCATGCATGGATGAACATCCCATATGAATCAGTTGCGTATGCTTAATGAGTCATGGAAAAGCCTGGATGCCCTCAAGTGGAGCTTGGAATCTTCAGGATGCAGCAACTCTAGTGGATGGCTTTGTTTTACCTTCAGCCATTATATCAGGTGTCATCAATTTCTTGATTCAATTAGTTCTCATTTAGACATAGTAATGCCTATTGATTTCTTAATTCACTTCTTCCAGTGTGACCAGATAACAACTCCTTTTTTTCTTCTTCCTTCTAGTGGTGGCTGTGATCAGGGTATCAGGTTGGAGTGGAAATGTGTGTAGAAGGGAATGAGGTCTGGGTAAAGATTCAAGAAAAGGCACTTAGTTCTTGCTCAGCCCCATATTGCCTACGTCACTTAATTTTCAGTGTTTTAGCTTCTTTATAGTTTCAATCAGCATAGTGTAACATCTGCCTGAAGGTCTCACAATATGGCTGTGAGGAACAAAATTAGTTTAGTATGTCATCATATGTGAGGCAGCTGAAAATGAAAGATTCATGGTAGCAGTAGGGGCAAAGGAAGAACTCTGGAAATTAGACATGTCTATTGAGGTGGTATAAGTGCTGTGGGTATTGACCTAGGCTAAGGAACATTTTTTTCCATGAAGTGGGAGAAGAGCTTGTTCACTTGCAAGAGTTAGGGGCCAGGGGTTGCAGAAGGGTCTAAAGGTTTAAGGAAAGTGGAAATATTAAGTCATTTCTAGGAATGTAAGTTTCTTGGATAGAGTTACCAGATAAATCACAGGATATAGGGTTAAATTTGAATTCGAAGTAAATTGTGAATAAAATGTTCATTATATGTATATCCCAACTATTGCATGTGAAATACACTAAAAATTATTTGTTGTTCATCTGAAATTCGTGTTTGTGCATTCTGTATTTTCATTTGTTGAATCTGCCAACACTAATCTTGGGAGAGTTGGGGATGTCAGCTTTGCTCCTTTCAGTTATTTTTGTGGAGGAGAAAGTTTCAGGTATTACAGCTTGCTATGTGCCTTAATACATTGTTGATTTGACACATGATATTTAAATATTGATAGCATTTTATAGTTTATGAAGCAGATTTATATGTATTGTTTAGGAAGTGGATGTATATATATATTATTTACAAAAATCTTATAAGTTAGGCATTATCATTCCCACTTTACATATAAGAAAACTGAAAATCCGAGTTTTCAGGTTACAATGCTTGTTCAAGTTTATATGGCTATTTAGTGAAATATTTAGCAATTAGAAACAGTTCTTTGATTATATGTGCAATGTTATTTCAACTATGACCAAGCTGTCTCTTAGACTGATTAGATCTCAGCGTTTTACGTTTTACCAGAAGCAGATTCTCTTTTTGTTTTCCATTATCTAAAACTAGTCCCAGCAGGCATTACTTCTAATCCAGTTGTTTTGCTTGTATGATTCCATTGAAGATTTAGTATTAATGAGATCGCTGTGAGTAAAATATACAGCACATTGAATTTGTCACTGTAGCTTCTCTTAACAAATGAATTGAACAAATGTAGTGTTACAGGAATTTACATTTTCTGCCCAGTTGGAAACCCAACAATTTATTTGCTCTGCAATTTTAAATAGCTACTTTTTACAAACAGTGTCCCAAATTGACTTCAAATAACGTAATTATAGTACAATATGTTCTTCTAAAATCTTCTCTAGATTTGTATGAATGGTCATTGCATGGCGAATTGTAACTAAATTTCTCCAGTGCAGCACATTTTCAAAGAGAACGTTAGCAAGGAAGTGTTTAATAGCAATAACGCACATGTAGTGACACTATAGGGTAGTGGTTCTCAGAATGTGGTCTCCTCAACTAGCAGCACCAACATCCCCTGAGGCCTTGTTATTGAGCTGGAAACTCCTAGATCTCAACCTAGACCTACAGAACCAGAAACTCTGAGGCAGGGTTCAGCAATTTGTATTTAACAAGCCCTTCAGGAGATTCTGATAGATGCAAAAGTGTGAGAACCATTACAGGACTAGCATCCTGCTGTACCTCCTGAGGGTGAAGAGTGAATCCTGGCTTGGAAAAGCTAATTGAGACACATTTCTGTTCTAAGAATACTTCCGTGGACAGCATTTGATGGTAAGTCCACCCCTTGGTTACCTAAAATCTTTACATGTCAGAAATTTCTCAGCAGGTAGGGGAGTGGACACGGTCAAAATAATGGAGAGATAGTTATGAAATTCAGTGAACAGAATTAATTGTTAAATGCAACAGTAAGCATTCTTCTGCTGTTAGGGGAAAACAGACATTTACCAAACTGTTGTTATATGTAAGGTACCATCATAAGTATTTTGCACACGTCTCATTTATTTCTCATAACCATCCTATAGTAGAGACATTATTATGACCATTTAATAGATGACAGAAATATCAAGTACTTTGTTCAAAGACGCACTGCTGGTGAGTGACCTTGGTTTGGTTTATAATTTAATTATAGTTCATCTCTTTAATGAGTGTCCCCGGCCTCTCCACAGTATAAGGGGCGTCTCCTATTGCCACCTACCTTGAAATTGGTTCTCATCATCTTACAATGCAGTTTTCTATTAACTTGACAGATATCTTGAAACCAGAGGGTGAATACCAAAAGACACATCTAGAGGATTGTATGAAAGTGTTTCAGTTTCTCACTCTTGTCCCACCCGGGCCTTTTAAGAATTCCCTATAATAAAGCATATCAATATGTTAATGTCACAGTTTTATACTTTACAAAGAAAATTCATCAGTAACACATATAAGGAAAGTTGGTGTGTATCAGAGTTAGTATTAGAGATTAGTAGAGAAACAAATGACTATTTAACATGTGGTGATTTTGGATAATTGGTTACCAGAGAAGTGAAAAGCAAAACCCTAAATTAAATCCCTGCTTCAAACCCACCATGTATTTTTTTTAAAATTCCAAATGCATTAAAATCTAAATGTGAACCACAAAAGATGAAATATGTTTAAAATATCTATATGAAAGAGTTATGATCTTAGTGAGTAAAGAAAGTTTATTTTAAAAGATTTCTTTTAAAAAATACTACATCAAAATTTAAAACATTAATATGACAAAAAGAAGATACCATGAAAAAGTTGAAAGATATATGACAGATTAGAAGATATTTCCAACATATGCAATGAAGACAGGACTGGAAACCAAAATATATGACAACATTCTACAAGTGAATAAGAAGAGTGTGAACAATTCAGGAGATAAATAGACACCAAACACAAATAGGTAATTTACAATAGAGAAAATTGTGGAATAAATATGTGAAAATATGCTATACCTGTATATTAATCAGGAAAAGGAAAATGTAAACATCAGTGAAATACTATTTTATAGTTTTCATGTTGGCAAAACTATAAAATCTGTCAATAACCAGTATATACTTCTGATAAGTGCATAAATTAGGCCAATTGTTTTGCAGAGGACAATTTGGAAATAGCTAGAAAATCTAAATATGTGCATACACTAAGACCCAGCAATTCTACTTCTAGATATGATTTCTGTGGAAGTTTTCCTATTTGAGTGCAAAGATATACACATCATAAGTTCACTGCAGTGCAGTATGTACTAGTTAAAGATTGGATATGCTTTAAATGTCCATCAATAGGAAAATGGACAGAGAAAGTTTGGTGTATTTTTGAGGTATGATGTTATGTAGCAGTTAAAAATAATGAATTAGATCTATGCATCAACAATGATAGATTTCTAAAATCTAATTTGGGGGTAATAAGTAATTTGTAGGAAGATACACATAGCATGGAAGCATTTGTGTAATTTAAAAATATGTGTGACAGTTTTATGTATGTGTGTGTGTGTGTGTGTGTGTATGGATTGGTAGGATAAACATAAAATTCAGTTGTTTCCTCCAGGGAGAAGCTAAGGTAGGAGAATGGGATTGAGGAAGGAATTCTAGAGACAAATTTTATCAGAAATATTTAGTGGCTTATATTTTTAAAATATGACATAAGTGTGTAAGTATGGAAAAATATTAACCTAAGTCTTTGCTGTTATAGTCTCTCCATTTTTTGTATTATTAATCTTATTTTTTCCAAAATAGAAAAAAATGCCCTGAAGCTCAGGGAGGTATGTAAATTGCATGAGACAGCCAAGTTAAAAAAATATATCGCTGTGTAAAGGTCAATTCAAATGCAATAGAAAGGCTAATTACATCAACAGAAAAGTGAAGTATTTCAGATGGGTCCAGAGATTTTTCAAGTCTTTTTTAGTAAAACATTACTGACTAATCCCAGTCCTTTTGGGAAGGGTTTCAATAGATGTGATTGTTTTCACTAACTTTGTTATTTTTCTTTTTTCCTTTTTTTTTTTTTTTTTAAGACATAGTCTTGCTCTTTCACCCAGGTTAGAGTGCAGTGGCACAATCTCGGCTCACTGCAATCTCCATCTCCCGGGTTCAAATGGTTCTTCTGCCTCAGCCTCCCCAGTAGCTGGGATTACAGGCACGTACCACCATACCCTGCTGATTTTAGTATTTTTAGTAGAGATAGAGTTTCACCATGTTGGCCAGACTGGTCTCAAACTCCTGACCTCAAGTGATCCGCTCATCTTGGCCTCCCAAAGTGCTGGGATTACAGGCATAAGCCACTGTGCCAGGCCAACTTTGTTATTTTTCACGTTGGAATTACAAAATCTATGTTGGAGCACTATCCCCTTGGTGTCTGTAGGTTGATAACTATGTTAGAGCTGACGCTAACACCTACTTTCACCATCTTGACAGTATCACCAGATGATAATCCCTGCTCAAAAAAAAAAAAAAAGATGTAACGTGGTTAATTAATGTTTTCTCTTTTTATTTTTAGAATTGCTTTTTGTAATCCACTGCACCCTGGTCTTCTGGCTATCTGGTGTTATGAGATTTCAGATGATCTAGTAAGTATCTTTCTACTTCTTAAGGAGGGCTTTTTATGAAAGCCCTCTGTAGATTTAAATTAGCAGTGTTAAAAGTAGACGTAATCATTCATATTGACTAAAGATTTTATAGTTTTGGATATATCAACTTGTTAATTCAAAACTTCTTAGGATGGAAAGCTGGTGGATTGAATACTGAAGATTAATGAGAAACAACAGCAGCTTGAGATCAGGATTAAGGTGACATGAGTGCTCACACTAGGCCTGCCTTTAGCTCTGAGATGCTGAAACGATTTCTTGCATTCTCTGGGGTTCAGTTTCTCCATCTGTACATTGGTGAGATGGACTAGTACATTTTATTTGATGTAGGTATCAGTAGCATTTGTCATAGGTGGTGATTACTTCCTCCTCCTGGAAACATTTTCTTCCAGTAACTTCTAAGGCATTCTAAGGCCTCTTACTCTCAATTTGCCCTTGTTTCACTAGCCCTCCTTCTTAGTTTTCTTTATTTGGAGTGACTCAAGATTACTCCTTAGATCTCTTATTAGCATACATTCCTTTTATCCCCTTGGTGATTTCATCTAGCATCATAATTTTAAAGCCCTATATTTATTTACATTGCCCAAATATAGGTATGTCTTCAGCCTTGATAGCTTCTCTGAATTTCATATCAGTTTTTAATTTAGTATCTCCACTTTTATGTCTAATGTATTGTTCAAAATTTACATGCCTAAATTTTCACTTTCAATCCCTGCCCCTCCTCTACTCTAACTTGCTCTTCAGTTCATCTCTCACACGCTCATTAAAGGAAACGGTCTTTCCACTGCTCAGGACAAATCCCTTGGCATCATCATTAATCCTCTCTTTCTTTTACACCCTATACCTAATGATTAGCAAGGTTTTTAAAAAAGTTTCCAAATGGTAGTGTTTTATTTTTAATTATAATCTGTTTTTCCATTTTGCTCAAATAATTATTTCTGTATATTCCTACATTTGTAGTTTAAGATTTCTCTTCTGTTAATTATTAGCAAATCTTGCTGGATATAACTGAAAAATACATCCATAATGTATCAATCAGTCCAAAACCCTAGATTGAAGAGCAATCCCTGGGAGTGGTATCCCAATTCAGAGAAACAGGGACACCAGAGACAAAGGAAGCAGGTAGTTAATATAGCAGTGAGGGAAGAGAGTCAGGAGATCGTAGTAAGTATATGGTCATTTTTTTGGAATACATTGCAAAAATCAAAGAAAGGAAACTTTATAGCCATGAAGCAAGAAAATCTAATCTACCACCTTCCTACAAGTTTAAGAAAATGAATTTCACATAAAAAGAAACAGCAGATTATCATGAGAGAATATTATAGAAATGTATTATTTAATAAACAGAGGCCAGGCGCAGTGGCTCACGCCCGTAATCCTAGCACTTTGGGAGGCCAAGGTGAGTGGATCACCTGAGGTCAGGAAATCGAGACTAGCCATGGCAAAACCCCGTGTCTACTAAAAATACTAAAATTAGCTGGGCGTGAGAGCACATGCCTGTGATCCCAGCTACTTGGGAGGCTGAGGCAGGAGAATCGATTGAACCCAGGACTCGGAGGTTACAGTGAGCCGAGATGGTGCCACTGCACTCCAGCCTGGGCAACACAGCAAGACTCCGTCTCAAAAAACAATAATAATAATAGAATAATACATTTACATAATACATGAACAGAATAGTATCAGTACAGGCAATAAAAGCTTTCATAGAAAGGCACATCCACAAAACAAATATGTTACCTAGGATTTCAAAACAAGGTAAAAGGAATTAACAAAATAATATAAGATATATAAAAATAATGTAAATGTGAATTGCACAAATTTAGGGTGATGTGATTATACCCTGAAAATAATTAAGTAATTTTAGAAATAAAGACTATATTAAAAGGATTATAAGATTAATTAAACATGGAATAGTGCTTCTTAAGGAAAATAAAATTTGAGAAGAATAAACTTTAAAAAGAAGCAAAGAAAAAGATAAAGATTCAGAAGAAAGTTCAGTGGGTTGGTTTTGAGAGTTAATAGGACCCTGACTGCTTTATTCATTTCTGACAAGCTCCTTGAACTTACCCACAAAGTGGACTGTGCAAAAATCCCTTCTAGTTTCAGCTGCTGTTTGCAAATAGACTCTGCATATTCCCCAAGCAACTTAAGGATTTGCCTTTTCTTAGGTATTAGGAAATATGCTTAGCAAAGAGCCCCCCACTTTCTTCTGTTTCCTTTGACTCAATATAAAATTCTTGATTCATATTTCTTGAGTTTTTAAAATTAGTTGCTCCATTGTGTTCTGATATAAAATTTTGCTACTGAAAATATACATACAACAAAATCCCTAAGGAAAAATTAATTAATAAGATTAAATTGTAGGCCAGGTGAGGTGGCTCATACCTGTAATTCCAGCACTTTGGGAGGCTGAGGCAGGCGGGTCACCTAAGGTCAGGAGTTCAAGACCACTTATACATACTAAGTAACATAAAAGACCTAAGCTATGTTATGAATAGAGTAGAAATTCATTTATATATAGCACTTAGAACTCCATTAACAGGAGTTCACTTTACTTTCAACTAATGTAGACATTGTCTACAACTGACTATATCTGAAGCCAAAAAAACCCCAATAAATTAAAAATATACATAAATTATATATCATAATTCTCTCACCATAATGCAATATAATTAGAAATTAATAACAAACCAGAAAATAATATAATCCATCTGGAAATTTTAAAGCATATTCCTAAATTAAGTATCAAAAACAATGTTAAATAGTAGTGTAGAGAGTGGGCTTCTCATCTTGTTCCTGATGTTGGTGAAAAAGTTTCTGATTTTTCCTCCAATGGTAAGTAAGATGTTGGACAAATATGTATATGTGTACGTATTATGTGAGTGTGTGCATGTGTGTGTATATACAAACATATATACATATATGTACACATACATATACATATATACATATATGCATATCTGTGTATGTATATATACACATAGGTATCATTGATATATATGAAAATATATAGGTTAATGTATAGGTTTCCATCTATCTTATCTTTTTTATTGCAACCTCATCCATTGCTCTTTTATTGACAGTTTTCAGAATGAATGAGTATATCAAAACCATTCATGTATATATGGTGATTATATATTTTTTCATTAGCTGTTTTAAAATGCTGTGTTATCTTAATGCATTTTCTAATATTGAATTATTAATATATTTGCATATCTGCAATAGTACCCGTTTGGAAATGATGTATTTAATGTACAGTACTAGTAAATTCTTTGTTGTGTTATTTGCCTGGCTAATGTTAAAACACATCAGAAAACAAATCTGGAAATTTTTCTTCTTTTATAAACTCTGGAATATTTTTAATAATGTTGGAATAATCTAATCATTAAATGTTTGACAGAATTTCCCTGTAAAAACATCTTGTTTTCATGCCAGAGAAGCTCTTCTGATACTTTCTCTATTTTCTCTGTGGTAGTTGGTTTGTTTAGATTTTCTGTTCCTACTGAGACCAATTTTAAAAACTTTTATTTTCCTAGAAACATACCCACATAATCTAGTTTTTCAAATTATTTGCAGAGGGTTTTTCAAAGTAGCCTCTTAGGATCCTTAAAATGTCCTCCGTTTCAACCCCCTTGTAATTGTTCTCAGATGGAAAGTTGATGTGAATTAGCCATTGCCAGATTCACAGCCAGTAGATGCTGTTTTCTAAAGGAAAGTGTAAAGGATGTAAATCAATACAACCCTTTTGGAAATTTGTACATTTCCCTTTTGGAAAGGGTTGTATTGATTTAAATAATTATAGTTATATAATGCATAACTATAATTATGCATGCAACTTAAAGTTATATAAAGTAACATGTATATAACTTCAAATTTTATTTTTATTATAGAACACTTTAAACGTACACAGAAGTAAAGAGAATAATACAGTGAACTCAAATGCAGCCATAACCCAGCTTCAACAGATAACAATTTATGACCAGTCTTGTTTAATCTATAATCCCACCTATTTCTCTTCCCCACATATCATTTTGAGGAAAATTCTATAAATCATATAATGTTACCCATAAGTGTCTCAATATATGCCTTTATAGAGATAAACCCTCCTTTTCTTAGTAAACTTTTATTTTGCAATAATTTTTGATTTACAAAAAAGATGACAAATAGTACACAGATTTTCCGTATACTAACTCAGTTTCTTACATTGTTAATATAATATATATGGTTATATATATAAATTATATATCCTATTACCATATTATACTATATATATTATACACATACTATATATATAAATTATATATCATATTACCATATTATACAATAATTACCATATATTATATATATTATATTATATTATATATATGGTCATATATATTACCATAATGCAGCTGTCAAAACTGAGAAGCTAACATTAATACATCACTCCTAAACTCCAGACTTTGGATTCCACTAGATTTTTATTTTTGTGTTCCATGATACCACATCACATTTAATTAACACTTTTTATAAAAATAACTGCAATACGATTATCATGCTTTAAAATAATAATTCCTTAATATCATTAAATATCCACTTAGGATCCAAATTTAAACTTTTCTCACAAGTGGCATGTGTTTTTGAAATGTTTATTTGAATCAGGATCCAAAGAAGATCCACAACTGTGGTTGGCTAATACCTCTTATGTGTGCTTTAATGTATAGGTTTCACTTCCGTCTCATTTTTATTGTAATGGATTTAGTTTATTTATTTTATTGCAATGTATTTAATTTAAAAATTGAGTCATTTGTCCTGCACAATTTCCTAAAATTTGAGTATTGCTGATGGATTCTCCATGGAGACATTTACAAGATCCCTCTGTCATACATGTTTACATACAGAAGTCTGATCGACGATTAAAAATACCCACACATTTGAGGGCAAAATTTTGAAATTAAAAAATGTAAAAAATCAAGAGAAAAGGAAAGACGTTAGATCACTGGAGAATCCAGAGAAAAACTCAAAGATGCTTCTCACAATTGTCTGGCCACGTTTTCTTAGAGCATCTGTGATATGCTGGGGCTCCACGTTAGCCCCCAGTTGCCTTGGAAACTCCGAAGCCAGAAGGCTGTTATGGCTGAGTCGTGCAAACAGCAAAGATGGCAGCCCACCCCTCCCTCTGGGAGCTCTGTTCCAGGGAGTCCCGAAACCTTTGTCAGCTGGTGAACACTGGTGGGGTTAGCTGGAGACCCCAGTTGGGATGCTTCACCCAGTGATGAGGAAGGAGATCAGGAACCTGCTTCAAAAAGCAGTCTGGCCACGTTTCATAGGGCAGCTTTGCTGTGCTGGGGTACCACTTCTGCCCCCAGTCTTCTTGGACTCTCCAGAGCCCAAAGGCTAGAACAGCTAAGTCACCCAAACAGCAAAGCTAGCAGCCTGCCATCTGATAAAATTCTGAACTCTGTTCCAGGGAGTTTTCAAATATCTGACAGATGGAGAACGCTGATAGGGTGGCTGGAGGCTCTGTTTGGGAGGTCCTGCCCAGTGAGGAGGAACGGGATCAGGGACTCACTTAAGTAGTCTGGCCACGTTCTTGTAGAGTAGTTGTGCTATGCTGGGGCATCGCTTTCACTCCCTGTTGGTTAGGACTCTCCCAAACAGCAGAAGTGGTGGTCTGCCCCTCTCCCCAGCAGCTTTGTCCCAGGTAGGTGCAACACTGCTACTGGTTGCTGGCTGGAATTCCAAGCCAGTGGTTCTTATCCTGTGAGGTGCCGCGAAAGTGGGGCCCACAGATCGTCACTACTCAGCCCTCTGGATTCAGCCTTTTTCCTAGGGGTATGAACCTCCCGCTTTTCCAGAGTTGCAGTTACTTTTGCTAGGACTCCCAGAAAGCCAGGGTATCTAAAGCTCCTGGATCTCTGTGCATTCCTGAGCGGTTGCTCTGTGAAGACTCCATGTAGCTGTGTGTGTCAGACTGAACGCCCTTGTGGAATGGGTTCATGAGGCGATCTCCTGACCCAAGGGTTGCAAAAATCTATTGGGAAAGTATGGGATCCTGGAGTCACACATTCTCTCACAGGTTCTCTGGGTGGAGGAGCTTCCCTTGGCTCCATGTCACTCTTGGGTGGGCTGTCATCCTGCCTTTTCTCCTTTCTGCATGGTTTGAGTTGTTTCCTTGATTAGTCCAAATGTGAGTACCTGGATGTTTTAGTTGAAGGTGCTGTATTTACTTGCCTGTTCACTTCCTCTCTGTAAGAGCCATGCATATTAGCTGCTTCTAGTCAGCAATCTTGGCCACTCTTCGCATGCTTAGTTATAAAAGAAATTGCCAAACTGTTTTCCAGAGTGGCTGTAACATTTTCTATTTCCAGAAGCAATGTATGAGTGACTCACTTATTCCACATCCTCACTAGCATTTGGTATTTTCTCTATTTTTATAGCCATTCTGAAAAATGTGTTATGATATAGCATTGTAGTTTAATTTGAAATTCCCTGACAGCTAAAGATGTTGATCATCTTGTGTTTTTTGCCATCTCTATATATCTTCTTTGGTGAAATGTTTGTTTGATGTATATGGTACATTTTCTAATATTCTTTTCTGTTGAATTTTTTTTAATTTTTAATTATTATGGGTACATAGTAGATATATATACTTATGGGGTAGGTGAAATATTTTGGTAGTGGCATGGAAAGCATGATAATCACCTCATGGAAAATTGGGTATCCATTCCTTCAAGCACTTATCCTTTATGTTACAAACAACCCAATCTGGTTACTTGTTATTGGTCTTTTCAGGTTTAGGATTTATTTCTGGTTCTATCTTGGTAGGTTGCATGTGTCTAGGAATTTATCTATTTCTTGTATGTTTCCCAGTTTATTGGCATGCTGTTGCTCATAGTAGCCACTAATGATCTCTTCAGTTTCTTCATTATCAGTTGTAATGTCTCTTTTTTAATCTCTGATTTTATTTATGTGAGTCTTCTCTCTTTTTTTTTCTTAGTCTGGCTAAGGGTTTGTCAATTTTGTTTATCTTTTCAAAAAGCCAACTTCTCTTTCATTGATCTTTTGTATTGTTTTATTCATTTGAAATTTATTCGTGATCTGATCCTTATTATTTCTTTTCTTCTCTTAATGTTGGGTTCAGTTTGCTCTTGCTCTTCTGTTTCTTTAAGATGCATCATTAGGTCATTTATTTGAGGTGTTTCTTCTTTTATAATGTAGGCAATAATAGCTATACATTTCCTTCTTAGTACTGCTTTCACTGTATACCACAAGTTTATACATATTGCGTTTTCATTATCATTTGTTTCAAGTTGCTTTTCAATTTTCTTCTTGATTCCCTCATTGACCCTCTGCTTTTTGGTAGTCTTTTTGGGTTGAGCCTGCTTGATGTTCTATAACCTCCTTGAATGTTGATGCGTGAAGATGTTTTTTGGTATCTGGGCATTGAAGAGTTAAGTATTTAGTATAGTCTTCACAGCCTGGGCTTGTTTGAGCCTGTCCTTCCTTAGAAGGCTTTCCAGGTATTTGAAGGGAGTTGGGCCTCAAGCCTAATATCTGTGGTTTTTGCAGACTCATAGATGTATCACCTTAGTGGTCGCGAATTAAATCCAAAAGAATTATTTGAATTATCAGGCATATACTCTTGTTCTTTTCTCTTACTTCTCTTAAATAAATGAAGTATCTTTCTCTGTACTGAGCCACGTGGAGTTGGAAATGTGCTGACACAAGCAACACTGTGGCCACCACAACTGGGACTGTACTGGGTCAGACCTAAAGCCAACACAACACTGGGTCTTGCCCGAGGCCCTTCCCTTTAGGATGTCAATTTCCCTCAGTCCCCAGGCATATCCAGAGCTGTTGTCTGGGAGCCAGTGATTGGAGTGAAAAACCACAGCAGTTTACCTGATGTTCTATTCTACTGTGGCTAAGCTGATACCCACACCGCAATACAAAGGCCTTCCTGCTTTTCCCTCCACATTTCACAGGCAGAAGAATCTCTCTCTGTGGCAACTACCACCACCAGTCCACAGGTTTTCTGACAGGCGACTTCCAATGTTCACTTAAAGTCCAAGGGTTCTTCTGTGAGCTCGTGGTGAATGCTGCCGGGCCTAGGACTTACCCTTTAAGGCAGTGTGCTCCCCTCTGGCCCAGGGCAGGTGCAGAAATGCTATCCAAGGGCCTAAGCCTGGACTCCTGGACCCTACGGGCCTGCTTGTTGCTCTACCCTACTGCAGTTGAGCTGTGATATAGTTTGGATATTTGTCCCCAGCCAAATACCATGTTGAATTGTAATCTCCAGTGTTGGAAGTGAGGCCTGACGGGATGTGTTTGAGTCATGGGGGCAGATCCCTCATGGCTTGGTACTGTCTTTGTGATACTGAGTGAGTTCTCATGATGTTACAGGACCCCACCACTTACCCACAGGTACCTGTTGGATCAGGGTTTTCACACTATAGTCCTTTCTGTTGTTCGCCAGACATATGTTACAGGAAAGGGGTCCTGATCCCGACCCCAAGGGAGGGTTCTTGGATTTCACGCAAGAAAGAATTCAGGGAGAGTCTGCAGTGCAAAGTAAAAGCAAGTTTATTAAGAGTCAAGTGGTGCAACAATAGCTACTCCTTAGAAAGAGTAGGACGTTCCCAAAAGTAAGAGGAGGAACGCATCCGCCCTAGGTACCATGCTTGTACATATTGGGAGTTGTGCTCTGCTACAAGGGTTTGTGATAAAGGATAAATTTTCTTAATTACTGTATTTTGCAAGAATTGATATTATTATCTTTAAAGCAAAATTAGGAATGCCTTTGTTCTCCAGATATTGGAATATCTGGACACTCCCAAGTCTGGGTCTGTTGAGTCAACATTTTTCATTTGTTCCCTTAACCGTAAACATCTAGAGGCTAAGAATGCCTGACTTTCTGAGAATGCAGCCAGGCAAGTCCAAGCCTCATTTTCCTACCCCTCACTCAAGATGGAGTTGCTCTGGTTCAAACACCTCTGACAATGAGCTTTGGTTGTTTAAAAGTGTGTGGCACCTCCCCTTCACCCAACTCCTTCCCTCACTTGCTCCTGCTTTCCTGCTTTCACCATGTAACATGATTTTTCCCTCTTTGCCTTGCCCTGTGATTGAAAGCTCACGGAGGCTTCACCAGAAGCCAGGCAGATGCCAGCAACATGGCTTCCTAGAAAGTCTGAAGATCTGTGAGCCAGTTAAACCACCTATCTTTATAAATTACCCAATCTTAGGTATTTCTTATAACAATGCAAAAATGGCCTAATATAAAAAAATTGGTACCAGTAGTGGAGTATTGCTATAAAGTTACCTGAAAATGAGGAAGCAACTTTGGAATCAGGTAATGAGCAGAGTTTGGAAGAGTTTGGAGGGTTCAGAAGCAGACATGAAGATAAAGGAAAGTTTAGATCTTCTTCAAGACTGCTGAAGTGGTTGTGCCCAACATGCCCGTACTGATATAGACAGTGAAGTCCAGGCTGAAGAGATCTCAGATGGAAATAAGGGACCCAATGGGAACTGGAGCAAAGGTCATGTGTGTTATAGGGACAAAGAGCTTGGCTGCATTCTGTTCATGCCCTAGGGGTTTGAGGGGTTTGTGGAAGTATGAACTTTATAATGTTAATTTAGAATATCTGGTGGAAGAAATTTCTAGGCAGCAAAGCATTGAAGATGTGGTCTGGCAACTTCTAACAGCCTGCACTCAGATGTGAGAGCAGAGGAATGACTTAAAGTTGGAACTTATAATTGAAAGAGAAACAGAACATAAAAGTTTGAAAAATTTGCAACCTAGCCATGTGGCAGAGAAAGAAAAAGCGTTTTGGGGAGAGGAATTCAAGCAAGCTATGGAACAACCAGTTGTTAGATAAATTTGAATAATAAAAAAGAAGTAAGTGCTACTATCCAAGACAATAGAGAAAAAGCCTCCTAGGCATTTCAGAGATCTTCATAGCAGCTACTCCCATCACAGACCTGGAGGCCAATGAGGGAAGCATGGTTTCATGGCCCAGGCTTAGGTCCCCACTGTTCTGCACAGCCTTGCAAGACTGCTTCCCACATCCCAGCAACTCTGGCTCCAACCTCAGCTCAAGCGCCCCAGATACTGCTCATGCCACCACATTGGCAGTCGCAAGCTGTAAGCCTTGGCAGCTTCCACATGGTGTTAAGCCTGTAGGTACACAGAAGACAAGAGTGAATGAGGCTTGGCAGCCAATGCCTAAATTTCAGAGGATATATGAGAAGGCCTGAGTTCCCAAGCAGAAGGGAACTCTCTTGCTTGTTTCTGCTTTCACTATGTGACGTGCCTGTTCTCTCTTCACTTTCTGTCATGACTGAAGCTCCCTGATACTTCCCCAGGGAAGGCTGTGAAGAAGGGATTTGTGGGTTTGGAACCCCCACATAGAGTCCCCATTTGGAACAGTTCCTAATGGAGCTGTGAGAAGGGGGACAGCATTCTCCAGACCCCAGAATGGTAGATCCACCAGACTTGCAACCTCAGTGTGGAAAAGCCACAAACTCTCAACCTGCAAGAGCAGCCATGGAACCTGAACCCTGAAAAGCCACAAGAGTGGAGTTGCCCAAGGCCTTGGGAGCCCACCCCTTGCACCAGTGTGTCCTGGATGTGGGACATGGAAACAAAAGGGATTATATTTTGAAGATTTAATATGTAATGACTGCCCTGCTGAGATTCAGACATGCATGGGGGCTGTATCCTCCCCCCCCTTTTTTAATCCAATTTATCCCTTTCAGAATGGGAATCCTTACCCAATGCTAATACTCCCATTGTAACTTGGAAGTAAATAACTTGTTTTGATTTTACAGGCTCATAGGTGAAAATAACTCATTTCCAGGTAAGACTTCAGATTTGGAACTTGGGACTTTTGAGTTAATGCTGGAATGAGTTAAGACTTTAAAGGGACTGTTGAGAAAGCATGATTGTAATTTTTTAATGTGAGAAGGAAATGAGATTTAGGAGCAGCCGGGGCAGAATGATATAGTTTGGATATTTGTCCTCGCCCAAATCTCATGATGAATTCTAATCCTCAGTGTTGGAGGTGGGACTTGGTGGTAGATGTTAGGGTCATAGGGGAGGATCTCTAATGGTTTGGTACTCTTTTTGTGATAATGAATGAGCTTTTGCAAGATTGGGTCATTTAAAAGTGTGAAGCACTTTCCCCCTCAACACTCTCTTGCTTGTTTCTGCTTTCACTATGTGACGTGCCTGTTTTCTCTTCACTGTCTGCCATGACTGAAAACTCCCCGAGGCTTCCCCAGAAGCCAAGCAGATGTCAGCCCCACGCTTCCTATAAAGTCTGCAGAACCATTAGCCAATGAAACTGTTTTTTCTTTATAAATTACCTAGTCTCACACATTTTTTTTTTTTTTTTTTTTTGTAGCAACACAAGAACAGCCTAATACAAGCTGGTAACTAAGGTACAAGACAAATCCTCTTTACTTTTTCCTGTGCTTTTCTCAGTCAGATGGAGTCTTTGACCATAACTTCCTCAGCTGGGAATGTGCTTGGTCATACTTGAAGCTACCATCCTTCAGAGGCCAAGGTCCACAGCATACTCCTTGGGTATCACTCCTGATTATTAGGGCCTAAGGACTCTAATGATGGTGATGAACGCTGGCAGGACTGGGTCTTTTCCTTCAAGGCAGTAGGTTCCCTTCTGGCCCAGGGTGTGTCTAGAAATGTCATCTTGGAGGTAGAGCCTGGAATGGTGTCCTCACAACTCTGCCCAGTGTCCTATCCTACTGTGGCTGAGCTGGTATCCAAGATGCAAGACAAAGTCCTCTTTACTCTTCCCTCTCCTCTCTTCAAGTAGAAGGAAAGGGTCACTTTTTTATTTCTGTGAGCTTCACTGCCTGGGGTTGGGGAAGGGATGGCACAATAACTCCCTCAGCTGCCTATCTGGTGTCTCCCTAGGTCAAATGCCACCCTGGCTCTTAGCCCAGCTCGGCACTAGGATTTTCCTAGGAGTTGCAATCCTTGTGTCCTAGGCTGTCTTTCAAGTTTACCTAGAACCCAAGAACGCTTCAGCCCACTGTGGCAAGGCTTCCTGAGAGACTCGAGTTCTGACTGATGGGGTGGGCTATTCTCCTCTGGCTAGGTCTGGTCCAAATGCTTCTTTTGTACATGGGCCCTGGTTGCATCCAGGATGGCTTTATTCTCGGTTGTGACAGGGAAGCACTGAGTTCAATGTAAAGTCCCCCAGTCACCGCACTGTCCTTCTCCAAGTGCACAGCTGTTGCTGGGGGATGGGGGAGGGGTGGCATCAGCAATTCAAGACTGTCTCTTCTACCCTCCTTAATGCCTTTTTCTGTGATACAGATTTAAAACTAGGTACTGTAATTGCTCATCTGATTTTTGGTTCTTGTGATGGTGCTTCCCTACATGCAGATAGTTGTTAAAATGTGGTGTTCGGCAGGGGGGATGAACAGTGTAAGCTTCTAGTCCACCATCTTGCTCCACCTCCTTCTGTTGATTTTGATAATAATTCTTTATATATTCTATACACAAGTATTTGTTGAATATACAGTTTGCAAGTATTTTCTCCCAGTTTCTAGCTTGCTATTTCATCCTCTTCAAATAAACTTTCAGAGAGAAAAATATGCTTTTAAAAAAATGTTGATAAGTTCCAATTTATTTACTTTGCATTTTATGAATTACTCTTTTGATATCAAGCCTATTAACTCTTTTGCTTTGTCTTGAATCTCAAAGATTTTCTCCTAAGATATATATATATACGTATATATGTACATATATATAAATATACCTAAGATATATATACGTATATATATGCGTGTATTTATACATATATATACACATACATAAATGTGTGTGTGTATATATGGTTTTGCATGGAATATTGAAGACTGTGATCTATTGTGGGTTAAATATGTGAGGTACTGCTCAGTTAATCCTTGGGAGGTGGTTTATGGGTGCCCAATTACTCCAGCATTATTTGTTGAAAAGGTTTCCTCAGTTGAATTGCCCTTGCAACTTCATCCAAAATTTGTTGGGTATATTTGTGTGAGCCTACTTCTGGGTTCTCTATTCTGCTCTATTGATCTATGTGTCCATCTCTCTGCCAATATCACACTGTCTTGGTTAACGTATCTGTAAAATAATCTTTAATATGATAGACTGATTCTTCTCAGTTTATGCTTCTTTATTAGGATAGTAGGTGATAGCTGTTGGAGGACCTGTGTCTTCTCATATTAAGTTTAGAATATGCTTATATATATCTACAACAGGTGTGTCCAATCTTTTGGCTTCCCTGGGCCACATGGAAAGAATTGTCTTGGGCCACACATGAAATACACTAACACTAACAATAGCTAATGAACAAAAAAAAAAAAAAAAAAAAATCACCAAAAGTGTCTCATAATGTTTTTAAAAAGCTTATGAATTTCTGTTGGGCCACATTCAAAGCTGTCCTGGGCTACCTGTGGCCTGTGGGCTGTGGGTTGGACAAGGTTGATGTACAGCAAACCTTACTTTGATTTGGATAGAAATTTAATTAAGCCTTTAAGTAAATGTGGAGAAAGGTAACATCCTTACTATGTTGTCTTCCAATTCATAAACACAGTGTACCACCTCTCCACTTGTTCATGTCTTCTTTGATTTCTTTCATTAACATATGTAATTTTAAATATTCAGATGTGCATGTTTGCTAAATGTCATTATAAAAGAGACCACGTTTTACATTTCAGTTTATAAATATTCCTTGTTAGTATATAGAAATATGATTGGTTCTTAGGTGTTGAACTTGTATCCTGCAACCCTGCTATTATCTAAACTCTTCTAATGTGCTAAGATCTGATTGGTGTTGACCTAAAGCCATTTTGTTATTGTTAATATAAGTTTATTACCATATTTAGAGTTTGTGTCAAAAAAACTTGTAAATAATATTCCTGCTACCTTTGTATCTGGAAGTGCAGGAAAAAGAAAAAACATCATTATTCTTGTGACTTTTCTCAGTGGCTTAAATATATGCTACGTAACAGGCACATGAGCCATATAATTGGTTAGGTTAAGTAAGCTTTCATTTAATCAAATCAACAAATATTTAGTGAGAGTCTGCCATGTGTAATGTACTGTAACAGCTTCGTGTAATTTTTTCTTCAATTATCTAATATTCTCCTCTCTTCTAAATGGTGTTGTAGTTTGATTTGGGGAAACTTAGCAGGACAAATAAGGCTTTACGTAAAGCTTTCAGTTAATCTGCATGTATCTACACCAGTGTTCCCATGACGTACCTCAAAAAGGATTTATAATGTCTCAAAAAATTGGAAAAAATAAATTCCACCACGATATATATAATGTAAACCAGGTATCTAAATATAATGTATATTCCTATTATAAGTCTGCATAAAGTATACAACCAAACAAAAACAATTGCAGATGAAAATAAGTAAAAGGATAATTTTAGAATAGTAATATTTAGAGAATAATTCCTCAATTCAGATTGTTAGTATATTTTCTTGTCTGCATGTATGCACTGGCATTAACTATGTGTCCACTTTTATCAGTGAATTATAACAGAAATGAATTTCAGATAATAAAGTTATAAACATCTGGGTTTTGCAGCACATGGTATGCTGAAGTTTGAATATGAAATGATCTTGATTTGATTTCCAATAATAAAAGGAAACAGGATAGAATGAGATAATTTATGGTATTGTGCTGCTGAGAAATAGTCTCCCTTACACACTTGCTTAGAGTCTCCTTTATGGTCACATACTGTTCCATGTCTTCAGTGCCCTTGAGAACTGAGTTATATCAGTTTCTATAAGACAGTGCTTGGCATACAATAGGCACTCAATAAGTTTTATGAATGAAAGAATAAATTGCAGTGTGTAACATTTCAGCATCAAATTTGAGAATCCACTTCAGGCAAATATTGAGAATTTATCAACATCATCTTAACATCATTTTAATAGTCACAGACTTGTAAAAGAAGTAAAGTGACAAAACTGCTAACAATACTTGCCCTCACCCACAGACAGATACAGACCAGCCAAAGATAAAAACATACTAAATGTTTACAATTCTAGTGCCGGTGACTGAGACTGCAGGTGAGTGAGAAGGCCCAGATCGTGGTGGTATAGCCTAGATCTAATTCACACAGCTGTTGAGTACTGGAATACTGGATGGCAGGAGAGGAGAGATAGTATTCCTGCTCTTCCAAAGCTGCCAGCAATATCAACAAATAATTTCAAGAACCCTCCTTCTGTATGTAATTTGTATAGCCTTGCTGTATCATCAGTGTTTTGCATGCTGTAGGCACTCAATGAAAATTTGCCAAGAAATACACAAATCAGAGGAGTTTGACAGAGTTATGAAGGCAAAGAGCAGCAATAACAGGAATCCTAGATTTAAATGATGACCAAAATGGCATGACACAATTGGTATGCAAAAACAGGTTCAAAAAGTCTATTGAAGGACGAAAGGACGTAGGAAGTGGATTCCTGGCAAACGAAGGGGAAAGTTTCAGAGAGGACCAAAGTTGCTCCAATTACTGGGGTTCCCAGTGAGGTGAGGAGAGAATTAGGTTTGAATTGCAAAGGAATATTTAGTCTCAAGTTTTGTTAGTGGATGATGATTTGCACATAGATACCACCTAGGAATTCCATGTCTATTTGCTGTCTACATGCTTAAGGCTGAATCGGTGTCATATATTATGTGAATTAAAGTTACAAAAATAACATCATAATTACAGTGTTTTTCCTGTTTTACATATTGCTAGAGGTTTAAGAAATGAAAACATAACTCTTTAATGCAATTTACCTAAGAAAATTCGTGAAAATACGCACAAGGGAATATACTATACACATTCCCATTTTTTCTTTATTGCATTTTAATCTAAACACTTATTTTCTGTCTATATGGAAAATCTTTTAGGATATTTCACTTTAATTAGTAGTAACTCTAATAAGTACATCTAAAAAAATATTCGATACTGGTGAAACCAATAGACTTTTGACCACACAGACAAGGTTTTAAATCTTTTATATGAGTGCCTCTTACTTGAGAAAAATGGTGCCCTCCTCTCAAGAAACTTAAACTCTGGTGGAGGGAAGACATAAAGTGTATGATACATAACATCATCCACATAAAGATATATTGTAAAGATAATAAGAGTTATATGAAACTGAGTTGTGGGGAAATGAGATGCTTTAAATAAAGATGATCAAGGGACATCTCCCTAAGGAGTGAATGGTTGAGTTGAGATTTGAATGACCTGAAGGGGACAGCCATGCTAAAGTCTGAGTAGAGTATTCCAAGTAGAGGGATCAGATAGTACAGTTGCCTTGAAACAGAAATTGTTTGTCATATTCTAGGAACAAGAACAAAAAGGGGGCCAGTGTGGTTAGAACAGAGTGAACAAGGAATGTATATTGCTATTACAAGTCTGCATAAAGTATACAACCAAACAAAAACAATTACAGATGAAAATAAATAAAAGGATAATTTTAGAATAGTAACATTTAGAGAATAATTCCTCAATTCAAATTGTTAGTATATTGTATTTCCCTGTCTGCATGGACAAAAGCATTGACAGGAAAAAAAAAAAAAAAAAGAGAGAGAGAAAGAGAGGACTCATGGAGCCACTGTAGCCCAGAGTTAGTGTTTTCTATTTTGTTCCATGTGTAAAAAAATGTTGGTGAGGAGTGATATATGTTTTAATTTTGTTTATAAAAGATTACTGTGTTTATTCTGTGGATATGACTAGAAAGAGGAAACGTGGTAAGAAAGATACCTTGTTTGGAGGGTGTTGTAGAAGTGCAAGTAACAGACAGCATCTCCTTGAATGAGAATGGTAGTGGTGGAGGTGGAGAGAAGTGGATACATTGAGCTTTAATTTGGAAATAGAGATAAAAGAACTTGCTTATGGATTGGATATATCTGTTAGTCAAGGTAACACAAATAGAAGATTCAAGAATGACTCCTAGTTTTTCTGACTTGAATGACTGAATAATGTTAGTGCCATTTACTGCAACTGGGAAAGTGGGTAGGGAATATGTTCTAGTAGAACGTGAGGTAGGAGAGATAGAATAAAAATTTTCTCCGGAAATAACTCCTACAGCAGACATCATGATGCAGATCTGGAAAAGGAATAAGAAAATAAAAAAAGGCAGACAGTATATAGTATCTAAAGAGGATTTATAAAACATTTTTAAAATGCTAATAACCCCAAAAATGATTGGAGTTTTCTTTTGTATGAAGAGCTATGGTCTCATAATAGTGGGTAATAGACCTCTCTTTCCCAATTCTGTACTGTATGTATGTATATGTGTGTGTGTGTATATAGTTTTTGAGAAAGGGTCTCACTGTCACCCAGGCTGGAGTGAGGTGGCACAATCATGGCTCTCTGCAGCCTCAGCCTCCCTGGGTTCAGGTGATTCGCTCACCTCAACCTCCCAAGTAGCTGGGGCTATAGGCATGTGTTGCCACACCTGCCTAATTTTTTGCTTTGTGTGTGTGTGTTTGTTTGTGTGTGTGTGTGTGTGTGTGTGTGTGTGTGTGTAGAGATGGGATTTTTACCATGTTGTCCAGGCTGGCCTCGAACCCCTGAGCCCAAGTGATTCTCCTGCCTCGACCTCCCAAAGTCCTGGGATTACAGGTATGAGCCACCACACCCAGTAGAATTAATATTTGAAATAGTAGCAGACAAATGAAGTAACTAAGTCGAAAAATTTTACACAGGTACATACTTGGAGACAATAAAAAGCAGGACAGGTTTAACAAATATGGACGCTATGCATTCTGTGTCCTTTACAGGTGTAATTAATCAAAAAAGTACCTTTTTGAAGTCATTATATGAAAAAGCCACTTGCACGCATGTGTTTATAGCAGCCCAATTCACAATTGCTCAGATGTGGAACAAACCAAAGTGCCCATCAACTAATGAGTGGATAAAGAAAATGTGGTGTGTATATACCATGGAATACTACTTATCCTTTAAAAGGAACAAAATAATGTATTTTTGCAGCAACTTGGATGGAGCTGAAGGCCATTATTTTAAGTGAGGTAGCACAGGAGTGTAAAACCAAAAGCTGTATTTTCTCACTTATAAGTGGGAGTTAAGCTATGAGTATGCAAAGGCATAGAGAATGATATACTAGACTTTAGAGACTTGGGGGGAGAGTGGGAGGGAGACTCTGGATAAAAAAACTACACATTATATAAAATGTATACTATTCAGGTGACAGGTGCACTAAAATCTCAGAATTCACCACTGTAGAATTCATTTATAACAAAAATCTACTTGTACCCCAAAAGCTATTGAAATAAGAATTTTAAAAATAAAAAATAAAAAGTACATTTTTTTCTTCTAAGTTTGAACACATCATCAGATATTTTGAACTGAACATTGCAGAGAAGCAGTTTAAAATCACTGGGGGACTTTGGAGTAAATAGTTGTAGTGGAACTGTGTGGGACTAAACCTAATTGAAGTCAGTAGTTATGGATAAAATGGAGATAGCAAATATAGACAATGTTTTCAAGAAGTTTGGCTATCAAGGCTGGGAGAAATAGAGACATATACTGGAGGATGACTTGTGTTGTTTTTCTCTAATTTGGTATTAAGGCCTCTCTCTGCGAAGGGAGTGTACATTCTAGCCCTTCCCTGACAGGGCTCCAGAGGATTTGGGCGTAGATGCTTACACTGTGACTTCCATGGAATAATTGTTTATCCTGGTATATCATCTAATGCTTACGTATCCAACTTGTTTCCCTCTTACAGGCAACTTGTTTACACCGGCAGATGCTCTTGTGCCTCTTGTCTGAACATGACCAGGTTAATCCTGACAAGATAGGCGCTCTCTTTGTCTGGGAGAAAAGTTAGGTCTGGGTGTGTCAGTTGCGTAAGTCACAAAAAAGACAACATAACAAAAACACAGGAAATAACAGGAGCACTTCATTACTCATAGATCCAAAACAGGGGGGTACCCATGAGGGCTGATGTGCAGGTTGCAGGGGCTATGTGCTTAACCCACAAGTGGGCAACCAGAGAAAGGGATGGTCCTGTAGGCTCAGGCTTTGATTGGGGTCCAGGATGTTACCCAAGCAGGTTTCGCATGGGGAGTTCTAATTGATGGGGTTAGAGGAAGCAGGTGTGACTTCTGTTGGGTCACTCTGTGACTGAGAGGTGGCCACTGGAGCATATCTCCGTATCTGCACCATCCATGCAGGATGACGGGGTCACTGGGGTGAGTCAAGTAGGTTGTATCTATATGTCCCAAAGAGAGCTCGTCATCAGAATGCAGTTTTATAAGGCAGATACCTGGATTGACCACATTGAGAAACTTGGAGGAGATGGAGAACTGGAAACGGGGGCAAAGGTAACTCAACCTTGCTTCTGATATTGGAAAGTCAAACTTATTTTCAAAAAGAACAGTGAGGCAACATAAAATTATAAGAATCACTACAACATTAGATCAATGAAAATTTTTCAGATGGGAAATTAGAACATACAAGTTTTCAGAAATGAGTCATTAAAACATGTAACAATTATTGAACGTTCACCCAGTGATAAGCACTGTCCTTGGTAGTTTATATATATGTGCTACTTAGTTCAACTCATAATAAGGGTATGAGCATCTTATTCCAGATGAGAAAAATGAGGAAGTTGGAACAGGACAAGAGGGTTATAGAATTTGTCCAAAATCATTCAGCTACTAAATAGCTGAATGTGTGCAAGTTTATGAGTCCATCCTCTAAATCATTGTACTGTCATACTGGTTCTTACTAAGCACTGAACTAAAGGGTGAAAATAGTGGAAAGAGAAAAGAGCATGTTGCTGAATGGTCTCTGATCATGAGAGCTTTAGTACATGGGAGAAAAAGTAGTTCCCACTGCAAAAGATACAGGGGTAAGATAATCCTTGGAGGAAAGCCAGGTGTCAGTTATTGTGGGAATAGAGGTAGTGTTTGGTAAGATGGAACAGGATCTAGAGAATTTTACTGCTAACAGAGAAGAAACAGAGGGCACAGTATTTAGGAGAGAGATGATACTCATCAGTTGGGTACAAGGAAAGGAATTGCAGATAATTATACTAATAAAAATGTGTAAGAGGAATTACAGGTAATTATACTAATAAAAATGTGCAAGAGGAAAGATAACCAATGTAATGTTCTTGGACCTGGGTGTTAGAACATGTGGCTTTGAGGCATGGTTAGACTAATGAGTGGTAAGTTGGTGGGAACTTACTTCTTAAGATACCAGCCATAAGACTAGGAGGTGGTACAGAGAAGAAGGTTTCAACGTGCTGTAAATAATGTCCAAAACGTCTCCCAGAAGCTAGTTGTTGAAGAATTTCCTCATCCTGTATTTCTTTTGATTCTTATTCTCTGTTTTCTTTATGCTACCTGTGTCTTCACAGTGACCATAATTTATTAAACCCATACTAGGTATCAACACTATACTAGGCACTTTACATCTTATTGAATCCTATATATTATTTATTGAAATAATGATTCCCTGTATATTATGAGTTATATTATTTTCTTTTTCAGAAAGGGTCCTTTTCCTTTATTTTTATTATAATAAATATACAAGTTATCCCATAACTTTTACCATGCTGCATTATTTTGTTTCACATTAATATAATGTAAATGGTCATGACTTAAAGAGCTACTGTTATTCCCTCCTTCTTGACAAGTACTTTCCTTTTTCATTTGAATTAGAAATCTCTAACTTTATTGAAAGTCAACAGAGTTAAACGCAAAGAAAGCTGTCATTCACTGGCTTCTTTGATTTTTACTGTTTGGCAGACATTGTGGTAGGATCTACAAATACAGCAGTGAAGAAAATCAAGTCACTGCCTTCATGAGATTTACATTCTGCACACTATTAAATATTTCAGTAGAAAGCATCTCATCCACTCAAATCTTGGTGGCACAGACTTTGATGAAACATGAAAAAGTGTCCTATTTTATACATAATTATTTTCAGAATACTCTGTTCTGATATTTTGTTTTTCATTACTTTCCCATAGTATATTAATATTTATTCAAGGACCTTAGCTTACTCAGAAAGGTAAAACAATCATATAAATATTGCTCTGGTAAACAAATGATTTCATAAACCTTCTTTGAGATGATAGAATTTCCTATAATTTTACATAAAAGTCATTAAAGAAGCATTTGAATTTCAATTTTTCTTGAGTGTGTGAGTTCAAAGTCAGGTAAACACCATGCTTAGGTTTGAACCCCACTAAGTCTATACATATTAATAAATGTCAATAATTTTCATTTAATTGTACTGAAGGTCAAAAGTACTTCTTCTGACTAAAGGTTAGTGAAAGGCTTAGAAAGTAAAAAGTATGTATAAGCCAATGTTTGTAAGGCATGAGATTAACAACAAGTTTATATTTTTGTCAAATGTAAAGACAGGAAAACTTCAAGATTAATCTCATAGGAAAAGGTGTAACAAAGGTATATCCCTATTTGAACTAAAATATAGTAGCTAAGGTAGCCTAAATAATGCCCATTTTGGGGTGCTATTGTAAGTGGCCTTATTTTTCACATTTTCAACTGTTCATTGCCAGCACAGAGGAATGCAAGTGATTTCTCTATACTTTCTATTCTGTGAACATGATAAAGTCACTTGCTAGTTCTAGTAACTTTTTGGTACATGCCCTAGGTTTTCCACATGGACTATTCATGCCATCTCCAAATATAGCTTTACTTCCTCCTTAATCATTAATGTACCTTTATTAATAAATTTATTTATTTTGAATTATTACTCTAGCTAAGACCTACAGTATAATATTAAATGTAATCAACCAGTCTGGCCAACATGGTGAAAACCCATCTCTACTGAAAATACAAAAAATTAGCTGGGCGTGGTGGCATGCACCTATAATCGCAGCTACTCAGGAAGCTGAGTCAGGAGAATCGCTTGAACCCGGGAGGTGGAGGTTGCAGTGAGCCAAAATCATGACACTGGACTCCAGCCTGGGCGAAATAGTGAGACTTCATTTCAAAAAAATATAATAAATACATTAAAAAATAAGTGTAATCAATGAGTGCAGATATCCTTATTTTCTCTCAAATACTAAGGAAGAGAACATTTTTTTTCTACCACAAAATATGATATTTGTATTGTTTTGTTGTTCTTTATCAGGAAGAAGTTACCTCTTATTCATAGTTTACTGAGGAATTTCTTCATAGGGGCTGATTTTTTCAAATACTTTTCAGTATCATTCAAGATGATTCTCTGGCTTTTCTCATTTTTTTTATGAGTTAAACTGCATCAGTATTTGGATGTTATACCTGCCCTACATTCCTGGAACAAACCTCATCGGGCTGTAATGCATTATCCCTTTATATATTGCTTGATTGGTTTGCTATAAATTGTTTTTTAAAATATGTGTGCTGATGTTTCTGGAAAATATCAATTTATGGTTCACTTTTCTTTTCAGTCATTTGTCTGGTTTCAGAACCAAGATAATAGCAGCTTCAAAAATGAGTTGAAAATGTTATTTATCTTTATTTTC
The DNA here is from genome assembly GCF_007565055.1 of Rhinopithecus roxellana. NCBI lineage: Eukaryota > Metazoa > Chordata > Mammalia > Primates > Cercopithecidae > Rhinopithecus > Rhinopithecus roxellana. The sequence goes on along the minus strand of NC_044555.1, from coordinate 133,406,798 downwards.
TGTACGAGATTGAGCAGATTTGATATTATTTCTTTAATGTGTGATAGAATATGCTAGTGGAGCTATATAGGTCCTGTAGGACATATATATTATATTAATAGAATTGTTTCAGGAAATATAAGTAGGGTGCGCACGTGTGTGTGTGTGTGTGTGTTGCAAAGAATTGACTTATGCAATTGCTGCAGATAACTAGACAAGTCTGAAATTCATAGGCCAAGTCATCAGGAAGGGCATGCTGTAACCCTTGAACCCAAGCTGAAGCTAATATCCACAGGTAGAATTTCTTCTTCATGCAGTCATTGGCTCTGCTCTTAAAACATTCTGTTGATGAATCTAGTCCATCCAGATTACCTAGGATAATCTCCCTTCCCTAAAGTCAACTCTTATAAACTTTAGTCACATCTACAAAATATTTTCAAACCAATGCCTGGATTAGCATATGAATATCTGGAACCTGTAACGTAGCCAAGTTTATACATCAAAAAGACCATCATAGGCAAAACGTTTGTTTTGTTGGAAGGTTACCTTTTTCCCAAAGACTCTATATATTTAATAAAAAGGAGCGATTCAGATTATCTTTTTTCCTGATCTTTGGTAGTTTTTGTATTTCAAATAATTTGTATATTTTATGCAAGATGTCAAATTTAATAGTGTATTCATAAAATCATTGTATTATCTTTTTAAGTAAAAATATATGTGTATGCTAATCCATGTACGTGTGTATGCTAACCCATGTACATACAGGTATCTATATGTTGTTTACAATAGATCTTTTACTTTTTCTTATGAAGTTTAAAATCAGTTTGGTTATATATGCAAGATAGTTTCTATATGTGATTATCTCTTTCCATGTTAAGCTAAACACAAGTTCATAGTGATATCTCCAACTCTGGAGATATGGAAAATGGACACCAACACTGAGATGAGTCATATGTTGCCTGAGGGTTAATCGCTACTATGTATAATTTTACATGATGTTATGTCTGCTATTATATATCTGGTATTACTGTATTTTTAAAAAATTTATCATTACGTTGTGCTAGACAATCCTTATTACTTGAATCTCCATGTTCAGTTAATAATTCATTTTATCAGATATTTCCTATTCAAATGACTGTGTTGTTTCTCTCCTCTGATTGGATCCTGCATACTATGGAAATGGAGAATAGTTGTGTTTTGGGGGCTTCTCTGAGCCCTTAGGTTCAGCACCCTTTTATATATACCATGCTGTGGTCATGATTCCTTTGAAGTTAATCAAAAGAGGAGACAGGGGAAGAGAAGAAGAAATAGCACTTGGGTTGGTGGTTGACAGATAGAGACATTTGTTCTATTATTGGGTATTTGGATTTCATTGGAGTGATTGATGTGGTAGTTGAAGGAAGAACTTTGGCATGTGAGAGATGTATATAGAAAGAGAAGGTAGTATATTTAAATGTGACGGTATAATGCAACTTTGATTCCTTTAATTAATATTAAGGAATTCAACTGAAGGATTTGAGATATTTTGAATAATTTTATTGGCTAGGCAATGTTTACTTGACAATGTTTTAATACTAAATGCTATGTTGAAGTTATCAAAGCAACCTGCTTGACTGATGGAGTCTGGACATAGGAATGAATAGAAGAGACAAACTTTCTTGCTCTCTTAAATGAAGTACATGGCCAGAGGATGCCCAAGTCAGGCCCATGTAATAGTTTGAGGAATATTCAAGTTGGGAATAAGCAGAGAATTCTGTTCCACTGTCTTCCAGTAGAGCTTTTTCTGGCCTGCAATACGTAGATGTGATGGGTGAGTTGAGAGGTTTGTTCTACTTAATAACTGACTTCTGGGAAATGCAAACTAGTTTTTCATGTGTCAGCTCTATTAAGTTTAAACTTAACAGAATAATTTAGGTAGATACTGTAAGTACCAAAGGAAGAAGGAAGTTGAGGAAAGTTCATTCTCTTTAAGTCCTAAAATCTGTCCCATTACTTACACAGCATGTAGAAGGTACACAGTCAGGAAATGGTGAAAGAGGAAAGTGGGATGATTGTTTTCCATGTGGTTTGAGTATATCCTGTGGATCCCTCATACGTTGACAGTGTTGGGATATTGATTGAAACAGCATGGTGAAAAGTGTTGGGGTTTGGGTAGAACTGACACTTTGGCCATGCGGTATGCAGTACCTTATCCCAGCAAGTGCCATCTATGTGGCTAAAAACGTAATATGCACCTCTTGGAGTGAGGTAATGTGCAACAGGTACAACATCAGTAGTGGCCCTGGAGGAAGAAGTATGGCAATGTCCTCACAGCTGCCCTTCCTTGAGTCAAGGTGCCAAACTTTTAGTGCTGAGACACATCAGGGGACCCTAATAAGTGCCTTCTAAGGTAGTAGGTATAGAGAATGAAGGCCCATAGGAAAATTTTTACATATATGTTCTTCAGGGATTTATATAACTTTTTAAAAAGTGGTCTGAGCAGTTGAGACTACAGTATGAGGTGTGGTTAACATGCCTCTCTCTGTCTTCCTGTTGATTTTCCTCTGTTTAACACCAAAATTTCCTCTTTTTAAGACTCACCTTGAATCATATTTTCAGTCACCAAATTATTAGGAGTTAAGCGTGGTTGAGCTAGATGATACTCTTACACAGTTTCAATGCCTATGTATTAATGTATTATTAGCATGTGTTACTTATCACTTACTTTTTAGTTATGTCAGTGATGCATGGGCAAGAAGAATCACAGTTCAGGACTTTGGGTAATGATAAAATATTATATTGCCTTTTTCCCCCCTCTTATTTACCTTTGGGTTTTTATTCTTAACTCCGTACACTGAAGGACAGAGAGAAGATAGCCAACTCTTGAAGAATTTCTGAGGAACTGAAGCAGTGTATGGGAAGCAAGTTTTGTATTCTTTTGTGGGAACTAGGCCACCAGGAAAGCCCCCTTTAACCAAATTATTGGTTATGGAAAATTAGGCTTTCTGGTATTCCTTCATCTCAAACCATCACAGATTACATCCCTACTTCAATCCTTGGTGAAAATTTCAGTTGTGATCAAAACAAAGGAAGTTTCTATTTTCTCTCCAAACATTACTTATCATGAACAATCTGTGTCTACTACATAGGGTGTCTTCTCCCTTCTTCATAAGCTCTAATGTTTGCCCTGGACAGAAGGTCTCACTACTCCAGATATGCATAGCCAATAGCAGTGACATCATTAAAGATCGTTCTCAAATTTAATTGTATATTTATTTCTGAAAAGGTGGAGAGACACAGAGAGAGAGAGAGAATGAGTGAGTGAGTGTAATTGTTCTGGAATATGTAGAGATTCTGATTTGAGGCCAATGTGGCCTTAGATGGTTTTCAGGAGACTTTGTCTCATGGAGGATATGTGGAGAAAGCTGACACACATGATATACTCATTCCAAGCATGGCTACAGTACAGTTTCTAAATAGAATTATGCCCCAGGCAATGAGGAAAATTTACTGCTGAACATTGCTTTTGGATTTGATCATGGACCAAGATATCATAGAAATCATCTCAGTTTGATTGGAAGTAGGTTCTGGAGGACATAACCCATTTTAAAGGACCCGTTGAGCAAAGGATCCAATTTTAATTATTTAAAACTATTTTAGAGACTTAGTTATCGAATGGCCTCTGTGATTCATTTGGGGGCAGCAGAGGGAGCATTTGAGAGGAAGAGTAAGTGAGCATGTGGGGAATGGATTTCCCATGAGTGAAAGGGCAATGGGGATGTGTGTTTAGGGAAATGCTATTTAGTTCTACATTTACCGTATCATAAAGACATTAAACCACAAGTGAGGGGTATAACAGACATAGTCTGGTTCTTGCGAACACCATTTCAGAAAAGTCAAAGATGAGAGCTAGCTAGGGTCAACAGTGGGTTTGAGAGGTACAGGTAGACACCCTTTGACTCCACAAAGACAAGGGGAACAGTTAGTCCAGGGAATTAGAAACCTGTGAATATATTACTTTAGTCTTTCATCCCATGTCTTTAAAGGACCCCAAGCAACCAAGTCTATGATACAGTTAGGTTTAGTTCTTAACTGCCCACTTCAAGTAACCCTCTGAGTTCTTACTTTCCTTCCTAAAGGCAAACATGAAGACATACAACTGTCTTTTGCTTTGTTCTCCAGGTAGGAGATTTCTCTCTGCCCCATTACACTTCCATACAATTGGCTGCAGGGTACAGCTGAAGTAGAAATGAGTACCAGTCAGAAGACTGTCAGAGCTAAAAAAAAAAAAAAAAAAAGTATGAAGATTTTGCCCATAACAAACTTCTTACAGATTAGATACTTCAGTCACAGATGGCTCAGGCATACTTACTGAATTTGTGAAAGTTCTAACAGTTTTATGAGATGAGAACTGTACTCATTTTTTAGCCTATTGAAAGAAAAAAATGACTTAGGGAAGTCTGGTTTAAACGTTTCTACCTTGAGCCTTTCTTTCTCTCTCCATGGCAAATAACATAGCCAGACGTGTGTTTCCAAATCCTTTTTTTTCTCTCTCTCTGCAGAGTGTTGCATAATCCTGTTCCTATTCTGCTTGACTATGACTGATTTGTAACCTCTATCTCCTTCACACACTCTCCTTCATCTTCTATCAGGTTCAACTGGTCATAGGAAAGTTACACTGTTGATGGTCAGTGGCACAGAATGGAAAAACATATTGTCAACAGCTTGACTTCTGATCAAGGGCTGAAAGGAGAAAAATAGGACAACTCTTGGATTTAAGCTCCTCTCTCTCTCTCTCTCTCTCTCTCTCTCTCTCTCTCTCTCTCTCTCGGAATTGAACAGTTATAAATTTAAAAGTTAGTTTCCTTTCAATAGATTCAGGAAATGGGGTTTATGCCCATTCAATATTTGCACACTTTGACTAATCTTTTCTTCTTAAATGTCTTAATGTGTTTTGACTACTTTTATGTAGATTTGAAATGAATGAACTTTTGGATACTGAGTATGGGAGTATGTTGGAAATATTTTGTTGTTACTGTTTTGTTTTCTTTTGGTTGGGTTTGGTTTACTTTGTGGTAAAGCAAATATTTTCAATGCTTACTTCCTAATAATATTGTAAAACAACAAGAAAGAGGTTTATTCTTTATTTCTTTCTTGGGCATGAAAATTGTACAAGAATTCAAAGAGCAAGCAAGGGGACTTTTATTCAGGGACAAGTGACAGTGGGAGGGCAATAGAGTGGGTAATGCCATGTCTTATGAAAAAATGATGAATGTCATGCCATGGATTGGGGCAATTGGGTAGGAACAAGAAGTCTCACATTGTTGTAGGTTGGATTGGGCACAGAAGCAACCTTGGTTACGCTGTGTGCGGTGTCCTAACTTAGGAAAGTACCATTCACATATACTGCGTTACAAAATGTACTTTTCTGAGTATAGTAATGCTCAACAAGTACAACTTTTGTAGTGATTGAAGTCCTTAAGGAAAATTTGTCCCAAATAATACCTTTAGTGATCTGTAACACTTTAGTCTAAGGAGGTGTGGCCAAAGAGTGGCAGACTTGCACTGGAGATACAGCCTTTCTTAAATTCGACGAAGTGAAACTCCCCGATTTAGACAGTATTGAGACTCTGTCAAGTTAACACTTTCTGTACGCAGCAAGTTGAATCCCATTTGCTTCGCAGGAGCATCAGAGTTCCCTGGTGGACTCTTTGTTGGGATTTCAACATGATTTTAGACTGGTCATCTGAAAACTCCAGATTATACGTGAAACTAACAGCTGAGAGTAAATGGAATATCCACTGATTTGTTCAAGAGAAAATCATTAAGCACATCATATTGTATATCAGTGCTGCAAATACAGTAGTGTAACAGGAGAGGCAAAACTTTCTTCAAAAAGCTGATATGCTATTGGTACAAATATATAAAAAGTAATAAATGAATAGAATGTTAACTATGTGTTATAGCTTTAAGCACTATAGAGAAACAGTAAAGTGAATTGAGGTTTGGGCATTACGGCAGAGAGGAAGAGGTATGCAATTTCAAATGAGGTGGTCAGAGAAGACTACTTTGGGAAAGCACTATGGAGCAAAATTTTGTATTTGTTAAGGAGTCGAACCAATCTCTCATCTCTCAATGCTTCTAAGACATTTCTTCTTCCCTAGCAATGAAAGGGAATCTCAGTTTTTCCTGTCTATCTTTTGTTGATGTCCATACCCATCTGCAGCCCACTACAGTTGCATCCTGTTGCAAGGAATTTTATGTCACAAATTCAGGGGACTGTTAAGGCACTTTGGTTTTAGAGGTGAAAAGGAAAGAACAGCATCCAAAGACTCTGTCAAGCTATGTAATATAGTCCCAACGCATTGGAATATGAGGTGAAGATAATAAGAAGACAGTGACTGTTAGCATGATGTTTGAGGTGGAGGGATTTTTCTCTCCCTGGAAGGTTTCAAAAAAATGCCAGTAAGAAATTGAAGACATTTTAATGTATTATTTTGCTAGTACTGATTGTCCTTGACCATGAAGAAAACGGATCAGAGACTGAAACATGAGTTTATTGTCTTAAAAAGTTGCAGCTGCCTGTTAAACTGATAGTGGCTGTACACAGGTATGTCTGAAAGAATGAATCTAAATTCCTATCCTCTACCAGCTTAAAGCCAGCACATGGCTATGATGACTGATGTATGTGCTTCTGCATGTTTACTGGATGGAATAGAGAATGGTCCAGCACAAGACAACATGGTGGTAAGAGAGGAGAGAAAGGTGAATTGGACAGGAAGATTACAGTCAAGCTTTCTGATAACAAAACTCATCACTGTCCACAGGAGATTGGGCCTTCCTCTACTATAACCTATTTTATCTCCCTTGAGAAATGGAGGAGAAAGTGGTGTTTCTTAATATTGGGTAAGCTTCACAGAGAAAATAGAGGCAAAAAGTGGCCAGTGGGCTTTAAGGCATTCAGTTAAGATGAGGAATATGGGGGTTAATAATGCTGAGGAGAGTTGACGTCTTCTTAGAAATACTAGTACTTTTTAGAAAAATGCTGGGCCTCCTGCAACTGTAAATATAGGCTTCGTGTTTTTCTTATTAAAGAAGGAAGATTTCAAGATGTTCAGGCATTGAGATGATTTCCTTTAGTATTCATTGTTGTTTCAATAAAAACTTTATAAACTAGAGATGATGTTTCTCAGACTTTCCCACTTCCGTATTTAAAAATACATTCAGCCTGTAGCTACTAAGTTCTAAAACAAACTCCAGTTTAAGGCTGTGAATCTTTTTACTTGAATTTCCTTCTAACCCCTTAATGCCAATTACGTATATACATGTCATTAACATGTAAGTACATATGCATATACATAATATGTATGCCATTATATATATGTAATTAACATGCATGATACATATGCATATACATAATACAGCTTCTTTTTAGTGCACACTTCTGTGAGTTTAGATGAATATGAAATTTGTATAACAATAAAAATTCAATTTTTAATAAGCCTACAAGATTTGTTGGAGTCAACACTTCTTTCAGTCCCCAGACTCTAGAAATATTTGTTGTTCTGTATTTTGTTGTACCAGGTTCAGTAGACCTAGGGAAATGCAGACACCAAATAGCATGTGTGTTAGATAAAAAATGCAAAAACATGCTGAAAACAACCTTGCTCCAGGAAGAGACTAAGAAAATTTATGAGCTGCGAGTTATATAAGCGCATCTCTAGACCACAAGCTCATATCTATCTTGTAGATCACTTCCAGTAAGTAAAATGGGCTTCTTTTTACTCCCGAGTCTAAGGAAGAAAATCAATTTCTATTATCTCCACCACAGCAATCACAGATTATTTTCCTTCTTTCTGCTTTCAGGATCTTGTGTGTTTTCACCACTTACTTTGTGATTCCAGAGTAGAGGTAAGTAACTTATGTAAAGGGTCTCAGATCTTTTAAGACTGGAGTTAAGCATTTTCTGCTTAACTATTGGATCTGAGGACTGCATACTGCTGATTCATTGCAAGAAAAGCATGCAAGGATGTGTCTTTCATGAGCAAGAGAACCTAGACAAAAAGGCGTAATGGTTCTAAGTTCTGAAAACTGACATGTAAAACCCATGACACATGAGAAGATAGCACTCAAGAGGGATGAATGAAGAAAGACAAGTGGAGTGGGTATTGCACAGGTTATTTATACAACTGCCAGCAGCCACTCACAGCCTGAAAACATTGAGAAGTTGTTTCAAAAGTACACAAATGGGTGCTTAGGGAGGGCTTCCATCCTTCAACATGTTGTCTGTGGTACCCTACTCTGGAGAGTGACAATCATGTATAATTAAATTTGATTGACACTTCTGTGAGTAGAGTAACGTATGACACGTACGACAGACAATGGCACTGTGGGTGCATTGAGGGTGTTTTATTGCACACAGAGGGAAGCTTTTTCTAAAGTGCAGGTATAACACCTCTTCAAACCCCTAGTGCTGGCATCCCTCAAGGGAAGCCTCTGAAGTGCCTTTCAGAGGCAAGTCCTAGGAACTCCCGTGGTTCTTCTCTGAGTCATATTCCTTTTCCCAGGTTGCTTGATGGAAATGAGAAAAAGACTTTCAGTGTGGTGACAATGGGACTCATTGCCTCTGTGGTAGTTTTTTTTTTGTTTTTTTCTTTTTGTAGAAACTTTTGCCTATGTTATCCCTCAAATCCTTTAACCTGTTCTTCCGTAACTGTTCCCCTCAGGATTTTAAATGCTTCTCCTTTAGCCCTCCCCAAATGCCCTCCCACTTTTAAGTAATCTATTCTGCTGAAGCTCAGATTTTTTGGCTTTCTGATATTGAATGAGCTTTCTTCATTGGCCCAAAAGATGGTAGTTCTTTTGAAAATATCTTTGAATCCTCTACAAGTCATCAGTTTATTAGGGCTTATGCATAGTACCCAAATAATTTTACTGTTTGATATAATTTTATTTGTTTCTCCACAAAGAGTTCTATATCTTTTAGTTTTGTACAGAGGAGAGAGTTGGGGATGCTAAGCACCATATGTCAGCTGGACTGGAAAAGTGTCTAAGAAGCAAGACACAAATCTTACCTCCTCGTGTTGGAAAAAAGGAAGTAAGTTGGTGCATCTTTCCTTTAATTCTAATCAGAGAGTTGAGTTGGAAATGGCTCTTGGTGATATTTTGTCTGCATCAATGAGGCATATGTATCGTCACACTTCAATCCTTTGTGAACATTTACTTATCAAATCAGGATAAATTTCTCTTTTATTTCTTATCATGGCCACACTGCAAATGTCTTCTCACAGTTCGTTAACTGTGATCCGATTTTGTGTTGTTTTCTTTCATTTATTGTCTTCTGATTTGTTTTTTACTACGTGTTATTGGGGACACAAAGTTTTTTGGATGTTTTATGTATGGCTTTCGGTGAAATTTTTAAAATGTGTTTTTTTATTTAGTTGCTGTTGATTGATCTTTAAAACATAAAATGTCCCATGCCCTGATGCTCTCCCTGAATTCCAGAGAGTGTCAGAGAGAAAATTGTGTTGTTGGGACATTGATTGTGAGAAATAAGCGTTTAAAAAAAATAAGACTCTTCAATGGTGGTGGAGTGTTCTATGGGTTTTAAAAAATACTTGTAGTTCTGTATATATTACTATGATCATGATAGAAAAAAGTTACATTGCCCCCAAAATTACCTCCTTCTGCCTTTTGGGTAGTAAATCCCGAGCCCAGCCTAACATCTGGCAACCACTGCTCTGTTTTCCACCTTTATAATCTGTCTTTTTCCACACTGCATAATTGCAGTCTCATGATATGTTGGTCTTTGGTCTGGTTCCTTTCACTTAAAATGCATTCAAAATTCATCCATATTTCTATAAGAACTAATATTCTCTTGTAACTGCTAAATAGTATTACAGTCAAATGTGAATGAAATGAGTTGTTTCCAGTCGTTGGTGATTATGCATAAAACTACTGTAAAGTTTGCATACAGACATATGTGAGAAGACAAGTTTCATTTCACATTTATAAATAGCTAGAGTGGGATTGCTAGGTCTGTGAAAAGTTTGTTTAAATTGATTTTTTAAAAAAACCCAAAAAGACGAATTTCCAGAATGGGTTGACCATTTTGTGTTTCTATGAACATTGCATCATAATTACAGTTGCCTAAATCATCACCAAAACTTGGTATTGACAAATACTCATAACCATTCTCTATGGCTTATCGATTTATTATATTATTGTTCAAACTTGCATTTTTTTAATTGACTAATGATGTTGATCAATTTTTCATGTACTTCTTAGCCATCCACAATCTCCTTTGATGAAGTGTCTATTGAGATTTTTTTTTATTTTATTGGATTTTTTGATTTCTCATTGTGGAATTTTTGGTTTATTATGTATTCTGATTACAAATCCTTTGGCAGAAATGTGATTTGTATATATTTTCTCCCAGTCTCTAATTTCTTGTTTGAATTCCCTCAAGTTTGTCTTTATTTACAGAGCAAATATTTTCAATACTGATGGTGAAATGCTGTGTATGGTACCTTGCTCCAGACAGTGATAATCACGCATAATTAAATATGATTGACACCTCTACAAGTGGAGTAACACATACTACGTACAACATATGTGATGACACTGTGGTTGAATTTGGAGGTATTTAGTTGCATGCAGAGAGATGGTTTCCCTAGAGTACATATATGCCACCCCATAACACCTCTCTATCCCTCTTGCTGGCCTACTTTTGATAATCCAGTTAAGTGAATTCTCTGAGACAAGTCTGAGGAATACAAGAAACTAAGAAAAAATTCTCCCGTTGAGGTTTTTTGTTTTTGTTTTTTTGTTTATTTGTTTTTATTTCCCCCCCTGGGATTTGTACACATTTTCCCAAAATTGCCTGACTAAAATACGAACAGTCTTTCAGTGTGGTTATGTGATTCTTCTCTTCGTAAAGAGTATGATTAATTTTGCAGAACCTATTTCCTGCCCCTACATCCAGATCTGTTAACCCATTCTCACTTTTCAGTTGCCCTCATTATCTTCCAAGCTTCTCCATGGTTCTTCCCAAATTCCTTCCTGCTTCCCAGGTCCTAATCTGCTTGAAGCCCAGTGTCTTTTCTTTCTGTGGTATTGGAAGTCCTTCTTTTTCAGGGACCTGGAAAATGCTCATTCTTTTGAAAGCATGCTTGAATATAATGAAAATTACCAATTTATTACAGCTTGCGTATCATACTGAGAAATTTATACTCTTTGATATGATTTTGTCACTTTTTTTTTTTTTAAAAAAAGGGATGTAGTTTTATTTTCCTTTTGGTGTCCCTTCCTAATGCAGTGAGGCGAGAGAGAGAGATAGAGTCAAACAGAGACAGAGAGACATACATAGAGTTACAAGGACATAGAGAAAGACAGATAAACAGAGGGAGGAGTCAGGAAGAGAATCAATAGCCTGCTTATTTTTATTACTGAGTAGAGTATTAGTCATAAGTGAAGGACATTTGGATTGTTTCCAATTGTTAGTGATTATGAATAATGCTAGGGTATATGTTTGCATACAGATATATGTGCAAACACAAGTTTTATTTTGTGTTAATAGCTCAAAGTGGGATTTATGTTAACTCTAAGTTAAATTTAAGAGAAATAGAAAAAAACTCTTCAAGAATGACATTAATTACTATGTTGTACTGTCATGAACAATGTATCAGTGATCCACTTGCCCAAATACTTATCTGCACTTGGCATGAGCATGGTTTTTGAGTGTTTTTATTTTTATAGGCTATTCTAATACGGGTGTTTTGTCAATATAGTTTCAGCTTGCATCTCTTTGTTGACTGAAATTTTAAGCATCTCTTCATATACTTATTTGCCATTCATATATCTGCTTTGTTGAATTATTTGTTAAGGTATTTTCCTCATATCTATTGAGTTTGAAGAGTATTATCCATTCTGAATTCAATTTATTTGTCAGATATTTGATTTTTTTTTTTTTTTTTTTTTTTTTTTTTTTTTTTTTTTTGAGATGGAGTCTCACTCTGTCACCAGGCTGGAATGCAGTGGCACAATCTCGGCTCACTGCAACCTCTGACTCCCTGGTTCAAGTGAGTCTCCTGCCTCAGCCTCCTGAGTAGCTGGGATTACAGGCATGTGCCACCATGCCCAGCTAAATTTTTGTATTTTTAGTAGAGAACGGGGTTTCACCATGTTGGCCAGGATGGTCTCAATCTGCTGACCTCATGATCCGCCCACCTTGGCCTCCCAATGTGCTGGGATTACAGGCGTGAGCCACCGCGCCTAGCCCAGATATGTGATTTTCAAATATTTTTTCTTAGTCTGCGGTTTACTTTTTCATTCCCTTAACCATGTGTTGTACAGAGCAAACTTTTTTTTATAAAGGATGATTCACCATTTGTTATTTTATGAATTATATTTTAATGCCATATCTTAGAGTGTCTAAATTTAGGCATATGATTCTTGGTTGACTGTTTTCCTTTTAGCGCTATATTATTCCAGTGTCTTCTGGCCTCTATGGTTTCTGATGAAAAGTCAGCAAAATATCTTGTAGAGGATCTCTTGTATGCATTAAGTTTCTTTTTTCTAGTATATTTCAATATTCTCTTTTTTTTTTTTTTTTGTCACCAAAAAGTAAATATGTCTCTCAGCTTGGATTCCTTTTGTTTTTGCTACCTGTAGTGTTTTGCACTATCTTTCACTTCTGCTACCCTATTATGCATATTTTGGTGTACATGCTAGTGTTCTGCCTTTCTCTGAGGCACTGTTCATTTTCTTCACTCATTTTATCCTTTTATTTTTATAGAATTATCACTTTCAAGCTGTCTTAACTTCACTGATTCTTTTTTCTCATAGTTGGTTTTTACTCTTGAGCCCTTCTAGTGAATTTTCCACTTCAATTATTTTACTTTTATACTCCATAAATTCCTTTTCTTTAAATATTTCTGCCTCTTTATTGATAGACTCTTTTGATGAGGCATTGTCAACATAGCTACCTTTACACTTCCTAGCGCTGTTTGTTTAGTGTTTTGAAAATACTTACAGTGGATGCTTTATGGTTGTTGTTTATTAAGTATAACATTAGGCTCTGTTGCAATCATTTTCTGTAATCTACTTTTGTCCCGTGTGTTATATTTTTATTTTCTCTGTATGTGTCAGAATGTCCAGTTGAGAACTGGATATTTTATTAATATATTAGAGAAATTTTGGATGCAGATCTTCTGGGGATTGTTGTTGTCTGATTTTTTTTATTTGTTGATTTACTTGGCTGTGCTGTTTTAGTAAAATCTATATTCTTTTTATTGTGGAAAACTTAATGTTGTTCTTTGCAAGGCATAACTTTGTATATGTACATAGTCACTCTAAACTGTCGTGGTTTTAGTAGAGTTCTTTGTTCTTTTGCTGATGTTTCTGTTAAGCTGCCTGCCTCTGCGGTATCACACACAGGTAATAAACTTCAGTGTTTGCAGATGGATTATTTTGTAGCTTTTGAGAATACCATGGGTAAAATTGCTTTAGAGTCTGATCCAAATACTTTGCAGATAGTTTTGGGGGCAGGTCTCTAAAGGCTGTTCTCCTACCAGAAAGGCTCTTGTTAGCTGTCTGTTTCCTGATTCCAGTTCCATCCTAATTACTTGGCACCACAATCTACATTATTTGTGAGACCTTTCCCATCTTCTGTTGGAACTGAAGTCATTTTCTTTTTTGAGAAGGAAACCTTTAATGCTTTTTTCTCTTAGGGCTAGTCTCTCTCAACGGACAAATCCCTGAGCAATTGCCCCAAGCTGAGAATAAGGCAGTGTCCTGCTTCTTGTACACTGACACCAACCACTGCTTTACAACCAGGGTGATGAGTGATAGCAGTGGATTCTGGTTTCCTGGTTTGCCTCTCCCAATGTGGAAGCTCCCCCTGATGATTGAGCTGAGATGAGGAATATTACGTACTTAATACTCTCAGCCAGCTGCACCTGGTATAGAACCTAAACCCTGTGATGAGGAATGGCTATAGTAGCAGGCCTCTGACCTCTAACCTCACATGCCTAGTATTTAGCCTCTGAAACACTAAACTGGGTTTGTGGAGTGGATGAGAAATTCTGGAGGTTTCTTAAACCCACAAGTATATTGTTGCTCTTGATTAGGAGATAGGGGGACAGGTAATTTTGTAAGCCACAGTCACCTTAAATTCTCAGTTCTCAGTCTCTGAAATCCAATCACCAAAATTGTGTCCATATTTTTTGGTGTGCTAATTTTAGTTTTGCAGGGAAACATAGTCACCTAGTGGCATGTGTCTCAGATTGGAAAAATGCAAACACATGCTAAAAAGAACCTTGCTCCAAGAAAAGACTAAGAAAACCCAGAAACTGAAAAATCTCTAGGAGTGTCTGGGTGCCTAGCACAATTTCTGTTTTGTAGATCACTCCTGGTAAGTAAAATGGGATTTTTTTTCTCACTTCAAAGTTTGATGAGGATAAAAGAAATTCTACTCTCTCCATCTTATCACCCACTGATTATTCTCTCTTCTTTGCTTCCAGGATCCTGTGTGATGTCCTTGCTTATTCCGTAGTGAGGAGTTGTAGTAAGGCACTCAGGTAGAAGAACTCAGATCTTTGGATGATAGGCACAGATTGGTGAGATAAGAGTGTAATGTATGGGTAGCTACTAAATCTGGGAAATGCAATTTACTTGTTAATGTTTTATATAAAACAATGGGAAAAGAAATAGAATAAGGCATCCAGTGATATTTTTCCCATTAGCAGGAGAGCCTAGCAGGAAAGTTCTTAGTCCTGAAAACTGCCATGTGAAAACTCCAAACCATGAGTGGACAACACTCAAGGGGGAATAAGTGAATAAAAAATGGTGTAGGTTCTTCAGGGATCATTTAAATAAATCCCAATGGCCAGTTACAGACTGAAAACATCTGAGGGGTTGTTTGAAAAGTATGTGATTGAATATTTAGGCTGTGCTCCCATTTTCAGGAATGCTGTGTGTGTGTGGTATCCTACTCCGGAGAGTGGCAATCACATATAATTAAGTGTGATTGAAACCTCTAAGAGTGGAGTAACACATGACGTGTACTACATATGCAATGATATTGCAGGTATTTAGTTGCATGCAGAAGCATGCTTTTCGTAGAGCATAGATAGTCCATCTGGCACCCTCCTCAGTACTAAACTAGCTCGGGAGTTTCTAGATAAACTTCTGAAGACAAGACATAGGAAATAAATGTCTTGGGAAAAAGTGTTTCACTGAGTTCTTATGGGCTTCATATCCTTCTTTACAAACTTGCAAGACTAAAATGGGAAAAAAAGCCTTTTAGTATGGTCATTTTTTTTTTTTATAACCCTTACCTCCCGGGTCTGTCCTGCAGACCATGGCCAAGTGACGGATGAAAGGAGTACTCAGACACAGGCATGCAGTGTAAGAGCAGTTAGGGGGAATGCCTAGCACTACTGGCTGAAGAGTGAGCAGTCTCAAACAGCTGGAGCTGCTTGCTTTTATTCAGTACAGACAAAATAATGAAAGCCCGGAGCCAACACAATCTGTGGGTAATTAACATTATTATTTCCCCTTTCAGGACGCAGTCTCCTGTGCTGATGATCAAAGGTTGGTTTCCAGACAATGTAAGTAAACAAGCCTGTTTACGCCAAATTCCCCTACACTTCCTTGTACCTACCCCTTGCCCTCTGCCTCAGGTTAAGAGAACAGCTGCCTTCAGCTTATTCATCCCTGAAGCTATCTAGAGCCTTCCCACCTTTCAGAAGGCCTCCTCCTTTCCCTATACCTTCTCCTACCACTCTAACCAATCTCCCACAACTCCCCCTTTTCTGTTTTTAGCATCAGGTTTTGTTGATTGAATAGTACAGATGTGTGCAGCGACAGGTTTGACAGGCACAGCGGTTACAGCTCGTGTTCCGGCTTTGCATCCTAGGATCAGTAAATAACATAAGTCAAACATGAGTATAGTCAGTATTATTCTTTGCTAATCAAGGAGAGATATGTAGTGTTACTTGGCACCTCAGTTCAATGTGTGCCGTTACTAAGGAACCCCACTGGGGGTATGTCAACCCCTCCCAGCCAAGCAGTTACGTTAGTAGAGGATGGGAAGGGGATATCTGCCAAGGTAACAGGTTGGAAGAAAGGCGAATCTAGAAGATGGGCCCAATAGAGTGTAACAGGTATGGGTTGCAGGCAAAGTGAGAGAATAAGAAACGTTAATACCCTATGAGAATTGCAATGTACAACAGCGAGCATAGCAAGGAATAGATTATCTGGAGTGAATGGTGTCTGTGTCTGGAGAAGGATCCACTCGGCCTCCTGAGTTGTCTTCTTCAGCATCCCCCAGGTAATGTCCAGGGCCTGTGTCATTGGAGAAAGCCACATCATCTGGGGCTGCAGGTCCTGCAGTGTCATTTCCTTTATTTTTGATACCGGGTTGGGTCTTAGCCACGCCATGGTATGGTTTGATGTATCTGTCACACTGGAATCCAAAGAGGACCTGAGTGGGGCGTGAACACAAGCATATTCTCTTCCCCAGGTTAGCAAATAATTTGGACTACACCATACATTACTATTAGCATCTTTCCATAAAACCACCGGTTTTGTGTCTTGAGGGGCTTTTGCAAAATGCTTTTCTATGGTTGATTGAAATTTATCATCTAAATTAAAAAAATTAAGAGCGAATAGGACTTGTGCTAGTAGTGTTGCAGCATCCTTACTCATATCCCCCTTTTATTGTTTTCTGAGCATATTTTTAAGGGTGGAATGGGCATGTTGTGTGGCTTGTCCTTGGGGTTTGTACAGGATGCCTGTGGAATGTTGGACATTTCATGTGTGACAAAATTGGTGAAATTGGGAGCTGTTGTAAGCCGGACCATTGTAAGTTTTAATTTTTGTGGGCCACCCCGTAAATGCAAAAGTTAAGAGAATATGTTTAATAACACACTGGGCAAACTCTCTGGGAAGAGCATGAGTGCTAATTAGGTGGGAATTGGTATCAATGGATATATGTACATATTTTAGTTTTCCAAATTCAGGGATGTGCATAACATCTGTTTGCCATAACTGATTAGGTTCTAGTCCTCTAGGGTTAACACCTATTGATGGAGGGGACATGCCTCTGAGCTGGCCTTTCATTAATGATAGCTGGTATTGTAAACGCAAATTTTTCTCTTGAATATTGAAAGTATATTCATACTTTCAATCATTTTACAGAAATGTCAATTGCATATATTTTCACAGGTTGTCTTTTTTTTCACTCTTATTAGTATTGTGCTACACAGAACAAGTCCTGTTTTGCAAATGGAATAGCATAAAAGCAGTCTTTTAAGTCAATAATGACTATGGGCCAACCTTGAGGAATCACCGTGGGGGAAGGGAGCACCTGTTGAAGGGGCCCCATAGGTTGCAAATTAGCATTGATAGTGTGTAAGTCATGCAAAAGTTTCCATCTACCAGACCTTTTGGGAATGATGAAAATGGGTGATTCCAAGGCCGTTTGATGGTTCTATATGGCCGGTGTTTAATTGTTCTTCAACTAATTCATAGACTGTTTGTGATTTCTCTCCCTCTAAAGGCCACCGTTCAACCCAAATAGGATCTTGAGAGAGCCATTTCAGGGGTAGGGGAGGAATAACAACAGTGGCCATTATTAGAAAGGGGCCATATGGAAGTTGTTTGCTATGGCCTCAATTAATCCTCTTGTAAATGGGCTAGCGGCTCTGTTTTCTCTAATGACTTTTTGTTGTTTCTTTATAAGTGTTGAAACTAATGCGTTCATGTACCTGATTGCCTTGTTGATCTTGTATCACCGGGCAGGCCAAGAGCTCCCCTTCTAATGCTGCTTGCCTAAGACAGGGTCCCATAACTGTAATGTATCCCTTGTCTTTTTTCCAATTTATTGGGGTGTGGGGGGAGCTCAGGGAATTCTCTGTCTCATTTCTGGCACCTTTACCTGGTAATAGCAGGGCTGAGGGAGGAGGAGGAGGCAGTAAGGCAGGTGATGGTTCCTCCTTCCTTCCCTTTTTAGGCTCTTCTGTGTAGAGAGGGGCCAAAGCAGCCCTGATTAAGGCCCTTAACATTAAAGATGTTACTGGGACCTGTTGCCCTTGTGCATGATGTTGTCTAAGATTTCCCCTGACTTGTTCCCAGAGCTGTGCGTCTAGTGTGTCTTCTTCCAGGAACCATGGGTACAGGAAGCAACAGTTTGCATTAGGTCCCTTAACTGAGTCTGTGAAACCAAGGCTCTGCTAGCTTTAAGCAGCTGTTTCAATACTTTTATATACTGTTGAGCTGATACCTCTTGTCCCATGATGAAACCCCAGCTTGAAAATTCCCTCGAACTTGGAAATCCCAAGGGGGCACCAATGACTTACTGACTGAGCAGTCTCTTCATCTTTGTTTTTGAGGGTTCCGTCACAATCCATTGCAGCGTTCCTCACAGGGGGCACCAGCTGCCAGGTCCATCCTGCAGACACTGGCCAAGCGATGGATAAAAGGAGTACTTGGACACAGGTATGAAGTGTAAGAGCAGCTCGGGGACTGCCTGGCACTAATGGCTCAAGAGTGAGCAGTCTCGAACAGCTGGAGCTGCTTGCTTTTATTCAGTACAAACAAAATAATGAAAGCCTGGAGCTAACACAATCTATGGGTAATTAACATTGTTCCCACTTTCAGGGAGCAGTCTCGCACATGGAAGATCAAAGGTTGGTTTCTAGACAACATAAGTAAACCAGCATGTTTACGCCAAATTCCTGTACACTTCCTTGTGCCTAGTCCTTACCTTCTGCCTCAGGGTAAGAGAACAGCTGCCTTCAGCTTATTCACCCCTGAAGCTATGCAGCCTTCTGATCTTTCAGAAGGCCTACTCCTTTCCCTATACCTTCTCCCACCACTGACCAATCTCCCACACTTACCTTACCCCAAACTCCAAATGTGATAAAAAGTTCTCACATATTAGCTCCTCTCACCATTTTCAAGGCTTCTTCATTAGACCTTCTCAAATACCCTCCTAAATCTCTTACCATAATGAATTTCAAATGTTTTACTCTTATTGAAGACCTTTCTTTTATTCCCTGACTTAGAAGGTATTCATTCTTTAAGAAAATAGTTTTCTCATTCTTCAGTTGTGTTTTTGCCCTGTTGTTTCCTTTGCTGTGCAGAAACTTTTTATTTTGATGTAATCTCATTTTTCTATTTCTGCTTTTGCTGCCTATGCTTTTGATGTGATATCTAAAAATATTTTTGCCCAAAACAATGTAATGGAGCTTTCCCTCTAAGCTTTCTTCTAGTAGTTTCATAGTTTGGGGTCTTACCTTTAAGCCTTTAATCCATTTTGAGTTGATTTTTGTATATGGCATGAGATAAGGGTCCAATTTTATTCCTCTGCATGTAGGTATTCAGTTTTCCTACTACTGTTGAAGAGTCTGTCTTTAACCCATTGTATCTTCTTGACACCTTTGTTAGAAATCAGTTGAGTATAGATACATGGATTTGTTTCTGGTGTCTCTATTCTGTTTTACTAGTCTGTATTTCTGTTTTTATTCCAGTACCATGCTATTTTAATTCCTATTGCTTTGTAGTATATTTTGTAATGAGGTAGTGCTGTGCCCCCAGCTTCATTCTTTTTGCTAAAGTTTACTCTGGCTATCTGAAGTTATTTGTATTTCCATATGAATTTTAAGATCTTTTTTTTCTATTTCCTTTTGTTTTAGAGTGAGGCAGGGTCTCACTCTGTCATCCAGGATGGAATGCAGTGGTGCAATCATGGTTCACTGAAGCCTTGACCTCCTGGGCTCAAGTGATCCTCCCACTTCAGCTTCACAAATAGCTGGGACTACAGACATGAGCCACCATGCCTGGATAATTTTCTAATTTTTTTTTTTTTTTTTTTTTTTTTTTTTTTTTTTTTTTTTTTTTTTTTTTTTTTTGGTAAAGCAGAAGTCTCCTGATGTTGCCCAGGCTGGTCTCAAACTTCTGGGCTCAAGCAGTCCTCCAGCCTCTGCCTCCCAAAGTGCTAGGATTACAAGTGTGATCCACCTTTTTTTGTATTTATATTAAGAATGTCATTGGCATTTTGATAAGGATTGCATGGAACCTGTAAATTGCTTTGGGAAGCATGGAAATCTTCAATATATATTTATTGGGAGAGAGTCTGGTTCTGTTGCCCAAGCTGTAGTGCATTGGGGCAATCTCGGCTTACAGCAACCTCTGCCTCCCAGTCTCAAGCCATGCTCCCACTTCAGTCTCATGAGTCGCTGGGACTATGGGTGCACGCCACTACATGCAGCTAATTTTTGTATTAATGTTTTTTGTAGTGATGTGATGGCGTCTCACTTTGTTGCCCAGGCTGGTCTCATATTTGTGAGTGCAAGTAATTCACCCACCTCAGCCTCCCAAAGTGCTGGGATTACAGGCATGAGCCACCACATGCAAAAACAATGTATTTTTAAAAATTCATGAACATGGGATGTCTTTCCACTTATTTGTGTCTTTTTCAATTTCTTTCATCAGTATTTCATGATCTCACTCATATGTGGAATCTAAAAATGTTGATCTCATAGAAGTAGAGAGTAGAATGGGGATTACCAGAGGCCAAGGTGTTCAGGGTGAATGCAAGGATAAGGAAATGTTGGTCAAATAATATGTAATTAGAGATAGATAGTAGTAATAAGTTCAAGAGATCTATTTCACAGCATGGTGACTATAATTAATAATGATATATTGTATTCTTGAAAACTCCAAAGATGGTGAATATTTAGTGTTCTCACTACAAAAAAAAGATAACTATGTGAGGTAACACATTTGTTAATTAGCTACATTTAACTATTGCACTATGTATATATTCTTCAAAACATGTTGTACATGATAAGTACATACCATTTTATCTACTAGTTTTAAAGACAACTAAATACAAAAGAAAGGAAAAAAAAGACAATTATAAGAACTGTTTTTCAGAATGGCTTTAATATTTTATGCTGCCATGAACAATGTAGCAGAGTTCCAGTTAACCAAATCCCTACCAGCACTTGGTATCAGCAGTTTTGTGGCTTGCTTTTTATTAGATGTTTTAGTACACATAGTCATGGTTTTAGTTTGCATCACCTCATCATCTGAAAATGTTGGAAATTGCCTCATATACTTACTTGCCATTAACATATCTTCTCTGGCAAACTGTCTGTGGAGATGTGGATACTTTTTCCATTTTTATTGAGTTGTTTGGTTTGCTATTATTAAGAGTTTTTATTATATTCATACTTTCAGTCATTTTACAGAAATGTCAATTGCATATATTTTCACAGGTTGTCTTTGTTTTTCACTCTTATTAGTATTGTGCTACATAGAACAAAGGTTATTATATTTATTTTGATATATTGTAATTGGTAATTCTTTGTCCTTTCTGAATTGTGCTTTTAATGTCCCAGCTAAGAGCTTTTAGTCTTAGATATAAGAATCTTGGTTGACATACTATTTTTTTGGCACTTTGAATATGTCATCTCACTGTCTTCTGGCCTCCATGGTTTCTGATGAAATGTTCATTGTTAATCTTAGCGAGGATTTATTTTATGCAATTAACTGTTTTTCTGTTATAGCTTTCAAAATTCCCTTTTATCATCACCTACAGATTAAATATAATATCTGTCCATTTGGACCTCCTTACATTTATTCTACTTTGAATTTGTTGCATGTCTTTGATGCGTAGGTTATTGCTTTTTACTAAATTTGGGACATTTTTAACTATTATTTTGAAGATTTTTCACTGCTCTTTTTCCTTTTCTCTCTCCTTCTGTTACTCTCAATATATATTTTATTGTGTCTTCTCCTGTTCCACTTTTATCTAACACTCTGCTTTTTACTCTCGTTCACTTTATTGTATATTCTTTGTAAACAATAATCATTCTCAATCTGCCTTCTAGTCTGTCTTCTGCTAGTTCAAATCTACTGTTGAACCTCTTTGTTGAATTTTTCATTTCAGATGTTATGCTTTTAAACTCCAGAATATTCTATTTAAAACATTTTCTGCCTCTTTTTTGATGTGTGTGTCTGATGAGACATTGTCACAATAACTTCTATTACTTCTCAAATAATGGTTTATTTCTTTGTAAGTATTTATACTTGCTTTAGCATATTTATCCATGACAGTGATACTTGGACCTTCTCACAGGAATGCTTTGGATTCTAGTGTCTGGTTTTCTCCTGTGTATTGGATACCTTTTCCTTTTCTTTTCATGTCTTAGAAATTTTATTGAAAGCTAGACATTTTAGATGATTTACTGAAGCAATTCCAGATAATGTTCTCCCCTCCCAGAGATTTTGTTTTTGTCTTTTGTTTAATTGCATATTAAATTTAAAATACTATACTGGTAAAGATTTGTCTGCAGTATGAAGCCTCTTATGTTCTTCATACGGCATAGCCTTCAATATGCACTTAGTCATTCTAAGAAGACAGCAGGGGTTTTTCGTTTGCTTTTTTGTGTATATTTATTTTGTAGAGATGGGGCCTCACTGTGTTGCCCAGGCTTGTCTTGAACTCCTAGCCTCAAGCAATCCTCCCACCTCAGCCTCTCAGTGTACTGGGATTATAGGTGAGAGCCACCATTCCCAGCCAAAGACAGCAGTTTTATTGGGGTTCTTTTTGAATGTTTTTTGTTCCTGCTCTCTTTGTCAAGCTGTCTGCCTTTGGGCTTATTACACACAGCCCTTAGGCTCCCTAATTTTAGATAATTATTATATATTTCTTAAATGCTACGGACAAAAATTGTTCCAGAGTTTTATTCAAATAATTTAGATGCTTTTCCATAGGTAGTTTTTGAGACATGTTTTTAAGGTTTTTGCGGATAACAAGAGGGCTTTCATTATTTAGCTCTTTCCCTGGTTCACTCTGGTTTCTTGCTCTCAGGGAGCATCATCTTATTTGCTAATCACCAAAATCTACATTGCTTTTGAGAATGCATTAGGATTGACCTTTCCCATGCTCTGTTACAAATAAAGTCAGATTCTTTAGGGCAGTGGTCCCCAACCTTCCTGGCACCAGGGACTGGTTCCGTGGAAGATGGTTTTTCCACAGACCAGGTTGGAGGGGATGGTTTTGGGATGAAACTGTTTCATCTCAGATCATCAGGCATTAGATTCTCATAAGCAGCGTG
This sequence comes from Rhinopithecus roxellana, assembly GCF_007565055.1. Lineage (NCBI taxonomy): Eukaryota > Metazoa > Chordata > Mammalia > Primates > Cercopithecidae > Rhinopithecus > Rhinopithecus roxellana. Next base: position 133,383,708 of record NC_044555.1, on the reverse strand, counting down.
CAATCTAGATCTTTCACATGGGCAGTTCACAATAGGGTCCTTGCTTCTATGAGAATCTAATGCTACCACTGAACTAACAGTAGGTGGAGCTCAGGCAGTAATGCTGGCTTGCTTGCCCATCACTCACCTCCTGCTGTGTGGCCTGGTTCCTAACAAGTCATGGACCGGTACTGGTCCACAGCCTGGGGGTTGGGGACCCCTACTTTAGGGAGAGCTTTAATATTCTATATTAGGCCAGCATCTCACATTAGGCAAAATGTTAGAACCACTGAGCTGGAGCTGGCATTAAGGGCAGTGACTTGCTTCCCTCACAGTGACATTTCTGCTTTATGAGCATGTTGCTTATCAGTGGTTGTAGACCATGTTTTCATATGCTGCATCTGTAGTACACTCTGGAATAGTAGTCTGAGCATTGGAACAGTGCCCATGACTTCTTACCACATAGACATGGTGTTTTGTCTCCAAGCCATTAAGCTGGGTGTGTGGGATGGTTGAGAAATGCCAAAGGCCTATAACTTCCATGAATATACCATAGCAATTATTGGGTGCTACAGAGGAAATTCCTTTCGTAGGCCACAGTCACCTAAACTCCTCAGTCGTCATCCTCTGGCATTCATTCACCATATTTGTATACCTATAGCTTGATGTACCAGGTTCAGTTTTTCCAGGGAGATGCATACGCTATATAGTATATCTCAGAATGGAAAAATACAACAGCATGCTCAAAACAAACTTGTTCCAAGAAAAGACCCTGAAAACCTAGGAAAGAATTTGAGGGCATCCTTAGGCAACAGGTATAGTTTTAATCTTGTAGATTACTCCTGATAAGTAAAATGGGCTTTTTATATATTACTGGCTGAGGAAGAAAGGAAATTTCTGCTCTCTTTATCTCATCATTCACTGATTATTCTCCTATTCTTTAATTCCAGGATCATGTGTGTTTTTCTTGTTTATTCTGTGTCTCAGGAGTTGAGCTGCATAACTCAAGACTTAGAGGGTCTCATATCTTCAGGTGACAAGTATGGTGTATTAGTCAGTTTTCACACTGCTGCTAAAGACATACCCGAGACTAAGCAATTTACAAAGGAAAGGGGTTTAATGGAGAACTCACAGTTCCATGTGGCTGGGGGAACCTCACAATCATGTTAGAAGGCAAGGAGGAGCAAGTCACATGTTACATGGATGGCAGTAGGCCAAGAGAGAGAGCTTGCATAGAAAACTCCTTTTTTTTTTTTTTTTTTTTTTTTTTTTTGAGACAGAGTCTCGCTCTGTCACCCAGGCTGAAGTGCAGTGGCTCAGCTCACTGCAAGCTCCACCTCCTGGGTTCATGCCATTCTCCTTCCTCAGCCTCCTGAGTAGCTGGGACTACAGGCAACCGCCACCACGCCTGGCTAATTTTTTGTGTGTTTTTAGTAGAGACAGTGTTTCACTGTGTTAGCCAGGATGGTCTCGATCTCCTGACCTCATGATCTGCCCACCTTGGCCTCCCAAAGTGCTGGAATTACAGGCGTAAGCCACCATGCCTGGCTGAAAACTCCCATTTTTAAAACCATCAAATCTTGTGAAACTTAGTCACAATCACAAGAACAGCACAGGGAAGATCCACCCCTATGATTCAGTCTTCCACTGGGTCCCTCCCACAACACATGGGAATCATGGGAGCTTCAAGATGAGATCTGGTTGGGGACACAGAACCAAACCATGTCATTCCACCCCAGCCCCTCCCAAATCTCATGTTCTCATATTTCAAAATACAATCATTCCTTCCCAACAGTCCCCCAAAGTCTTAACTCATTTCAGCATTAACTAAAAAGTCCACAATCCAAGGTCTTGTCTGAGACAAGGCAAGTCCCTTCAACCTATGAGCCTCTAAAATCAAAAACAGGTTAGTTACTTCCTAGATATATTGGGGGTACAGGCATTGGGAAAATACAACCAATTCCAATGGAAGATATTGGCCAAAACAAAGGGGTTACAGGCCCCATGCAAGTCCAAAATCCAGAGGGGCAGTCAAATCTTAAAGCTCCCAAATGATCTCCTTTGACTCCATTTCTCACATCTAGGTCATGCTGATGCAAGAGGTGGGTTCCCACAGCCTTGGGCAGCTCCCCCCCTGTGGCTTTGCAGGGTACAGCCTCCTTCTTGGTTGTCTTCATGGGCCAGTGTTGAGTGTCTGTCACTTTTCCAGGGACACAGTGCAAGCTGTCAGTGAATCTACCATTCTGGGGTCTGGAGGATGGTGGCCTTCTTCTCATAGCTCTACTAGGCAGTTCTCAGTAGGGACTCTGTGTCAGGGCTGCAATCCCACGTTTCTCTTCTGCACTGCCATAGCATTGGTCCTCTGTGAGAGCCCTGCCTCTGCAGCAAACTTCTGCCTGGAGATCCAGGCATTTCTATTCATCCTCTGAAATCTAGGTGGAGTTTCCCAAACCTCAATTCTTGACTTCTGTGAACCCACAGGCTCAACAGCTTATGGAAGCTGCCAAGACTTGGGGCTTGCACCCTCCAAAGCCATGGCCTGATCTATGCCTTGACCCCTTTTTTGCCACGGTTGGAGTGGATGGGATGCAGGGCACCAAGTCTCTGGACTGCACATAGCGTAGGAACCCTGGGCCTGGCCCACAAAATCACTTTTTCCCCCTAGGCCTCCAGGCCTGTGATGGGAGGGGCTGCCACAAAGACCTCTGACATGTCATGGAGATACTTTCCCCATTGTCTTGGGGATTAACATTTGGCTCCTCATTACTTATGCAAATATCTGCAGCTGGCTTGGATTTTCCTCAGAAAGTGGGTTTTTCTTTTCTATTGCATTGTCTGGCTGCAAATTTTCCAAACTTTTATGCTATGCCTCCCTTATAAAATGGAATGCCTTTAACTGTATGCAAGTTACCTCTTGAATGCTTTGCTGCTTAGAAACTTCTTCTGCCAGATACCCTAAATCATCTCTCTCAAGTTCAAAGTTCCACAGATCTTTAGGGCAGGCACAAGATGCTGTCAGTCTCTTTGCTAAAACATAACAAGAGTCACCTTGGCTCCAGTTTCCAACAAGTTCCTCATCTCCATCTGAGACTACCTTAACCTGGATTTCATTGTCCATATCATTGTCAATATTTTGGGCAAAGCCATTCAACAAGTCTCTAGGGAGTTCCAAACTTTCCTACATTTTCCTGTCTTCTTCTTAGCTCGCCCAAGTGTTTCAACCCATGCCTGTTACCCAGTTCGAAACTCGCTTCCACATTTTCAGGTATCTTTCCAGCAGTGTCCCACTCTACTGGTACCAATTTACTGTATTAGTCCATTTTCACACTGCTGATAAAGACATATCCAACACTGGGCAATTTACAAAGGAAAGAGGTTTAATGGAGAGCTCACAGTTCCATGTGGCTGGGGAAGCCTCACAATCATGTTAGAAGGCAAGGAGAAGCATGTCACATCTTATGTGGATGGTTACAAGGAAAGATAGAGAGCTTGTGCAGGAAAACTCCCATATTTAAAACCATCAGATCTCATGAGACTTAGTCACTATTATGAGAACAGCACAGGAAAGACCTGCCCCCATGATTCAATCATCTTCCACTGGGTCCCTCCCACAACACCTGGGAATCATGGGAGCTACAAGATGAAATTTAGGTGGGGACACACAGCCAAACCTTATATGAGACTGATGAGATGGAGGATTATTTACTACTTAATTAATGGATATAAAGAATGCAAACTGGTAGTAAAGGCTTTGCAAGTAGCAATGTGAAAAGGGACAGGATAAGGCATGCAAGGATATTTCTTCTGTGAGTAACAGACCTAACAGAAATGTTTAATATTTCTCAGTTCTGAAAACTGTCAGGTGAAAGCTGCAGCATGGGAGTGGACAGCACTCAAAGCGGGAAATATAAGGAAAGATAGTGGATTGGATGCTGTAGAAGTCCTTTGTCCAAATTCCAATGGCCACTCACAGCTTGCAAACATTGAGTGGTTGTTTTAAAGGTGAATGGGTGGGTATTAAAGCAAAACTGCCATCCTCAGACATGCTGTGTGTGGTACCCTACTTCAGGCAGTGGCAATCCTGTATAGTTAAAAATGATTGGTACGTCTGTGGGTAGAGTAATGCATGACACATGCAACATGCATGACGACACTGTGTGTGTGTTAGAGGCATTTAGTTGCATGCAGAGGGATGCTTTCCTTACAGTGCAAGTATTTTCACCTCGCAAACCCTCCGCTTCCATGCTGGACTACCTCAGAAAACTCTCTCAGGTGCCTGATCAGAGGCGTGATCTAGGAATTTAAGGTCCTCGCAAAAAGTCTCCCATTGAGTTCTTCTGAGATTGATTTCCATTTCTGTAATGTTGCCTGATTGAATCAAGGTTTATCTTGCCATTGTGCAGTTTCTTTCTGCCTTAAGAGTGTTATTCATTTTGCAGAAACTATTTCCTACTCCAACATCCAAATCTGTTAACTGTTAGCTTCCTTTTGCATTTTCAAGTCTTCTTAAGCCTTCCAAAATTCCCTCCTGCTTCTTAAACACTTAACCTTCTGAAAAACAAAGTATTTCTATCTCAGATATAAAATGTCCTGTTTCTTCATGCGCTAATAAAGTACATATTCGTTCTTTTGTAAATATATTTTAAACTATTATTAGTAACTAATATATCAGGAGTTGTGAATAACACTGAGAAATTTTTACTGTTTGATTTTTTTTTGCATTTAAAAGCATTTTTGTATCTCTAGTTTTTCATTTACTTACTTTATGGTATTTCTTTCTCATTCAGTGATGAGGGACGGTGGATGGAAACAGAAAATGGGGAAAGGAGAGAATGAGAGTCAGAATTAGGGTAAGATCAAGAACAAGAATAATCTTTTTTTTTTTTTTTTTTTTTTTTTTAATCAAGTAGGGTAGAAGTCACAGGTGGACATCTAGGTTTTATTTCAGTTATTCATGGCTATAAATAATGCTACTTTTTATATTTGCATATAGATGTATATATGAACACAAGTTTCATTTTCCTTGTGTAAATTGCTACTAGTAGGATTTGAAGGTCATGTGGCAAGTGTAAGTTTAAATTTATAATTAATTAAAAAATAATTTCCAGAATGGTTTTACCATTTTGTGCTGCTTTAAGCAATGTATTAGTGATCCATTACCCAACTTCTCGTCAGCATTTTGTATTGAGAAGCTTTTGTTTTGTTTTTTATTAGCAATTTTAATACGTGTATAGTTCCCTTGTCAGTTGTGGTTTTAATTTGCATCACCTTATTGACTGAAAATGTTGAGTACCTGTACATGTACTTACTTGTCGTTCATGTATCTTCTTTGATGAAGTGCCTTTGGGATTTTTCTCACCTTTATTGAGTTGTTCACTTATTTTTGAGGTTTACTATATACATATAGATAGAGATATATAGGTATACTACATACAGTTTCTTGGCCAGAATTATGATTTACATATATTATCTCTCAATCTGTTTTGGTTTTTTTCATTTTCAACAGTATTTTGTGCAGAGCCAATGTTTTCAATTTTGATAAAGTACAACTTATCAGTTTTTCAATTTATGTGTTATGCTTTTAATGCTGCATCTAACAACTTTTAGCCTTAGATGTGAGATTCATAGTTAACTATGTTTTTCTTTCAGCATTTTGAATATGTTCTACAACTGATTCTAGCTTCCATTTCTAGTTTCTCAAAAAAAGTCAGTGTTAAATCTTGGAAGAATCACTTGTATGACATACGCTCCCTTTCTCTTGCAGCTGTAAAGGTGTTCTTTCTTGTACACATTCTCTTTCTCTCTCTCTCTCCATTAACAGATTGAATACAATGTCTTTAAGTCTGGATATCTTCATGTTTATCTCACTTTTTTGATGTATAAATTTATGTTTTTATGAAAGTTGAAGTTTTTAGCAGTATATCTTTCAACACTATTTTTTTCTGGTTTTCTCTCTCCTGTCCTGATGCTATTTCCATTAGGCATATGTTAGTATGACTCTGGTGTTTCACCTTTCTGAGGCCCTGCTCATGCTATGTTACTCAGCGGAAAAATGTAAAAAACAAAACAAACAAAAAACAACTTTAAACTATCTTGTTCCAGGAAAATGCTCAGGAAACTCAGGAACAAAACAGGAACAAAAAGAAATATAAGAACATCCCAAGATACCAAGACCATTTTCTGTCTCGTTGATCACTCCTGGTATGTAAAATGAGCTTTTTCAACTTCAGAGTCTGGAAAGAAAAATGAATTTTTACTCTTTCCATTCCACTACCTACTGAACCTACTGATTATACTGATTATTATCTTGTTATTTACTTAGTTGATCTGGTCTTTTTTTTTTTTTTTTTTTGAGATGGAGTGTTGCTCTGTCACCCAGGCTGGAATGCAGTGGCATGATCTCGGCTCACTGCAAACTCCGCCTCCCGGATTCACACCATTCTCCCGCCTCAGCCTCCCCAGCGGCTGGGACTACAGGCGCCCGCCACCTCACTAATTTTTTTTGTATGTAGAGATGGGGTTTCACCATGTTAGCCAGTATGGTGTTGATCTCCTGACCTCGTGATCCACCCGCCTCGGCCTCCCAAAGTGCTGGGACTACAGGCGTGAGCCACCGTGCCCGGCCAATCTGGTCTTTTTTATCTGCTCATTCTGTGATTCAGAAATTGAGGAACATAACTCGGATAAAAAGGACTCAGATCTTTGGGTGACAAGGCAAGAGTGGTGAGATGGAGCGTACTTACTGCTTAATTATTGGATCTAAAGAAGACAAATGATTTGTTAATGCTTTATATATAATAATGGAAAAAAAAAAAAAACAGGGCAAGACACTCAGGGGTACCTCTTATATATGCAAGAGAACATAAGAGAAAGGCTTAATGATTCCAGCACTTTGGGAGGCCAAGGCGGGTGGATCACTTGAGGTCAGGAGTTCGAGACCAGCCTAGCCAACATAGTAAAACCTAGTCTCTACTAAAAATGCAAAAATTAGCTGGGTGTGGTGGTGGGCGCCTGTAATCCCAGCCACTCGGGAGGCGAGGCAGGAGAATTGCTTGAACCTGGGAAGTGGAAATTGCTGTGGGCCAAGATTGCACCAACACACTCGAGCCTGGGCAACAGAGTGAGACGTCGTCTCAAACAAGCAAACAAACAAACAAAAAAGAGGCTTATTGCTCCTCAGTTCTGGAAACTGCCATGTGAAAACTTCAACACACGAGTGGATAACATTTCAGGGAAGAACGGATGAGGAGAAAAACAGTGGAGTGTTCACTGTAGCGGTACTTTGAACCAATACTGGTAGCCACTCACAGCCTGAAAACATTGAGTAGCTTTTAAAAAGGTGCATGAATGGGTGTTTAAGCAGGACTTCCATCCTTAGACATGCTGTCTGTGGTGCCTTACTCGAGAGAGTAGCAATCACATATGGTAATCACATATGATTGAAACCTCTACGAGTAGTGTAACACATGACATATGCAGCATATGTAATATAACTATGGGTGCACTTGAGGGAAGATTAGTTGCATGCAGACGAGCTGTTTTCCATAGAGTACATCTATGCTGTTCACACACCTCCCCCACCTCGCTGGACTATCTCATGGAATCATCTTATGTAAATTTACAGAGGCAAATCCTAGGAACTAAAGGTCCTGGAAAAACACCTTTTCTTGTTTTTATTTTTTCCTGGGCTATTTTATCCTGGGATTTCTATCTATTTTTGCGAAGTTGCCTGACAAAAATGAAAACCAGGTTTTTCAGTGTGGCTATGTTTTTATTCTCTGCTACAGAGTATTAATTTTTACAGAACCTTTTTCTTTCTTGATGCTTATATCAGTTTACAAGTTATTATTTATCATTCCCCCTCCTCATTTTCAAGCCTTCTTTTTAGGCCTTTCCAAATCCCCTTCTACTATTGAGATCCCAACCTGCTGACAACATATTTTCTGTCTCAAATATAAAAGCACATTTTTTTCTTCATTGGCTGAAGAGGTACTCATTCTTTGAAAAGCATTTGAATCCTTTATAAGCCACCAATTTATAAGAGGTTGTGCATAGCACACAGAAACTTGTACTCTCTGATTTATTGCATTTTGTTTTGCTATTACTATTTATTTTAACTTACATATCTTTCGTTTTCCCTTTATTTTTCACACAGTGTCATTTCCTAACACTGTGATGAGTGAGAGTGAGTGAAAAAAAAAAAAGACACAGAGAGAGAGAGAGAAATGGGGAGAGAGAAAGCAAGAAAAGGCGACAAGACTCAATTGCTTCAGTGCTCTTATTACTGAGTTGGGTACAAGTCAGGTGATGGACAATCTTTTTTTTTTTTTTTCAACTTGTTGGACATTACAAATAATTGTACCATGCACAGTTGCATACAGATATGTGTATAAATACAAGTTTTATTTTACTTGCACAACTAGTCAGCAGTGCAACTTGTAGGTCTTATGGTAAATGTAATTTTACATTTAAAAGCAGTAGAAAAATAACTAACTTATTCCAGAACTGCTTTAAAATTTGTTGCTGCCATGAAAAATGTCTAACATCTCCAGTTACTCATATTCTTATCAGTATATTTTGTTGGCAATTTTTGTGGTGTTTTGTGTTTTTATTAGCCATTGTAATATTTGTATAGATTTTTGTCATTGTAGTTTTAATTTGCACATTCATATTGACCACAAGTATTGAGTGTCTCTTAATCTATTTATTTGCCATTCATACATCTTCTTAGTGAAGTATCCATTGAGGAATGTTTACAAATGTTATTGCACTGAGTTATTATTAATGATATTTAAGCGTTCTTATATGTTCTGACTACAACTCCTTTAAAAATGTGATTTGCATACATACCTCAATCCACAATCTGGTTTTTCATTCTCTTAACTGTTTCATACAAAGCAAGCATTTTCAGTTTTAATAAAATGCAGCTTATTGATTTTTTATGTTACGAGTTGTGCTTTTAGTACCATAGTAAACAGCTGTTAGCCTTAAATATATTATTCTTGTTTGACTGTTTTTGTTTTAGCATGTTGAATATAACCTCCCACTGCTTTCTGGCCTGTATACTTTCTTGTGAAAAGTCAGCTATTAATCTTACAAAAATTCCTGCATGCAATGAGTTGCTTTACTCCTGCAGCTGTCGATAATAACAATTTTTCATAGGTATCAACAGATTGCATATAATGTCTGTTAATCCGAGTTTCTTTGTATTTGTTGTACTTGAAATTTGTTTTATTTCTTCAATGTGTAACATTTTTCATCAAATTTAGGAAGTGTTCCTTCCTAAGAATATCAATTTGGGCAGATTTATTTTTCCTTTTCTCTCTCTTCTTATTCTGGTAATTCCATAATGAAGATCTTTCTTTTGCCCTTTCTGTTCTTTTACTTCCTTGATGCTCTGTTCATTTTTCCTCATTCATTTTCCTCTGCATTCTTCATAAGGCATTAGTACTATTAATGTGCAATTTGTTATATTATTTATTCTGATACTTGAAATATACTGTTGAGATTCTCTATTGAATTTTTTTATTTAAGCGGTTGTACTTTTAAAGTCCATATTTTTCTTTTAGTAAGTGTTTTCCCAAGCACTTTGGGAGGCCGAGGAAGGCAGATCACCTGAGGTCAGGAGTCAAGACCAGCCTGGCCAACAGAGTGAAATCCCCATCTCTACCAAACATACAAAAATTAGCTGGGCATGATGGTAGGTGCCTGTCGTCCTAGCTACTTGGGAGGCTGAGACAGGAGAATCACCGGAACCCGGGAGGTGGAGGTTGTAGTGAGTCGAGATTGCACCATTGCACTCCAGCTTAGGTGACAGAGGAGACACCATATCAAAAACAGAAAAAAGTGTTTTCTACATTTTCATTATTATAAACTTTAGATGAGACATTGCCATCATAACTTCCTTTACGTCTAATTTTTTATTTCTTTGAAGTCTTTAATTGTTGCGATAAAGGCTTTATCTATTAGTATGACTTCTGTGCCCTCACATGGGCATTTTCTGTCATATATTTTTGTTATCTGTAAAGATTACTTTTTTGCATATATTATGATTTTCTGTAAAACAGGACAGTTAAGATCAAATATTGTATTCTGGATAATAACCATTTCCTCTGAGGAATTATATTTTTGTTTCTTTGTTTTGTTTTTAGATGGAGTCTTGCTCTGTTGCCTAGGTTGGAATGCAGTGGCGTGATCGCGGCTCACTGCAACATCTGCCTCCTGGGTTCAAGCGATTCTCCTGCCTCAGCCTCCTGAGTAGCTGGGATTACAGGCGTCCGCCACCACTCCCGGCTAAGTTTTGTATTTTTAGTAGAGACGGGGTTTCACCGTGTTAGCCAGGATGGTCTCGATCTCCTGACCTCGTGATCCGCCCGCCTCGGCTTCCCAAAGTGCTGGGATTACAGGCTTGAGCCACCGCGCCCGGCTTTGATTGTTGTTGTTGTCTGTTTTTAATTTGTTTATTGAATTGGCGGGAGTTTATTTACTTATCTGCTGTGAATTTTCTTATACTGTTCTTTGAGCACAGCCTATGTATGCACATAGTAACTCGAAGATGACAGTGGTTTTAGTAGCATTCTTTTTGTTTCTTTTCCTGATCTCTCTGTCCAGCTAGTGGTCTCTGTGTATCACACAGAGATGTTAGCTTTTCTCACTGAATGCTGATTTTCTCTATCTTTTTTTGAATGTTAAAGGAAAAATGTATCAGAGTTTGATCAAAATAATTTGAGCCACTTTGAACACATTGTTTTAAAGGTAAGTCTTTCATGTTTGTTCTGATACAGGAAGGCTCTTATTAGCTGTCAGTTTATCAGATACTCTCTGGTAAATAAGCTGGTCTGTGGTTTAGCTTGTTGCTCTCATACAGCTGCCAAATCCATCTTATTTACTTACCTCCCAAATCTGTGTTGTTATCTGGAGCACCGTGAAGCCTGAGCTTTCCCTGACTCTGCTATAAATAAAGTCATATTTTTTAAGGAGAGCTATAATACCATCTTTTATTCACACTCCTCACGCTGGGAAAAAGAATTTCTGACTCACTGCTCTGAAGCTTTGGGTAGGTGCAGTGACCTGCTCCTTTCATAACACTCCTGCTTTATGTATAGAGTGAAGATTGGTAGTCATACATTTTGGTCTTCTCAGCCTGCTCATTCCAGGTTGAAACTCTGTTTTATAATCATTCTGGGGTAAGGATGATCAGAGACCCCATATTCTCAACTTGCCAAAACCACAGTAAAGCCTCCACCCTACAAAAGTGAGCTGAGTGTAGAAACAGTGTCCCTAACATCTGCACCTGTTGCTTTAGCCACAGCAACACAACACAACATTTTAGGGGTAGGGTACATGAGAAAGGCTGGGAACTTGTTTCTTCCATTAAGATACCATAATTTTTGACTGGTAGCAACTTCACATTTTAGGCTACTTACAATCACCTCTTTCTTCCATCCCAGTTCTCTGACATCCATTTACCATATTTGTGTTACTATATTTTGGTCTCCCAGATTTAGTTCATCCAGGAAAATGAAGACACATAGTTGCATGTTTCCAAATGGAGAAAAATGCAAACAAAAATGCTTGAAAAGACCATGCTCAAGGGACAGACTCAGAAATCTCACAAACTGGAAGAAGGTTAATGGCATCCATAGATGCCAAGAACATTTTCTGTTTTGCAGTTCATTCCTGGTAAAAATATTTTTATTTTTGCCCTAGGTTTAAGGAGAAACAGACATTACTCTCCATCACACCATCGTATCCTAGAATGTTGTGTGTTTTCCCTGCTTATTCTGTGGTTCAGGAGTTGAGCGACGTAACTCAGGTAGAGTGGCTCATCTTCAGGTGACAAGCATAGTTGACATAGAGTATATTTTCCTGTTAACTACTAGACCTGAGGAATGTAAACTGCTTTCTAACTCTTTATAATAATGGAAAAGTAAACAGGATAAGACCTGCAAGGATTTTTCTTCCATGCACACGAGAATCTAGCAGAAAAGCTTAATGGTTCATAGTTCTGAAAATTGCCATGTCATAACTCCAAACCATGACTGGACAACACAGGAAAGGATGGATGAAGAAAGACAGGGTAGTGCATGCTACAGAGGCCTTTTGTACGCACACCAGTCACCATTCAGATTGAAAACAGTGACGTGTTTTTGAAAGATGCATGTTGGTCAAAGAGTACAAACTTTGAGTTATGTAATAAATAAGCTCTGACTATCTAATGTATAGCATGGTGACTATATTTAATAATGCTGTATTGTTTACTGGAAATTGGATAAGAGAGCAGATTTTAAGTGTCCTCACCACACCCCCACAACACACACACAAATGGTAACTAAGGGTGGTGAATGATGTGTTAATTCATTTTACTATGGTAATCAGTACACAATGTATATATATATATATAAATCATATTGTGCACTTTGAATACATACAAATTTTGTTTAAAATATAAAAAGAAAAGTGCATGAGTCAATGATCAGGCTGGGCTGCCATCCTTAAATGTTCTATTCTTCATGTGGTACTCTTCTCAAGAGGGAGGCAATCATGTGTAATTAGATATGATTGACACCTCTGTGAGTAGAGTAACACATGGTATTTCCATCATATGACATGGCACGGTGGATACATGGGGGATTTTAAGTTGCAAGCCGTATAATACTCTCCCTAGAGTGCAGACATTTCTACTGACACCCTCCCTGTTCTGGACTAGCCCAGGTAAATCTCTAAATTAATTATCGGATGTGAGACCTAGAAACTGAAAGTCTGAGGAAAAACTTTCTATTGAGTTTCTTCAGAGATTCAGATCCCTTTTGCCAAAATTGCTTGGCCAAAATGGTAACAAGCCTTTCAGTGTCTTCATGGTGTTCCTGTCATCTGTAAAGTATTTTTTGTTTTGTAAGAACCTATTCCCAACCATAACCTGCAAATCTCTTAACGTATCACCTATCGACATTCCTCTTCAAGATTTTCCCCTTAGGCATCCAGCAGTTCCCTCCCTTCTCAGATCCTTACCCTACTGAAGACCAAAGTATTTTTTTCTCCCAGGCATTAAAGCTCCTTTTATTTCTTTTTCTTTTTCTTTTTTTTAGTAATTATTTCTGTTTTTTTTTTTTTTTTTTTTTTTTTTTTTAACTTTCATTAAAGTTCAGTTGTACATATGCAGGATGTGCAGTTTTGTTATATAGGTAAACTTGTGTCGTGCAGGGTTGTTGTACAGATTATTTTATCACCCGGGTATTAAATCTAGTATCCATTAGTTATTTTTCCGGATCCTACCCTTCCTCCCACCTTCCACCCTTTGATAGGCTCCAGTGTGTGTTGTTCCCCTCTATGTGTCCATGTGTTCTCATCACTTAGCTCCCACTTATGCATGAGAACATACCATACTGGGTTGTCTGGTACTGTGCTAGTTTGCTGAAGATAATAGTCTCCAGCTCCATCTATTTCACTGTAAAGGACATGATCTCATTCTTTTTTTATGGCTGAATAGTATTTCATGATGCATATGTACCACATTTTCTTTATCCAGTCTATCATTTATGGGCATTTAGGTGAATTCCATGTCTTTGCCATTGTGACCAGGGCTGCAGTGAACATACTCGTGCATGTATCTTTATAATAGAACAATTGATATTCTTTTGGGTATATACCCAGTAATGGGATTGCTTGGTTGAATGGTATTTCTGTCTTTAGGTCTTGGAGGAATCGCCACACTGTCTTCCACAATGGTTGAACTAATTTACACTCCCACCAACAGTGTAGAAGCATTCATGTAGTTTTTGTTTTTATTCTGTTTATGTGATGAATTCTAAGCTCTTAATGCACAGGAATTCAGTGAATCTTTACAAGAACCTTATGAAGTAGGAGATGTTATATCCACTCTCATTTTACTAATGAGAAAAGAGAAGAAAAATAATTTTAATAAATGCCTTATGATCACACAGCTCTCAAGAAGCAGAGCTTGTATTTGAACCCAGGCAGCCACTCTCTAGTGTCCCTTCTTTACATCAACTCACTGCCCTCCCTTAGTTTCTTTTCTTCTAAATCCAGCACTAGAATGTATTAAACATTGGAGTCAGCTCACAGTTCCTTATGTAGGCTTTGATAATGGCCCTGCTCACAGAATAAAGGGGCTCTGACAAAACACACAAGTACTCACATTGGAAGGGTGAAAAGAATCTGGATGGGACTCTACTGCACTTGCATCCAGGATCTTCAGCCCTCATCAGAGGACATCACGATGTCTGGTTATGTTTGTCTACTAATGTCTCCTTGAGGTTGAACCATTGGGTATTATGAAATTAGATAGCAGGTTGAAATTTTTGAACTTATATATAGATACTTAAATTATTTTCATTTACTGGACTACATCCAGGTTTGAGGCTAAAGTATATCCCATTTTTACATGGTTACGTTATTATGAGGGTTAAAACCAGAATAATGTTCTAGTTGGTTGACATTAAGACAGTAGCAGTTCTCATCTCAAAAAATAGCAAAACCCACCTTTCTCTGGATTGCTGTACAACATGTATCTACTTAGAGTGGTTTTATTTCACTTCGTGGTTGTATTTTTTTGCTTTATTGCTGATTGTTTTAGTTTTGGTATCTGTTTTGGGGGTGGGTTCTTATATTTGCAGAAGTATTTGGAATTATTTGGAGGTTAATTTTTTTGAATTGTAAAATGTATATAACATAAAATTTACCGTTTTAATCATTTTAAGTGTAAAATTCAGTGGAATTAAGTAAATTCACAGTGGTGTTCAATGATCACGACAATCCAGCTCCAGAAATGATTCATTATCCCAAACTAAAACTCTGTAACCATTAAACACTGACTCCACCATTCCTAGCTTTTGGTAACCTTTATTCTACTTTCTGTCTCTACTAGTTTGCCTATTCCAGGGACTGAATAGAAGTAAAAATCATATAGTATTTGTCCTTTTGTGACTGGTTTATTTTACTCAGCATAATGTCTTCAAGGTTGATCCATATTATAGCATGTGTCAGAATTTTATTTCTAAGCTGGACATGGAGGCACATGCCTGTAGTCCCAGCGACTCAGGAGGCTGAGGCGGGTAGATTGCTTGAGTCCAAGAGTTAGATTCTAGCCTGAACAACATAAGGAGACCCAGTTTAAAATAAAATTATTTCCTTTTGTAGGACAAATAACATTTCCTTGTATGCATATATCACATTTGCATATCACTATCTGTTGATGAACACTTGTATTGCTTCTACCTTTTGTCTATTATAAATAATGCTGCTTTGAACATGGGGGCACTGTGTCCCTTTGAAATACGGATTTCAGTTCTTCTGGATATACACCCAGTACTGGAATTGCTGAAATATGGTAATTCTATCTTTAATTTTTTGAAGAACAACCATAGTGTTCTCTGTAGTGACTGCGCCATTTTACTTTCCTACCAGCAATGCACGGGGTTATAATTTCTTCACTTGTCAACACTTGTTATTTTCTGTTTGTTTGCTTGTTGATAATAATGATTCTAATGAATGGGAAGTGGTATCACATTGTGGTTTTGGTTGCATTTCCCTAATGATTAGTGATATTGAGCATTATTTCACTTATTTATGAGGTAGAATTGATTTTAGAAATATTTTTGTTTAAGGTTTGATTTATTGTGTATAGATGTAGACTTGGGCCATTTTGGACTATTGACACTGGTGGAGGTTCCTGAATGCTGGGAGACTTGGACATGTCCCACACCATATTCTCCCTTCCTCTTGCTCCATGGCAAGTAATTTAGCTACTCCTTTAATTTATTCAGTACACCTCCCTCTCTCTTTACCGTCTTTTGTTTAACTTGGCTCCCTAGCTCTTAAAATATAACTAGTTTGGGGTCTGTTGATCTCTTACTCCTACCTGCTTCCACTTTTCTTCAGCCTCAGTATTTAAAGGAAAAAATAGATTCCTGGGAGGCCTGTGTCTCCAAATGAAAATTTTGAAAGAGACCCTCTAGACAAGAACTCCAGGAAATGTTGAGACAGTCCAGGGCTGAGAAGGAAGAATAAGATATATCTAGGTTCTAAGCCAATTGCTTTCTTGGAAATGATTCCAGGCAAGGTAAATGATCTGTATAATCTCCAGGAATGGTAGAGAAAATGAGGTTTTTGCCCTATGAATCCTGGCACCACCTAAATGATCTACCTCTTTCCCTTGAGTTCTCTGCATGTTTACCTTGTTCTCTCTGTTGTTTTGGTGTTAAGTTAAATAACTCTGAACCAAGGGACTGGGAAGTTTGGGGCACAGAGGGTAGGGAGACCTTTAACAATGGTGGAAAACAAATCATTTTTAATATGCCATTCCTAATGACTTGAAAATAAATAGGAAAATGTTGGTGAGAT
This sequence comes from Rhinopithecus roxellana, assembly GCF_007565055.1. Taxonomy (NCBI): domain Eukaryota; kingdom Metazoa; phylum Chordata; class Mammalia; order Primates; family Cercopithecidae; genus Rhinopithecus; species Rhinopithecus roxellana. Next base: position 133,367,367 of record NC_044555.1, on the reverse strand, counting down.
TATTTGTTACCGACAGAAGAGAAAAAGGCCTCAAAATCAGCACATTAAATATGCAGCAAGTCAAGAGTATACTCACGAAAGGATGGTTAGAGAATGGCAGTGGAGTGGCAAACATACTAGAAATTCTTCATTGTATCTAAACTTCACGTGTATATTTGGGCAGAGTCACCACCTTCAGCTGAGTGTAGTGCTCTACTCCAGAGGGCGTCAATCACATAAACTAAAACATGATTGTCACCTTTTTGAGTAGAGTAATACACATCACGTAAGGCATATTTGGTGACCATGGGTGTGAGTGTATACAGTCGCATCCACGGAGCTGCCCTCCCTTGTGTCCAAGCGCCACCCTCCGCTTGCTGGGCTAACTCAATCAACTCCCATAGGCAGGTCTTGAAAGGCAAATCCTAGGGACTGAGGGTTCCCAGGAAAAATCACCCATGTATGTTTTCCAAAGATTTATATACCGTTGTCCAAAGGAGGCATGCCCACACAGGTAAGACAAGTTGTAGTGAGGATGTGGCTTTTCCTCTTTGTATATTCAGGGCTTCTACTGCTACAGAACCCAAGTATTCATTTTGCCTCGAAAAACCTCCAACCTATTTTTTCCTCACAACGTTTCTTTTAGCTTCCAAGCCTTTTCATTTCCCAGTGGGCTCTTCAAATTCCCTCCTGCCTCGGAAGCATCCCTCTGCACCAAAAAGCTCTTACTCTCTCAGGATTAAAGACAAGTCTTTCCTTAAGAGTTTGTATGTTCTTCCTTACTTGGAAAAATACATTATTTCCAAAATTATCTGTAGGTTAAATATATATATATAAATATATATATATATATTTAAATATTTATTGAAACTGTGTATATCAGTCCTTTCTAAATTCAAAATACCTATAAAGGGTTAAGAAGTTGCCTAGAATATTTGTTTTGTTAGTTTTCTTTGAATTCTATTTAACATTTTACTTTTAAAATTATGTGAAGGAGGCCGGGCGCGGTGGCTCAAGCCTGTAATCCCAGCACTTTGGGAGGCCGAGACGGGCGGATCACGAGGTCAGAAGATCAAGACCATTCTGGCTAACACGGGGAAACCCCGTCTCTACTAAAAAACACAAAAAACTAGCCGGGCGAGGTGGTGGGCGCCTGTGGTCCCAGCTACTCGGGAGGCTGAGGCAGGAGAATGGCGTGAACCCGGGAGGCAGAGCTTGCAGTGAGCTGAGATCCGGCCACTGCACTCCAGCCTGGGCGACAGAGCGAGACTCCGTCTTAAAAAATAAATAAATAAATAAAATAAAATAAAATAAAATTATGTGAAGGAACAAAAAGAAGTGAAGGTATTCATCTCAGATTATTGAGAATGATAACATGTATATTTGTCTTTTCCCTTCCACTTTCCTTCAGTTGTTCCTTCTTAATCTAAGGTCTTCAGAAAGATTGTGTCTTGACAATCACAGACAAAAGATGGCCAGCACTGGATCCCTGGAGAACATCTTCAGGACTGGAGCAGTGACTAGGAAGCAGGTTGTATACACTACAGTGCTGGAAAAATGGAGGTGGAACGGGGTTGGAGGGTAATCATCCTGGTGACCCCTTCCGGATTAATTATCATAAAGCACCTTGAGTGGGCAAGTTGAAGTTTATGGAATTTTGTTGTCATCTTGAGTCAGTAACATGTCTCACTCCTAATCCAAATCTCGGCAAAAATTTAGATTGTAACCAAGAGGAAGGGTATTCTTCTCTTCTATTACTAATACTACTACATTATCGCCTGTGTACAACCAGTGTCGACTGCTCATGGTTTCTTCCCTATTTCATGAGCTCTAAGAATTTTCCTGGGTAAAAAGTCTCACCACACTAGATGTGTGTCTGGGGCAGTGACAGCGGCACCATTGCAAATTGTTCTCAAATTTGTGCTTATTTTTGAGAAGGTGTGAGTAAGTGTGTGTTGGTTTTTACAAATGAGTTAATTTAGTTAGTTGATTGGTTCATGTGCATATTGTGGTTGAGTTTGGTGGGATCTTTCAAATTGTTTTTCCGTAGTAATGTTGTTTATCCAGACATTGGTGTCTGGTTTTGGTTTTGGTTTTATTTCTTTTGTGATATTATTTTGTTTATAATTGCCCTTTCATTTCCAAAGCCTCTGTGCATTTATTTTTTATTTTTTAGAGTTGGTTTTTGCATTTTTAGGTTTGTTTGCTTGTATTATTTTTAACTGATACATAATTATCGCACGTATTTTGGGGATACAGTGTGATTTTTTATTGTTTGCCTTTCAGTGTTCATGGCACCTCTGCTTGTTGTTTCCTTGCATACTTGAAGTTTTTTTGTTTTTTTTTTTTAAGTTAGAATTGTGGTTTGTGTTTCAGCAAATGTTTTATTCCTGTTTTGGTGGCGGTGGGGCTGTCATGATTTAATTACTAGTTTTTGGTTCAAACCTGAGTTTTCTTCTTTGGTTTTGATTTCGTTTTAATTTATGTGTTTGGTTGGATTTGTACTGAGAGGTGCTTGGGAGTTTTAGTTATAGTTTCCTTTGTGTATTTAGACATGTTTGTTTCTTTCCTGCTGTTTCGCTATATTTTCATTTTATTCCCTAGTGTATTTCTGTTTGCTTTTCAGCTTGACTCTTTGTGTGTGTATATGTGAGTGGGTGGGTGGGTGGATGGATGTGGGTGTGTATGCATGCATTTCTGTGATTGTGTTTTATTTTTGAATGATGTTGACTTTTTAAGAGTATTTTGTTATCTTCCATGTATTTTTAGTTTCAGTTTGTGTTTATTGTTTTATTTTGTGTGTGTATATGTGTGGGTTTCTTCATTTTCCTTGTGTTTTGGGATATTTAAATTTGTATGATTTTTGTTTTGTTGCTGTAGTTATTTTTTCACCTTTAATATTTGTGTGAGGCTCAGAAAGTTTTGTCTTTCATATATACATGCACTTTATTGGGGATGTGATTTTTGGAAGTTGTGGGAGTTTGCTTGGATTTTAAATGTTTTGCCTCAGTATCTGTGTGTATGCTTACATGGTTTGGTATCTGTAGCATGCTTTCTAATTGATAAGTTCATGTATTAATTCTGTTTGGAATTTGTTGTAGTTGATTTATTTATTTGAATCCTGTTTATAGAGCTTTTCTAATTTGGGATTATTGTTGATAGGGGTTTAAAAATATATTATTGGTTTACTTAGTTTTTATTTATTTGTGCCCTGTTTTTCTGATTTGCTTTTCTAAAAATCATTTATAGAAGTTTTGGTACATAAGGCTAAAATTTCTTTTGTTAGGGATAATTTGCATTATTTGTTGATTTTTTTTTAGCTTATATGGCTTTCTTTGAATTGTGTGTATGAGTATGTGTTGGTTATTTTGAGATTTTTATATTGTGATAGGTTTAGTTCTTAAAAAGCATTGTTGAGATATGACTGACAAAGTTCGCGCCTTGACATATTCTGTTTATATATCCATGAAATCATCACCTAAATCAAAATAGAGAATATTATACATCCTCCCTGAAAGATTCCTCCTGCCCCTTTGTGATCCTCATTTTCGCTCCTCTGCATATAACCACAGAGCCATGCAGTCACTAATCTGCTTTTATGCACTATGGATTAGATTTTATTTTCCAGATTCTTATTTTTTGAGATGGAGTCTCTCTCTGTCACTCAGGCTGGAGTGTAGTGGTGCAATTTTGGCTCACTGTAAACTCTGCAACCCAGGTTCAAGCAATTCTCCTACCTCAGCCTCCCAAGTATCTGGGACTACAAGTGCGCGCCACCATGCTGAGTTAATTTTTGTATTCTTAGTAGAGACAAGATTTCACCATGTTGGCCAGGCTGGTCTCGAACTCCTGACCTCAAGTGATCCTCCTGTATCAGCCTCCCAAAGTGCTGGGATTACAGGCATGAACCATGGTGCCTGGACATTTTTATTAAAATGAAATCATACTGTATATACTGTTTATTTTGGCCTAGCTTACTTCCCCTCGCATAATTATTTTGAAATTTGTCCACATTGTTATTTGCATCAATAGTTAATTTGTTTTTATGGATGAGTAGTATTCTACTGTATGGATATTCCAGGTTTTTTAAATGCATTCACCTGTTAATGGCCATGTGTCTCCAGTTTGTATCTATTTTGGCTATGTCTACTAGAAGTAAAGTAGCTACGAACCTTGATATAAAAATATCTGTATGGAGGGGCAGAAGGAGAGAAGGAGAAAAAGAGGGGAGGGGAAGAAGAGAAAGGGGAGAAGGGAGAGGGTGGAAGAGGGCGAGGCAAAGGGGAAAGAGGAGAAGGGGAGGGAGGGGGAGGAGAAATTGGAGGGGGAGGGAGAACCAATTCCCGGAGCCCACAGGAAGCATGACCTGGGAAGCAAGGTGTAAATGTTACATGTCCATATCAGAGGATGGGATAGAATTTGATAATCTGCTGTTGCATTATCTCCCAGGAAAGCTCTTTCAAATCATGTCTTGGTGTCTAGTTGGCAATTGATGTGTATGGATTTTTTTTTCGAAGTGGCCAAATACCTCACTTCACCCAAAGCCATGAAGAAATACAGGCTGTAGTGAAGAGGTGGGAAACTGTTCTACTTTGTTTTCTATCATTGTTGATTATGATACCACATCTGTTTACTTCTCAGTGTCCACTCCTCTACTTCCTGCACTCGCAGCATTGCTCAGTGCAGTGTCGTCTATCCCTGACACGTGCTAGATTTCCTTTGAACTTTGAACTTCGTTCTCTGCTTTGTTTGGAATTAAAGTTATATTTTAGTGTATTTGTTTTTATGTTTTGGGAGGTTTTGTATTGTGTGTGTTCTGTTTTTTTTTTTTTTTTGTTATTGTTTTGCATGTTTGCTTTATTTGGGTTTTTGTTTCCTATATAATTTTGTATATTTGGATGTGTTTTGTGTATTTTGTGTGTTCTTTTTATTCCTATTTTGAATGGTGTTTTTCAATGTGTGTTAATTAGAATTGTCAGTAGTATTTTTATGTTCTTAAAAATTGTTACTCCTGGCTGGGCACGGTGGCTCATGCCTGTAATCCCAGCAATTTGGGAGGCCGAGGCTGGTGGATCACCTGAGGTTGGGAGTTCAAGACCAGCCTGGCCAACATGGTGAAACCCTGCCTCTACTAAAAATACAGAAAATTAGCTGGGCCTGGTGGCCCATGCCTGTAATCCCAGCTACTTAGGAGGCCAAGGCAGGAGAATCGCTTGAACCTGGGAGGCGGACGTTGCAGTGAACTGAGATTGCGCCATTGCTCTCCAGCCTGGGCAACAAGAGCAAAGCTCTGTCTCAAAAAAAAAAAAAAAAAAGTTACTCCTTTATTGTTTTTTTAGTTGACACATAATAATTGTAAATATTGATGGGATATAGTGAGATATTTTGATACATATATGCATTGTGTAATAATCAAATCAGGGATTTAGCATTCTCATTACCTCAAACATCCATTTCTTTGTGGGGAGAACATTCAAAACCCTCTCTTCTAGTGATTTTGAAATATACCTTAAAATATTGTTAACTATAATCACTTTTCTGCACAATAACACATCAGAACTTATCCCTCCTAACTGTGACCCTGTACCCATAAACCAATTTTTGTCTAAGCCTCCTTCCCCAGACTCTGGTAACCATCATTCCTCCTATGAGCTCAACTTTCTTAGACTCTGCATATGAGTCACATCATGCAGTGTTTGTCTTTGTGTTTGCATTGCCCTATTTTGTGTGCATACATTTTTGGGTTGTTGCATTGTTCACCTGTTTATTTGCAGGTGTTCACATGTGTTGCAGATATTTCTTGGTCTAAACACTGATGTGCAAGTACATGACTGTGGTGACTACTGCTTCTGCTGCTGTAGGCCTTCATCTCTGAACAGAGGATGCCAAGCCAAGGCCCAAATGATATAAGGAAGATTCAAATTGGAAAGAAGAGAACTCTCCAGCACTGTTTCAACTGAGCTCTGTCTGGCCTGCAATCGCTAGGTACGATGAGTAACTTGAATGGTACTTTCTAAGTAATGACTGGCTTTTGAGGCATACAAAGTAGTTGTTCATGTGCCAACTATATTAAATTGAAAATGAGCAGAACAATTCAGTCAAGTATGCTAAGTCTGAGAGGAAGAGGGAAAATGTTCCCTGTCCTAAAATCTGTCTCATTAAATGTGCAGCAGGTAAAGTAATAAGAAATCTGTCTCATTAAATGTGCAGCAGGTAAAGTAATAAGCATTCAGCGAAAGACATAGGAGACAAAAGGGAGAGGGAAAGGGTTTTTTTTTTAATCTATTGAGTATATTCTGCTTATCCTAACGGACTGAGAGTGTTGGGATTCTGACTGAAACGGCAGAGTGGGGGGAGTGATGGACATTTTCAGCTGTGCTGTGTGTAGTGCTTCACTTCAATAAGTGCCATTCATGTGTCTAGAAATATGTTTTGCACCTTTTGGAGTGAAATAATGCACAACAGGTACAACCTCAGTGCTGCCCCTGGAGAAAGGAATATGGCTGCATGCACACAGGTGCCATTTCCTAAGTGTCAGAACTACCCACTCAGTGATGGGTCAACTCATGAAACCCTTTGAAGAGAATTCTGTGGGGTAAAACCTAGAGAATGAGCTTCTCTGGGAATAGCACCATCTGTAGTTTCCCCGTATGACTATTAAGATGGTCAGGGCCACCACCATCAGCCATGCTGTGTCTAGTGCCTTTATGTGTAGTGCCTTATTCAGGAAGGTGTTACTTAATGTATTAACATTTGTAAGGCACCCTTCTGAGTAGAGTAATGTGCAACATGGATATCATTTGTGGTGGCATTGGTAATGATGAGTGGACTTTCAGTGGCGATACTGCCCTCCCTTGAGCCTTGGTACCCAACCTTTGGTGATGAGCCATTTCCAGGTACTCTCTGAAGTACCTCTTGAGAGATCTGATCCAGAATCTGAGGGTGCCTGGGAAAAGTCTCTCATGTAGGTTTTTCAACTATTTATTGCTTTTTCTCCACAAAATGACTGACTACACTGGAAACAAGATTTGAGGTAGGAACATACATACTTTTTCTCTTGTACCTCCTAGTCTTTACTCTCTATACAACCCAAATACACTTCTTGCCTTATAAACCCCTGAAAAGTTTACACTGATCTTCTTTCCTCACAATATTTAAACTTACTTTGTAGGGAGCACAAATACCCTCCTGCCCTTCCTTGCTGAACTCCAAACTCCATGAACCGTCTTACGAAGTATTCCCGTGTATCCATGATGATATTCTCATATCAGTAGAGTTTGATATGATACCCCAAATTTGCTTTCATTTGAACTATTTGTTTTTAGCTGGTCTTAACTATTTTGTGAATGGATGAAGTGATGAGAATATATACGTATAAACGTGTGTACATATACTTGTGGAAACTTTATGTATACAAACGGATTTATATATCCCTTTATATATATATATACACACACACACACACATATATGACATTCACAGAAAAAGGAAAAGGATCCAGAAAAAGGATCATGTTCCTACCTCAGATCTTGTTCTCACTGTTGTAGTCCTTTTGTGGAGAAAAAGGAATAAATGCTTAAAAAATCTGCAGGAGATACTTTTCACAGGCACCCTCAGATTCTGGATCAGGTCTTATAAGACCTTCAAAGAAACACCCAGAAGAATGAGCAAATATATATGCATATAGTCTGTTTTTAAAATAAATCCCTTAAGATACTTATTATTATTATGAGGATACTGTAAGGAATTACTTCAGGCAATTATGGAGGCTGGTGAGTTCCAAGATCTGCAGGGGGATGGGTCAGCAAGCTGGGGACCCAGGAGAACTGATGGTATAGTTGCAGTCCAAGTCCAGAGGCCAAAGAAGCAGTAGAATGAACCATTTTGTAGTTCCAGGCCAAAGGCCAGCGGGCTTGAGACCCAGGAAGAGCTAATGTTTTAATTTGAGTACAATGCCAGAAGAAAAGGAGATGGCCCAGTTTGAAGGCAGTCAGGCAGGAGGAATTCTCTCTAACTCAGTGGAGAGTCAGCCTTTTTGTTCCATTTTAAACCTTCATCTGATTGGTGCAGGCCCACCCACATTAGGGAGGGCGGTCTGATTTCCTCATTCTACTGATTTAAATGCTAATCTCACCCAAAAAGACCTTCACAGAAACACTCAGAATAATGATTGACCAAATGTCTGGGCACTCCATGACCCAGTCAGGTTGCAACATAGAATTAATCATCACAAGTTCACCCCTTGTCATTTTGACACTTATACATGTCTCCTGAAATTATATTTAATCATCAAATGAGAAAAATACAGAGGTCATAATTTCATTTAATATGATACAACTACCATTTATACAACCCAGAATTCACGAACCACTTCACCAGAAGAGGAGATAAAGTCCTGGAGTGTTGTTTACTCTTCTCCTTGATATTCCATAACATCACTACGATGATTTAAAGTTAATGATGGTTAATAACTATGATATAATATCAGTACATCTTATGTTGCATGGAAAGGAGATAAGAGAGACAAGAAAACACATACAGAAATATATTAATAAAAATATAAGTAGAAAATAATCATGAGAACTACCGTTCTCATTTCTGTAACTGTTGTCTGGTGGTAGCTGGTATTTACAACTACTTTTCTTCACTACCTATTTTATATTCCCTTTGCCTTCAGCAAGCATCTCAGCCATTATTTTTTACCTGGTGGAGTGACCCAAACTTTCACTTCTGAAGGGTGTGGGTCTAATATGCAAGTATTTAACTTCTGCATATGTTATTGGAACTTTGCATTGTGTATTGCTAGAGTTCTTTTGATGGCTTATGAATTCTGTTTATGGATTTTGTATTTATATTTTGTTGTATTTGTATTTTTGTTCTTTTTCATATTGCTTACTTGGGTGTGTATGTGTCTTTCACTTCATTAGTAGTCCTGCCAGGATTGGGTTGTTATAGTTATCTATTCACCTTAATCACAAGGCATAGTAATACTAAGAGATATCTTATGTATTTCAGACATATTCTTCCTTACCTCCATTGTGGAGTAGTACTCCAATTTTCCCTTGGTAGTCAGAATCACCTGCGCCAGGCCACATAGTAACTCCCTTCTCTGACCTCTTAAAAAGTCAGGAAATATTGTATTGACTTTCCTCTTTCCATGTTTTCAGGATGTCTTAAACTATAGCTGTTATGAAAGAAAGAGAAAGACAATCAGAGACAGAATGAAAGAGACAGAGACAGGACTGGAGCAGTAAAGTCTTTTACACTTCTGTGCTGAAAAATGTGAGAGAGCTTGGTGCTTCCTTTCAGGTAAACTCTATCAAGTGTTGGCAAATACAGATTGTGTCATTTGAATTTGTTTCCCAGCTCAAAACAACCATTTCATGGGAAATGGAGGTTATAATGAAATAGAAGAAAACTACTCTACTTGCTTTCCTAATAGTATTACCATTCACCTACATGTGGCTACCCTTCATCGCATCTATTTCCATCCTTCTTGCACTCATAGGATTTCCTTGGGCTTTGAGTATCAGATACCCCTGATATATTTGTTGGTGATTGTGATTTTTTAACATTTGTTCTAGGATGTTTGTGTTTCTATGGTGATGGGGGAGCAATATATGTATCTGTGTGTGCTTTGGTATATGTGCCCATACATTTGTGTGCATAGGGCATGTAGCGTGGGGATTTAGTTATGTTGTTTTTGTTGTCTGAAGTTGGATCTCTGTTTTGTTTTGCTTTTGGGATTCTTATCAGTTTGTTTCATGTGTACGGTTTTGCTTTGACTTTGGCTCCTTTGGGATTATGTGTTTGAATTTGTTTTCAGATTTGGCATGCTCTTGGTCATTGGTGTTTTGATTGCTATTTCTTTATGTACATTGCTTGGAATTTTGTATTTTCTTTTTGTTGTTATTTGGATTTCACTGTGTGATTTCTGTTGTATTTTCACTTCCATATTAACTTCTGCATATGTTGTTGGAACTTTGCATTGTGTATTGCTAGAGTTCTTTTGATGGCTTATGAATTCTGTTTATGGTTTTTGTACTTATATTTTGTTGTATTTGTATTTTTGTTCTTTTTAATATTGCTTACTTGGGTGTGTATGTGTCTGCGTCTGCGGTTTCATGAAGCGGTGGGTCTTAGAATCTCCTGCTATGTGCCAGGTTGCTGGAAAGACTCCTTTGAAGCTGCTGAGGGGTGAGTGGTGGAGAGGAAGAGAAGTAATACTTGTACTGGTGTCTGAAGGAGGGAGTATTGTGTTGTGTCTGTGTATTTTTTTTCCCTTGAGAACTTTGGGGAGCTACATCAAGGGCCCAAATACTTAAGAGAAAAGGGAAATTGATATATATATAAATATTTATGTAGATTCTAACTAACTTTGGTTGCTTTTCATGGATTTCAAAAAATTCAATAAGAGGCTTGACATATTTAGAATCATTCTGTTAAGAGAACTCTGGTTCCTTGTCCGTGACTTAGCACTAAGACTGAGCTATGTGCGTCTCTGTCTTTCAGGGGTTATGTTTCTTTAGTAGATGAATGAGAATGGTAAGTAGATGAATGAGAATGGTACATAGAAACAGGTGGTCTTGGCCGGGCGCGGTGGCTCAAGTCTGTAATCCCAGCACTTTGGGAGGCCGAGACGGGCGGATCACGAGGTCAGCAGATCGGGACCATCCTGGCTAACACGGTGAAACCCCGTCTCTACTAAAAAATACAAAAAACTAGCCGGGCGAGGTGGCGGGCGCCTGTAGTCCCAGCTACTCGGGAGGCTGAGGCCGGAGAATGGCGTAAACCCGGGAGGCGGAGCTTGCAGTGAGCTGAGATCCGGCCACTGCACTCCAGCCTGGGCAACAGAGCAAGACTCCATATGCAAAAAAAAAAAAAAACAGGTGGTCTTGATGATCATGTGGTCTGACTTCTTCATGCTATCAAGGGCCAGAGCTAGAAGAATCCAGGTCTTTTAATTTTCTTTGCATCATGATTATTTGTGTACACACACACATGCGTGTGTGTGTGTGTGACAGAGTCTTGCTCTGTCACCAGGCTGAAGTGCAGTGGCATGATCTTGGCTCACTGCAACCTCCACCTCCCAGGTTCAAGTGATTCTCCTGCCTCAGCCTCCTGAGTAGCTGCAGTTACAGTCACCCACCACCACACTTGGCTAATTTTTTGTATTTGTAGTAGAGACAGAGTTTCACCACATTGTCCAGGCTGGTCTCAAACTCCTGACCTCAGATGATCCGCCAGCCTCAGCCTACCAGAGTGATGAGATTACATGTGTGAGCCACTGCGCCTGGCTTGATTTTGAGGATTTTTAATGAGACAAGCAAATTAACGTGAAAACTAATGGGATAATCCAGAGAAGGATTACTCATCTCTGGGGAAGAGATGAAGTGAAATGTTATATTCTGGCTAAGCCTAAAAACTTGCATGTTACTTAGCCATTGGTGGTGGTGTGTGACTTTAATCCCAGCTACTCAGGAGGCTGAAGTGCAGGAGAAGTGCTTGAACCCGGAAGGGGGAGGTTGCAGTGAGCCGAGATCACATCAGTGCATGCCAGTCTGGGCAACAGAGCTAGACTTCATCTGAAAACAAAAACCAAAACCAAAATCTGCATGTTAAAATCTCATTCAGGGTGGCTGGGCGCGGTGGCTCACGCCTGTAATCCCAGCACTTTGGGAGGCCAAGGCGGGCGGATCACGAGGTCAGGAGATCGAGACCATCCTGGCTAACACGGTGAAACCCCGTCTCTACTAAAAAAATATTAAAAAAACTAGCCGGGCGAGGTGGCGGGTGCCTGTAGTCCCAGCTACTTGGGAGGCTGAGGCAGGAGAATGGCCTAAACCCGGGAGGCAGAGCTTGCAGTGAGCTGAGATCTGGCCACTGCACTCCAGCCTGGGTGATAGAGCCAGACTCCGTCTCAAAAAAAAAAAAAAAAAAATCTCATTCAGGGCAGGATGAAAAGGGGAGCGCTGGGGGCTACAAGTTGCACTGTCCCTTGGCATAAATCTTGGTGGCCATGTGAAGGCATACACCTATAGGGACTTGAATACAAATGGCATGAATAGGGAGCATTGGGTCTGGGATGCCACATTCAGCCATTTACTGTACATTGCCTTTCACAGGGAGGTGTCATTTGTGTGAACTAAACTATAAATGTCACCTTTCTGGGAAGAGTAATGTACAGCATGCACTGCATATGTGGTGTCCCTGGGGATGGGGCTGTAGCTGCGAGCATGGTGATGCCTGTTTTGGATCCTCTGCACCCACTCCTCAGTGCTGGGCTACTTCAAGGAACTTTCTGTGCCTTCTAGAAGACTATACATAGGAACTGTGGACTCCTGAGAAAAGACATGCACTTAAGAATTTATCTATCTATTTTTGCCAAATGAGGCTTGGCTCAAATAAGAAATATATTGTATAGAGGCCACAGCCCTTCTTCGTCAGCTGGAAGGTTTTACTCCAGATTCATAAATTCTCTAAACTGTTCTCACTTATCAACTAGTCATCATTTGCAAGGATTCTCCTTTAGAGCTCCCAAAAGACTCTCCTGCCTTTCAGGTCCCTTTATTGTGGATCCACAGTGTCCATTAAACATTTTCTCATTGACTTTTAAAATTCCTTTCAAAGTGTTAAGTCACCAATTTATGAAGTTTTAAACATAGTCCACCCAAGAATATTTCACCCTTTTTAATTATCTTTTTTTCCCGTTTTTTAAGAACATGTATGAACGATAAAAGGGTATGATAGAATTGATACTCAAGAGATACCTCCTAGGCTTCTCTTTTCTTTCTTTCTTGATGATGGAGTATCGCTCTTTCTCCCAGGCTGGAGTGCGGTGGCATCATCTCAGCTCACTGCAACCTGTCTCCCAGGTTCAAGTGATTCTCCTGCCTCAGCCTCCCGAGTAGCTGGGATTACAGTCAGTGACATGCCAACACACCTGGCTAGTTTTTGTATTTTTAGTAGAGACAGGGTTTCACCATGTTGGTCAGGCTGGTGTCGAACTGCTGACCTCGTGATCCGCCTGACTCAGCCTCCCAAATTGCTGGGATTACAGGTTTGAGCCACCGCACCTGGCCCCATATTCTTGTGTTGACACCTCATAACTCTTAACCTATATGGAGAGAGATAGAGGGAAATACACACACAACGAGCGAGAGAGCACACACAAAAGACACATGCGAAAGAGTGTGAGGCCATCTGCAGCATGAAAGTAGTATGCATTTTTGAGAAGTAGGTTATAAATAAGCTAGTTATATTGGGGAAATGTGTTTAAGAATGTTATAAATAGTAAGTTATTAATACAATTTTGATTCCAATGGAAATAGAGGCTATGGTATATACACTGAAAGGGAGAAACTATAAAAAACAATTACTATATGGTTACAGGCAGGATTCTAGTTTGTTTTTTTAGGTTCAGAATGGATGAATATGTATAAGACCATTAATGTCTGGGAGTAAAAAAAGAATCTTTTTCATTGGGAACGGGGGGCGGGGGCATTCTGAACAGTAAAACATTCTGTCAGTTGGAAATACTGTATATACATAGAAATTGGTAAAGTGATAACTCTTTAGTATGTAATTTCTAAAACTGTATTATAGAGAATGCATGTGTACATATAACTTTAAGTGATATCCTAAAATGAAAGAAAAGTAAGATAATTTATTATATCTGTTTTATGATTTCTCAAAAAGAGTACTATAATCAGTTACTTATGCTTTTTCAGTGAAATACTTTTTTGTATCATTCATCCGTGTTTCTACCAATTTATTAAGGTTTAACTGACACAAAAATTGTATATATTTAAGGTGTACAACATGATGTTTGGATATATGTATACATTATACAATGATTAAATCAAGCTAATTAAAACATAAAATAATATAAACGTAACATATTTAGGTAAAACTCTAAATACAAATTACAAGATCTCTGTGGTAGGCAGAATAACAGTTCCCCTCCAAAAGATGTTTACAGAGTAACCTCTGAACTCGTAAACATCACATTTTATGGTAGAAAGAAAATTGCAGATATGATTAAATTAAATATTTTGAGATTGGGATTATCCTAGATTATCTAGGTGAGCCCAACATTATCACAAGGTTCCTTATAAGTAGAAGGAAGGCCATTAAACATTGGAAAATGCTATTGCATTGACTAGAGGTGGAAGTAAAGGCCATGAGCAAAAGAACAGAGAAAGCGAGTAGAATCTTCTAAAGACAATCAAGTAGATTCTCCTCTAGAGCCAACAGAAGGAACAAAGCCCTGCCAATGCCTTCATTTTATTCAAGGTAAACCTAATTTAGATTTCTGAACTTTAGACTCTAATATAATATATTTGTGTTGTAAACAACTACATTTGTGGTAATTTGTTACAGTATCAATAGAAAACCAAAAACATCTAGATGCTAAAATGTAAATACACTAAAAAAAATTACTAATTAAGTGGAGAGGAGTATCATACTTATGGATTGAAGGATTCAAATCTATAAATTTACAGCGTTCTATTGATCTATAGAGTTAATACAATTCCAACCAATGTCCTAGAATTTGTAGATATTAGCATGATGATTCTAAAACTGATATAAAAGGTGAATAAACTAGAATATCCAAAACAATCTGAAAAGCTGGAGAATTTACAACTGTAATATTCAGATTTACTGTCTAACTAGATTAGCCAATATAGTGTGGTACAGAAGAAAGGATGGACAAATTGAATGGAAAGACCGGAAATATCCATATATGTCACCAATTCATTTTGATTAAGCTGTAAAGTCAGTCTAATGAAGAAATAATAATATTTAAACAAGATGCTGGGAAATATGATATACATATGAAAAATATGAACCTTGATACACATTTCAAACCACATACAGAAATTAATTAACACAATCTTAGCCCAAAATGTCAAACTATCAAATTTAAAAAAATGAGAGAAAATATTTTTGACCATTAAATTATTATATATGATATCAAAATATAAACAATTGGTTAAAAATAAATTGATAAAATAGACTTTAAAAAAGTTAAAATTTGTCTCCAAATAAGACCATTGAGATAATGAAAATTCAAACTACAGAATACTAAAAATATACATAATATAATAAATAACATATCAGCTTAAATAACTACATATAATTTAACACTCCTGTGTATACTAAGAATTTTACTGTATATACTAAGAATTTTACTAATTACTTTTTAAAAAATATCCTTGTTTTTCAATAAAATGTCAGTTCTATCAGCATGTGTTGAGGCTGTTTTGATCTATGTTGTAGACGCGGCACATTAAAAAACCTGGTTTAATGCTTACGTATTCATTCTGGACCTTCCTTGCTATACTATAATTTTGTCACATCGTTAATGTGTAGTCAGGAACATGGAAAGGCAAGAACTCTAACTGAACAGGCTGAGTATATATAGATTTAGGGAGCAGAAAAGAGGAAAAATAACTGCCAAAAACAAATTTTACATCTTTCCAAGTTATATCAGAATTCTATCAAAGAAAATTACATTTTTATTGATGTCTTTCTTTTTCTGACCATGAGGGTAATTCCTATTTATTGAAGAACAACTTGGAAAACATGTACAAGGTATGAAAAACACGAAAAGCAGTAATGAAATTAATGTGGATACAGTGTTTGATAAAATTAAGATGTATATCTTTCCACATATTTATCTGTATTTATACTTACATTTTAGGTGTGGTCAACAATTTTGGGCTATTTTCCTATAAATGATTTCAAATAATGCATCATGAATATTTTATGCAAACATTGAGTAGCCAGGTAAGTAGTTATGAGAAATGATTTTATGTACCATGTTTCGTTATATCATACAATTTTTTCTGATTGATTTCTGACTTTCTTTTATAGCATTTTAAATATTTTAAATGTTTTCTACTTTGTCTTATATTTACTAAACAATTCCATTTTAGTGTTTTTTTTTCCACTATTTAATTCCACCACAATTCTAAT